>NC_134522.1:6282848-6630848 GCF_027942865.1 Odontesthes bonariensis
GAAAATCTGATAAAATCTCTGTATTTCAAATAAGATGAAATACGGTTTCATTTTATTTAACGGAAAGCAATAAACATGGATTTTATCTCTGATTATTGTCGTAATTGTACAGTACATTTTTTGTTTTTGAAGAACAAATACACACGGCTATCAAAGCAGAAGTCTTTCAGTCACTATCACAATTTACTCTCCTTTCATCTTATCTCCAGCTTTTCCTTTTATCTTTGCTTTTTTTCCCTTTTATATTTGGGAAGAAAGGGGAAGCAATTTGAGGAAAAGTGGAAAAGTGAATGATGGGAGGGTATATCCACTGACTGGACTTCCTGTTTTGCCTTTTTGGAGGAACTAGGTGTTGCTCATTAAAACAGAAGTTTATAATACGTGTCTTGTTTTATTGTATCCTGACGGTGTGTGTTGGTGGAATTGGAGAAATCGATAGGCTATAGATTGCTGGTGGGGTACAGCTTCCCATCCGCTGTCTCAAATGTATCTGGCAAAACACTACAGACAGTTTTGCAATGTGAGCCAGTGGATTCTCAAAATAAAGTGCATTTCCCAGAAATGCTTTAGTTGGATTTGTCCTCTTGTTTTACAGCAAAATCCATAAACAATCCAGTTAATCTGTCAGTTACTAATCCGACTTGATTTTTACTTTCCAATAATCCTTAAAAAAAACCGAGAATTGTCATCACAGTCACACGTTAGCTCAGATATGTGATCAACGTAGGAGTACGTGCGGTGTATGCAGTTGCCCTGACTTGTGTGGGTTGTGCATGTGTTCATGCATTGGACATTTACATCTGTGTGCGTGGGTGCACTTGTCAGTGTGTATAAATATCTTGCATCACCTCAGGTATATTCAAAGCAGATTTTCAAGAGAGTCGGAGATAAATCATCTGAATCTGTGCTGACATCTAAAGCCCCAAAGCACTAATCAGCTGTAGTCTGAAACAACTGTGAGCAGGCGGTGTGCAAGTCATAGTGAGGGCTTCAATCACCGCCATTGTTGTCTTACTTTGTGTGCTTGGCGGGTATCAGGAATGTTGGGGGAAAGAGACAAGAAGCAGACATCTTTTCAGGAATCCTGTGGAGAAAAGAGAGTTCAACAGGAGATGGGGAGATAGAAATGAAATAGAAATGCATACACGGTTCCAATGTGAATCATTTTATGTTCTTATTTTGATGCAGGCACGGTGCAGCCACCAAAATGCCAAGAATAGAGTATGTCTTAGAGTAAAGGAAGAGAACCAGAACCCATTTTAAGCAGTGTTTTCACATGATGACGTTACGTTTTCAGCCCAAAGTGTCAGGATCTGGGTTTTCGGTTATGTTTTTTGTGACTTTGTTATTGGTATTTTTGTTCAGAACTCTTTGTGTTTTCTTTATTAGATCAGTCTTTGTTTCATTTTAGTTTTGTTCTCTTGGTATTCAGTTGTTTAATTAATCCTTTTTTTCTGTCTGTCTGTCTGTCTGTCTGTCTCTCTCTCTGTCTCTCTCTCTCTCTAATTAAACACCAGTTCCTGCTCCAGTATTCACCTCCCCAGTATATATGCCTTTCTAGTTCCGCCGGATCCTCGTCCTATACTTCTGAATTCCTAGTCTAGTCTAGTCTAAAATCCTAGTCTGTGTTCCTCGACTTCTATGTATGTACTTCCTGTTCCTACGCCCTGGTCCATGGTTTCCTTTGTCATTCCTGTCTGCAAGTATTCCAGTCTGTTTTGTTATTTTTTATGTTCAGTTTAGTTTTTCCGTAGTCCAGCCTTAGTTGCGCTTTTGTTTATATTTTTGAAAATAAATCTATTAACTTCTTTTTGGCTCTCGTCTGTGTGTGCACCTGGGTCCTCCCTTAACACAACCATGACACAAAGTCCACACCAAAGGGACTTTTGGAACCACAGAACGGTCCTGCTCATGAACTGCCAGAAGCACACCATTTGTGGCCCAGGCCTTTCCTTCCAAAGTCGTCTATGTAGACCTTTGCACAATGGTTTTCTCATGGTGATTTTAGGATACCTCAGTTTCTGACTAACCAGCTAACCAAGTAGAATGAGATAAAGATACAGCAGCTGGAACAGAATTTATTCCTAAAACCTCATCCTGACTGAATGCGAGCGAGCGAAACTGACGCGATACAACGACGAAATTTCGTGAGGGTGTCCTGATATGCAGCGTGACGATTTTGTCGGGAGTGATTCTATTGGTTCAGAAAATACTCACTTGAAACGCCTAGTTCTCCGGCTCCCTTCGTTTCAGATCTTTGTTGTACGGGTGTTTGGGGTCATAAACCATTGGGCGTTGTTCCACGGTAAAGATCAGCTTCTCTCGTCTATTATTCTCTGAGTGATGCTGACCTGTTGCCAACTAGCTTGTCAACAAGAAGCAGCGTGTTCATTTCAACCAATTAGAACGGGACGCCGCCACAAAATATCGTCCAAATATAGACAGCGTGGGCGATTTTATAATGGGTCGCGTCATCGCTGGACAGAGTGACATCGCTGGAGGCCGATTGAAAAGTACGCATTCTAATCACTTTTTATCAATCACTCTCTCGGTGTAAGAGGACACAAAAATAAAACAATTATATCATAAATTAAAATAACTTTTCCAGAGAGGTTGAAAAGCACTGTTGCCTCACAGCGAGAGGGTTCCAGGTCCAACTCCCGGCTTTCTGTGTGGAGTTTGCATGTTCTCCCGTGTATGCGCGGGTTCTCTCCGGCTTCCTCTCACTGTCCAAAAACATGCATGTTAGGTTAATTGGTGTCTCTAAATTGTCCCTGGGAGAGAGTGTTTGTGGTTGTGTGTCTTGTTTGTCTCTGTGTGGCCCTGTGATGGACTGGCGACCTGTCCAGGGTGTCCCAATGACTGCTGGGATAGGCTCCAGCTGACCCCCGTGACCCCAACCGACGGATTAAGCGGCTATAAAAAAAATGCATTGATTCTACTAAATAAATTTCTATTTGATGAATATTGTTTGTTGTCCGTCCAGCGGACTGTTGGGCCAACAGATGGAGCAAACTCTTAAAGCAGGAAGGACTGTGAGGTACGAGCAAATGGTTTACATGGCTCATAGGTCCCGTTAACAGAATTTTACTTTGGGCTCCGGGGAGGATGTTCGGCACCAGCTCTAATCAGAAATCGATTCGGCTGTCAGAAATAAATGGCGTTAGGCTTGTCTCTGTAAAATGGAGAGAAAAAACCGCAGGCTTTTAGATAGGAGAGAAAAAAAAGACAAGCAGGTGTGTATTTTTCCTTGTATCCCACATGAGAGTTGAAGTCAGCATGGCGGCAGAAATATGGAAAGAAACAAATGTCACACAGGAATATAAGACAAAAATCGATCAGCACTTGCCTTTCCTTGAAAAATGCAGTCATAAGGCAAAAATCTGGACAGCTGGGACCTTTAAAACATGCCTTACAAATTGCAGATGGAGATTATTGTATGACTAATTTTATTCCCGTTATGTTTTTGCACTCTTTAGTGAGTAAAGCAATGAATGTCCAATGTTCTTGGCCAAAAAGTCTTGTGTGGCCATATGAAATAAGAACAATTGAACAAAGGATTTGTAGGAAATGGAAAACATAATCAGATAGTAAAGTAAAAACTGTTTCTATTAAAGCCCACGTATGAGTGCAGCAATCAACAAGACGGAACAAATGTCTACAAATGGTCTACAGCTAAAATAAGAAGGAATTGTGAGAAAACTGATGGAAAATGATCTGATTCATTAACACATCCACAATATCTTGTTATGGACTAGTCCAGGGCTGCGATGTATTACCATCGCTGTCAATTATATTTTATCAGTGACATTTGCTTTGACATTTAACCTGATCATTTGTACCACAAACCTAAGAAAATCTCTGTGATCGAATACATTTCTGTGTTGTTTGTCATGAGGCGTTCCATCTTAATTAGTGAATGCTTCCACTTTACTCATGTTTGATGTGTGACTTTAAGATGTTCCCACAGAGGTATTCTCTTCCATTAAGTCATCAATTCATTTTCCCTACAAGTCTTTATGCTGTCAACAGTCAATTTCACTGCATCTGATCTGTGTACAGGGGATTCTACCCTTTTGTAGCAGCTCAGAATGGTGCTTCCGAACAGGGAAATGACCAAAAGAACATCGTCGCTTTATTTTCAGCAGCATCAGCTTGTTCAGCATACAGTCTCCACTGAGATTACACCGCAGTTAGAGCGCTCCACAACACCTTCAGTCCAAAACTGCACTCCCCAGGCTCATGAACATGACCTCTATTTCAAACCTCATGCTCCCTCATCATTCATGGGCCGATAAGATCAGTCCAAGAATTACTTGTTTTTACCACTTTCTGTGAGAAAGAAGAAACAAAACAGAACAGGATTTACAGAATCCCATCCTTGAGTAGAATTGTTTGGGCATTAACCGGTACTTTCCTGTTCACTGAAGAAGGGAATCAAATCCTCTGCACACCTTAGTGGACACAAGTTCAAGCGCTCATGGCACATGAGTGTTTGTCGGCCGATTTGTCAGCATGAGGAAGAAAAATGTGACATGACAGACAAAATACCTTGTAGGCAAAGAAGTTCCCTTTTTATTTGTCTGTCATCACGTATGCAGTGGATATATATTTATATATATATATATTTACATTAGGGCTGGGCAATGATTAAAATTTTTTATCTAATTAATCACATGATTTCCCTGATTAATCACGATTAATCGCATTTGTACGCAAAATACAAAAATGAATCCAAAAGTAGTGTATAGCTTTTAGTCTTATTTTAAATGTGCTGCCATATGAATGAAAGCGCCATAACATTTGTTGTGCAAACACACTTTTAACATCAGCATCTTTCTGTAGTTTTTATGTAGAAGCCTCGCTCCACTGTCTGTTTCCTTGAATGACTTGCTGCTATCAGTTGTGTGTTTTGCCTTTAAGTAATTTTTTAGACTGGAACTACTACGCTGAGAAGACAATTCAACTTGGCAGTGTTTACAGATGACTTTGGTTCTGTCGACTCCGCCGTCTGGAAGAACTTTAAAATGAAAATGGCCGAGTAAAAGTTCCGTACCCTTCTCCATGTTTGGTGGATCCGCCGATTACTTTCTTTTCCTGTTCCACAGCAGACAGCAGCAGACTTTTACAAAATAAAAGCCTGTGAGCAACATACTTTTACAATAATAAAATAAATAATGAAACGGGTGGTCTGTGGCGTAGTGGGTTGAGCGGACGCCCCATGTACAGAGGCTATAGTCCTCGCTGCAGCTGGCCCCGGTTCGAGTCCCGCATCAGACGGCCCTGTGCTGCATGTCGTTCCCCCTCTCTCTGAACTTTCCTATCCATTAAAGGCACAAAAGCCCCCCCAAAAAAAACCTGCGTTAATGTGCAATCAGCGTTAAATAATCAACGAGTTAACAGCCCTAATATATATATATATATATATATATATATATATATATATATATATATGAAAATATGTTGGGACTGCTCTACATTAGCTAATGTACGTTGAGTATTTGTGTTATTTACATTTAATTAAACTCATTCATGGTAATGATTGCCAGAACAGTGGATTCTACGTCAAACCCTGCTTACCAACCTCGATCACACCCCTCCCCTTCAGTCATTCTCATTTCATAATCTTTGCATTCAGTCATTTCTGCAGCTCACACTTTTTGTGCTCTATCCATACTTTACACTTCCCTCTACTCCAACATGGTGGGTAAGCTCGGGAAACAACTGAGTATTCTTACATGAAAAATTGCCCTATTGGAAAATATGTAGAGCTCTCTGTGGGCACAACAAACTGCGAATTACCAATTCCGGATCATTTGTTTTGATATTCTCTGCTGACCTTCTAGCTGTTTGTAATGGTGCTACTGATTCACCTGAGTCCTGAGACAAACTATTTAACATCCATCTCATCAAAACAAAAAACAGAACAAAACCTCAAAACTGAATTTTTCTGATCTCATATTCATACGGTTCCAACACTTTTCACACATTTCCCATCTTCAGACACCCGAGGGCAAAATAGTTTGGATCAGAAATGGCAGAACCCTCCAAAGTCAGAGCAGCTGCACTCCATAAATGCAGTGTGAAAAATGAGCTGCAGCTTGAGGTCCACGTGGCATTGCACAAAGGTCCCAAGCCAAACTCACAGCACATTACAGGGCGCTTTATATGTTTTATATTCACAGGATCAATTTCCCAGGAAGCCCAAAGATCTCTGTGCAGCGTCTGAGGCTGCTGCAGGTTTAAGAAGGTTCCTGACATTTCATCAAAGTTAAAACACTATTTAGATTAGGAGTATAAATGCTTATGTATGACATAATGTGGTTGAACTGAAATCCTCAACTCTTGATCTTATTTGGATGAGCTCTATTCTAAATCCCTATTAATCCAGCCACCAATCTAAACATTCAGCCATTTATCCAGTGTAATATCCACCCAGTCAGCAGGTTGGCCATCCTCCAATCCTCCCAACACATCCACATCCATCTGTTAAATCCAGCATTCAGCATTATCCATGCATCTTTCTTTTAATTCATCTTTCCACCGATGCATCATCGGCCCTCGCTTACTTTTCATCCCTCAGTCCATCCATCCATCCGCATTTTAAGTTATTATAATGACTTCCGTTAGTCGACCTGCAGTCATCACATTTAATATTTTCACTGCCCAGTGGATCTATGGAATAGCATTTTAATCAATTTTTCATGAATAAATAAATGAATAAAGATGCTAATAAAATGAATAAATGTTTTAAAATATCCCCATAAAATGAATAAATGAAGAATGTATAAATAAACTATAACTAGTAGTTTATATATGTTACTTCCATATATGTTTTATTTAAGAAATCCCACCGTTTTCCAAATGATAACCTTTATATTTGGTTCTTTCTTCTATGACAGGTTATTTATCCGAGTCCGTCAAAGCAACAGGATAAAACACAGGTTGTGTCAGCTGATCCAATCGAACACCTGCTGCTTTATCCCATTTGATCTGATAATAATCACAGAGTCAGAAAATAAACATTGAATTATTTAAAAAATAATCTATTTAAGCATAAAATCCACTCAGTGAGACAAAATGTCGCTTGTAGAGTTAAAAAAAAGAGTAACAACACTTAGAGATACAAGGTTTCTGCTCAGAAACAATGATTTGCAACATCTTTTTGTTATCCTTTAGCATCTGTAAATGTACTGTGCACTTGTTTTGGTCATTCTTTTCAACTGCAATGCATTGGAATAGTGTGGTGGTAAGAAATCCTGCATGAAAGACTACCTCCAGGGTCCTTAGGCAAGACCCCCTTATACTACCTGCCAGGGATATGAGTGTCAGTCACTTTGGATAAAAGAGACACAAACGGGCCAAGGGAACATTAAAGATAAAGACTCATACAGACAGGAGGAAATAGAATCATTTTATATACAAATTAAAACGACATCTAGTCAATGAGATCAGCATGAATAACATAAAGCCACAGAACAGCTTTTTAAAATAAAAAGAGTCAGAATACAACGAGGTCGGTGTTTTCTGCAGAGAAATTCAGTGCTTATTATCAAATCAAATTTATTTATATAGCACATTTCATGTACAAACAATTCAAAATGCTTCACATAAAATAAAAGCATTGCAGCAGGGAGTGGAAGAAGCATTAAAAATACATAAAAGAATATAAAGAGAAACAAATAAAATCATTTAAATGAATTTAAAAACAAGCGACAGGCAAGATAAGTTAAAAGATTGTGAAAATAAAACACTTTAAATTAGATTTGAAGGGATTTTGAATCTCACTTAAAAAAGTTAGACGCATAAAAAATGATTTTAATAGAAAATATAACTACTTACATCAGCTTTCTTTGTTTCATTAATCAATACATTCAGATTTTATATTATTCCATCCTTCATTGTCAACTTGTTTTGCTATGAGTCAGTGGACAGGAGATTTGAGTTGACCTTTTAAGATTGAAAGATTATGACCAATCAAATGTATTTAAAATCCCGTCGACCCTATAAACCAAACTGCAGATGTAGATGTAAACTGATGGAGCTGAATGCTAAATGCAATGATTGCTCATGCACTCACGCTCATGAGGCTGTTGTTTCCCTCTAAATTAGCCGAAGTAAGTTGTTATTGTTTCATTACAGGCCGACTTTCCTGATGCAAAGCTTAACTCTTTAATCACACAGAGGAACCCAACGTGTTAAGAAGCCTGTTTGTGTGGTTAAACACAGATCTAAATATCCACAGAAAACTCAACCATTCAATTATGTTGCATTCAGATTTCTTTTCAAATGCTCTCATTTTTTATCAACACAAAGTAGGATACTGAACACATATTCTTTTTGCCAAAATTGAGTCTTTGCTCCCAGTTTGATGAACAAAAAGATGCTATCTCTGCGCATGAATCCAAATTATTTTCCTGAAAACCTTGGCCTCGGTCCATGCCGTCTCTCTTCATTTGCTTGTTACTCAGATGTGTAGAAGCATGCGTTTGTGTGTGTGTGTGTGTGTGTGTGTGTGTGTGCGTGTTACTCAGCTGGTGTGTTCAGCCCAGCATAGAAAGGCACATCTAATGAGCTTTATAAACCAACTTCCTCAGTTGCTATCATTTCTATTCGCTCATTCTCTCTCTCTGTTAGCTTTTCTTCTCGTCTTTGTTCTTATTTCAGTCTCTCCTCCCAACATTTCGCCACACCAGGTTTGCTTCTTCACGGAGTCTTCGGCATCGAACCATTGTTAAACTTTGATAACTGTGTTTGTACGTGCGTCTGGACTCTAAAGGTCTACCACTTCACACGATCCTGAAGAGACGGATAAAGGTGGTTAGAGTCTGGAGTTGGACTGGTTTGTGTCTCACTGTAAGTGATAAGATTGAGCAGTTTAGTTATGGAAAAATCTCTTTCAGAGCTGAAAACTCATTGAAAATGTCACATCTTAGGCGTGTCGGCACATTATGAAAGATTACAGTCAAGTTATTCAAATTTACAAATAACTGAGGTGAAAAACATACAAAAATTCCAGTTTATTAACCTATTAACATTCAACCCAATGTTCTGCAGTTTTGGAGGAAAGCACTAAACAGTTGCTGCTGTGGTATTGTTGCGTTGCATTGAATTATGCGGTCACAATTAAGAGGATTTGTGTTTCCAGACAATGTTTGTCAAATTGGATTCTGGGCAAGAAAGTGTCCTTCAGCTTACAGATGTTGAACCTGTAGACAGTTTGAACTGACTGCAGCAACCTCTCAATGAAAAATGTGTGAAATATTCTTCTGTTCACCTGCTAAAATGTACACATTTGTGGGGATATTGTGAATAAAAAGCCTTGGCTGATAGACTGGAAGAGAAATAGGTCACAAACAAAGTATTTTCAAATATTGCCATGGGTTCACAGTGATTATAAAGGACAATTTTCCCAAAGAACCTTCAAGACAATGATAAGCCGTCCTTGGATTTCAGTGTTTAGTGGCCTGTTCTCTCCTTGGCTGTGCTTTGTAACTCCTGGCTTCACTTAAAGCGACAGTGTGGTGATACAGTGATATCTAACTGTGAAAATGCAGACTTCCCTTCCAGGAACGTGAGAGAAATTACACTGACAGCTAAAACTGTGAAAAACACAAAAGGCACTCTCTGGAGCACAGTAACTGTGAACCCCATACCAGTCAGTCTGCATTGATGGAGGGGAGATAGAGACTGTTCAGACCTGCAGATACCTGGGGGTGGTGCTGGATAATTAACTGGAGTGGTCTGCCAACATAGAAGCAGTGTCATTTAATATTATTATTATTAGTTAGTAGTAGTATTTTTATTAGAATTTGTATTATTATTGTTGTTGTTAATATACAATCATTGTAAATATTTATCATTTTTTTGAGCTACTTGACTAATTTGAATTTCTCCCATTGGGGGATGAATAAAGTATGTTTCTATTCTATTTGATCACTTTTACAAAATATTATTGTGTTAGACTCCACAGTAGTATATTATTAGATAGTAATACATCCCTCAGCAGTTAGTTTCTGTCAGGCAGCGTTTATAAGACATGAATAGAAAAAAAATGTGTAAACCGTAATCATAAAGATGACTGTCTGACCATTTAACATGTAGACCAAACCATATACCATCGATGTCATCCTAACCATTGGCATGTGAGAATACAATATAAGTAGGACTGTTTTAACAGTGGAAAAGGATCGAAAACAGCATCTCTTTCACTAAGAACCGCTGGTTCACCGACGACTGTGATGTAGCTCCTTTCACCATCCAACCCCCTCAAGATATGGAAACAGTACGTCGTGACATAGTGATATGTGTGGAGATGTAGGACATCCATGGGTGCAGATCCCCCCCAATTTCTGAAAAACATGAATCCCCCCCCCCAATAAAAATACCCTAAATTATTCAAAATTTAACAAATGTATTTTCAAACTTCACATTCTTCCCATTTTAGATTCAAATCTAAGAAGAAATTATTGAAATGGTGGAACAAATAATGTTTGAAAAATGTGATTAAAAAAGAACAAGATAGCTACAGTTTGTCTTTTTTTTTTATATAAAATATGACTATATGAACGAATGGATATGAATTAATTGGCAAGTTGTAAAATTATTTATCCATTATTATGAGTTTATTAAGAGTTGTCCAGATACAGATAACAAGAGTTATGAAAGGAATTATACTGATACAGGATCTCTTCCTTCAGGGAGTCCTGGAAAATGACAGAAGAAAACAAAAAAATGAATGATTTTATACAAATTTATGTAAATAAATCAGATTTTGTTGTGTTTATTGTGCTCTTAGAACTGTCTTTTTTTTTAGAACTGTTCACCAGCATAACTGTCATTGTAAAAACATGATCGGTTAGTTTACACAACTCGGTTAGGGACTCATATATTGATATTCATCCATATCAATTACTCATGCATAAAGCAGTCCCATACACTGGGAGAAAAGGAAGATGCTGAGAAGAGTTGGGGATCTGGGAGGGTCGGAGGGTGGCCAAAGATAAGAACGTGAGTAGACATTTCATGCCCTTAAAATGATGATTTACTAATACAACAGGTAAGGAAGCAGTGACACGTGCTGTTGGCTGTTTAGGACATATAAATAAGAAAGGTAAGCACAATAAATGATTCCCTGTGCAGTACTGAATTATATGGCGAGCCTCTACGAAGTTGTGATTTATGGTGGCACGGTATGAGCTGCATACGGGCAACAAAAAAAAACCTTTTGTGACATCGGATCTGCACCCCTGAGGACATCTATGCAATGATGGATTGAAACTTCGGCTGTATCTACTGGAACCAGGTGAGGAAGATGTATGAACTGCACGATTCTGAACCTTTATTGTTAAACAATGTTTTCTTGTGAACCGATGCAGATATTTTGCAATCCGTCATGAGATCGGACTGATTTATCTAAGCCTTAATGACATAGACAAACTAACATTTAGATGTAGAAGAATATTAGTCTGGTTTAATCTTTGTATTAACTAAACTAAAGATGTAAGACATGTGCGAGGTCACACATGGTCTGTGGTGGCCGCTTTCTGTCCACAGCAGTCTGTGGAAGGCTCATTCTGCCAGCCGCACAATGTGGAAGCGATGTTCATGGTTGTTTCCATATGCAGCAGAGACAAGAAATCCAATCAAAATTTCTAACGGGCGATGGATCAGTATGCCAACTGAAAGAAACAATATGAACATACCAAGATATTTGGGCCTTGGTGTAAATATGTCAAGATGATGACTGTGAAAGACGGTAAAATCCTCTTTAATGCTTACCTTTTTACCATGTTAAACACACACTAAACCAAGTCTCTCAAGGCAAATGTTATGCAACTCCAGTGTGGTCTGCCAAACAAATTATGCAGACTGAAGTGGAATCGTCTCCAATGCTCCTCACTAAAAGTTATACATGCACACACACACACACACACTAACACGCCAACTAATTCAACAGTGGTTATGCATATCTAAAGCTCCCCTCCATGGCTCCTCTGTTGTTTTTAGTCCCCAATGTGCAAGTGTTTGAAGTAGAGGAGCTGGAAGCCATTTGAAATCTTCTCTCTGTGCCTAATATCAAAGACAGCATCCTCGGTCTGTTTGACCATGAAAAGTCTGTATGAAATGTATATTCAGGTTGATTTTTCATAGTCCTTAATTATCACACAAGAATCCGGGATTGTAAATATTAAATATGGATTAAATGCTCAATATTAGTTCACTCATTCAGTTATTAATCAATTTGACTAAACTCCAACGGCAGGTAACATCTCAGATGATCTTTTCATTTTGGTTACATTTCTGGGTGCCAGACCTTCATCACACAGACTATACTTGTAGGTTTCTTAATGAAGACATTAGCTTGACGCTCTTTTCTCATCATCCACGATAAAATAAAAACTCCACAAGATCCTCTTTTGTTCCTCAATTTACCTCCAAAAAACATAAAGAATGGTACAGCAATGATCCGATATGAGAAAAATAAAAAAAGGTGAGAGAAAAAACAAGTGACAGAGAGAGAGAAAGGTAAAAAAAAACTGTGTGGCTCCACTCTTTGCCGCCAGATAATAATGACTCCGGTAACCACACTCTCGTGAGATTCACGGAGTCTTCGGCATCGAACCATTGTTAAACTTTGATAGCTGTGTTTGTACGTGCGTCTGGACTCTAAAGGTCTACCACTTCACACGATCCTGAAGAGACGGATAAAGGTGGTTTGAGTCTGGAGTTGGACTGGTTTGTGTCTCATCTGTAAGTGATAAGATTGTGCAGTTTAGTTATGGAAAAATCTCTTTCAGAGCTGAAAACTCAGTGAAAATGTCACATCTTAGGCGTGTCGGCACATTATGAAAGATTACAGTCAAGTTTTTCTTGAAAGGTTACATTCATCATATCCAAATTTACAAATTACTGAGGTGAAAATCATGCTAAAATTCCAGTTTATTAACCTATTCAACCCAATGTTCTGCAGTTTTGGTGGAAAGCACTAAACAGTTGCTGCTGTGGTATTGGCAAATGTTATGATGACAGATAATAATGACTCCGGTAACCACACTCTCGTGAGATTAACACCAAATTAAAGACAATGTATGCAATTTTTAACCTTTTTAAATAAGGCACACAAATGACCTGAATTAAATGAATTATCTGTTTATAAATACTGTAAATAGCTCCTTTTTTATTACAATTAACGTAAATCATATTTCAACATGTAAACTCAAATAGCTATCCAAATATCAATAAACCCAAATAGGACCCAGGCTCCAACAACACTGATCAGAACTTATCTTAACGGAAGCGACTGTGTGAGTCCAACCAGTCACATTCACAGAATGCCAGATATTAGCAGGTGTTTGTGGATTTTTTTGACCAGAGTATGAAAAGGCTGCAGGCATTTAGTGGAGCAAACATAGATACATGAGGAGCTATGTCAACATATTCATAATTGTGCACTAAAGAGCTTTCTCCATAATAGGAGCACTGGGCCGGGACATCACAGCAAAACAGAAGATCTTTCAGGACAAAATTATAGAAAGTACACTGAAAAAAACAACTCATAAGATTTACTTAAAAAACCCTTTGTAAGTATTTGCACTCAAATGATTTAAGTAAAATTTAATGCTGCAATATCAAGTAACACTCACTTACCAGTATCAAGTAATTTTTACTTACCATAAAACATAACAGTTTTGAAGATATTAAGTAACATTTACTTAATTACATCTAAGTTTTAAGTTCTATTTATTTAAACAAAGTAAGTAAAGTCTACTTGTTTTTCATAGGCAGGAACATCATTTTACTTAGCCTGGGAATTCCCATGCTGCTTTGCGCTCGATTTCATTCTCACTGCAAAGTCAGCCTGGAAACCACCGCCCTTATTTTTGCTAGAGTTTGGGAACCAATCACAGAACGGGGGTGGGGCAGCAAGACAATGACGACGTCTATGCGCTACACCGAAGCTTGTAGAGTGTTAATCCAACATGGCAGCGGACACAACGTTACCGTTCGATGCAGCCTTAGAAAGTGTTTCGGAGTATATTCACCCTGGGCTCATTTGAACCGTGACATCCAGCCAAGTAGCCCACCCGAAGTTTTTCCGATATTGGCTGAACATCAGCTGAGTTACTGAGTTATCCCGAAAAGCTTAGTACAAGCGCTGACGGACCCTGGCAGTATCTCCAAAATTACCACACTAAAATCACATGCCATGACACCAAACTTCTACAGTAGTACAAATATGGTCTGTACTCACAAAACGATGCATTTGGAAGTTTGAAAATAGTCCAGGAGTTTATTATTATCATCAACACAAGCCTGATAGCTTTTCTGCTGCTAAAGCTGCGTTAACGTCACTTCTGGGAGCTGGGAGCTTCAATGTAAGATGAGGGATGATCTGCTACTGTAGACAACAAAGCAAGGCTGCTCAATTTCTCCATTATTAAAATAAATTCACAACTCTACAACATAAAAATTCATGTAGAATATAGCACATAGGCCTACTTTGTTGTCAATTTAAGTAGCTTAGAGCGCAAGTTTACTTTTATTTTACTTTTTTTTCTTCTTCCTCGTCGAATTTCTGTCGTCATCTGGTATAAGTGATACAATTGGCTATGAATCGCGCGCAAAGCAGCATGGGAAGAACCTGACGTCATTTGATAGACATTCGTAGCGCCCAATAAACGGCTCTAGGCATTCGTAAACCACGCCTCAAATACGAGAAAATGCACACCTAGTTCCCAGACCACCATCTCATCGAGATTATGGACGCGTCAGCCAGGCTACATTTTCCTATAAATTTTAAGTAAATTTGATATATCTGTAGTATTTGCTGTTATGAAGTAACTTAGTAGATTATAACAATACACTTTCAGAGTAAAGGTTATGTAGTATTTCTAGGTTTATGGACATACAACTATTAAACATTTAAATTGTATGAGGAAACCTAAGTAAAACTTACTCTTCCCCCATAATTCATGTATTACGTTAATAAAATGTTTAATTTTACTTAAGAAGCTCTAGTTCTTACTGAATCTTAAAAAACAAGGTAGAAATTATGACAGTTACTCTAATAGAGTTTACTTCACCAAAAAGTCACTTTTTTCAGTGTATCAATGTCATAAAATCCACGAGGGGAGCTTTTATCCCCTCCTGTAGTCTCCTGCCTCCCCCATGATCAAACAGCTCACCTCTGTGTTACCTCCCCGGTCCTGCAGAAGCTGGATTGAAGCACAGCTCAAAATCCACTTGATCACTCACACTAAAAATGTGTGTGTGTGTGTGTGTGTGTGTGTGAGAAAGGTGGAAACAGCCCAAGGTTGACAAACGATGCCCCGATAGAACCTAGAAGTCGTGGAGTTCAATCCATACTGTTGCACTGCATCGCTGAAGAGGAAATGGCCTCTCTGAGGCGATGCTCCCTCCACAGTGCACATGGTGATCAATTTTATCTTTTATTCATAAATACAAAAATAAGTCAATCTATGCTTTGATCAGTCAACCTTTCGTGTTAAACTCCAGAGAAAGAAAGCTGATGTGATATGACCATGAACGGTCATTCGTGCACACACATCTCTCTGAAATAGTTCTCCCTTATGTGCATAGACACCTTTTTTATAATGTGTCCCTCTTTGGTAGTTGTAGTTAATAAATGTGCATTTGTACCCACCGTCGTGGTTGTGTTCTCTTATTGCAGTTTAGCACTCCAAGCTTTCAGAAAACTAATCGAGACGTTTTTAAATCAGCGCCTTTGTGGAACTTATTGTGTAGAAAAAATGACTTTACCTTTCATAATATAATCACATTGTAACTCTTTGACATATGTACAATCCAAGTAAAGGTTACTTTTTTTTCATTACCTTGTAAAAATTGCTTTCTCGCTGATTTTTGTCATTTCATGAATTCTTTACTATAAATTATAGTTTTGTAAGTTTATAGTTTTTTCCGTGTAGTAATGAGAAAAAAAAACTCACTGTTGCATCGTAAATTTTCATATTTGGCTTGTTCTGATAGTATTTCCCCCTCCATTATATTCCCCTCCACATTCTTCTCAGCATGGGAGACTAAATTTAAACGTGTATGTAGCAGGCTTCACTCATTTTTATAAGTTTTTAAGTTCCCTTTCAGTTCTACTCCTTCTCCCTGCTTCCACCTACCTCCATCTTACTCGCTCAGCTTTCTCTCGTAGCTCAGACAAGGTCATCTCTGTAAAATACAGTTCTATATGTGCACATCTCTGTGTGGTCATAAATCAGGAAAACACAGATGCATTGTATTGTAATGTTGTTTAGGTGCATTAATGGAGACTTAGGACCTCAAAGAGTAGAGTATTTCATAAAAGTAAGGGTGTTTCTCATGGAAACAGCCAATTTGGTCCTATCCATCAGGCAAACTTTGCACATCTCCATCTATGTTGTGAAGATTTTGGGAAATCACCAGTCACACAGATAGTCTGGTCTGATCTGGCACCGAGGGAAAGTTCTATTAAGCTTTTTTAAAATATATTTTGTAGCCAAGGACAATGTTTTTTTATAACTTGATGCTTCATTAGGTAAAAATGTTTTCAATTTGCACTTTTTATGTCAGAATTTGCTCAATATTTGTATTAACTTTGTTGTTGTTCATTCCCGCACGCTGCTTAACTAATGGACATGGGGTGTTTCCAAAATGCAGCATATCATCTGCACAACTCCCATTCAGAGGACTAAAATGATGTACTTTTATTGTAATTTCTGCTTTAATAAGCATCATTCATCTTCTACTCCCTGAACCCTGCAATTGGTTTGAACACGCCATCCTATTTTCTAAAAAGAAGCATCATTTGTAGCGTTTTTTAGCTGCTGAATATAGGATTATCATAATTAAGTTCTCTTACCAGATGATTTCTTGCTCTGTGAAATGGGTCAAATTACCAAAATGATGTGATATAAGACCAAGATTCTGCTTAAGGTCGGTTTGATTTAGAATTTTTATCACTTTCTTAGTGGCTTTCACGTGTTGGACTTGTTGTCTGACTCGTGTAGACTGCTGGCTGATGCAGGTTTAACTTACAACTGTCTTTACGAGGCACATGTTGGCTTCATCGTTAATTTCTAAAAGGCACAGGATGAGGACACTGATGTTTTTTTAAATGCATGTGCAGCTCTTGTGAGCCTATTTTTGTTAGCAAAGGATGCTATATTAAAGAAACAAGGTCAGCAGTATAACTGTTTATTTTTACACATTAGCAGCCAGAGGTAAGGCTGTAACTTTGCAATTCATTTATCTATTTATTCAACCCAAAATCTCAACAGTAAATACCTGTTCCATGAAAGAAAAAGAGCAGCCAGAAGAAGAAAACTCCTTAGTAAACTGACACTTTCTCAAATACTTGTGTTACACCACAGCTGATGACATCATTCATTGAATCAAAAACACATTATTCATCAACATATATAAAATCTTTGTTTTTTTGTAAATAATCTTCAACTTAAAGACATTTAAACGACTTTTCAACCACTGCAATACTTATCTGCTTTAATGTTTTAAGATGTTCAAATTCAAAACCTCATATGTTCCAGGTCCTCTGAGCAAAAGACAAACGTTTGCAGACTATCAGGAAATACTTTACTTTATACGCGATGACCAAAGTCTGTAACTCGTTTAAACATGTCTGACTTGAGAAAGAGGCCGTTTGTCTGCACTTTTACAGCAAAGAATTGTGATAACTTATGCATGTGTTAGCGCTCATTACAAAGCGTTGTAAGCACATTGTTATAAAAATGCAAAATGTTATAAGCGCACTACAGCGCTTTTTTTCATTTATTATTTTAATTTATCATTACTTAGTAGTAGTATTTTTATTAGAATTGGTATGATTATTGTTGTTGTTAATATACAATCATTGTAAATATTCATATTTTTTTTTGAGCTACTTGACTAATTTGAATTTCCCCCATTGGGGGATGAATAAAGTATTTTTCTATTCTCTATTCTTTCTATTTTATTGCCTCATTATTAGAAAAATAACTTCTGAACGTGTTAGCGCTCATTACCTCATTATTAGAAAAATAACTTCTGAACGTGTTAACGCTCATTACCTCATTAGAAAAATAACTAAATTACACAAAATGGGACCTGTCCAGGATGAACCCGCCTCTCGCCCAATGACGGCTGGGATAGAAAATGGATGGATTTAACTTTTTTTAATGGTAATTTAACTTACCTGTTTCTGTTATCTTAGTTTATATGTACCTACTCGCATCACATTTTCTTAAATTAGTATCCCAGAGCATTTGTTACCATGCAGTGTATGTTAGAAAGTGTAAATCAATTTCTTTGTCATTGTTTGTTCCTTTCAACACGTGTTATTGTTCATTTTATTAACATACATGTCATGTGTTTTGTTGTTATTGTCAGTTTCAAAGCATCAAGTTAATCTATGACTGAAGGTATCACATATAATGTGAAGAGGTGAATTCTTCCCTGTCAGGCCTTTCTTCTCCTGCAGTCCCAGAGGAGCTCACACCTACACCTCTTGTCAGACTGAGTCGCCCTCTCCTGCTCTCTCTGTCTTTCATGCAGCTCTAAGGGAGAGGGGTTTTAGGCAGAGACACTCAGATGGCTAAGTGAGGATAATGCTGACATTAAATACAGATAGGGAGGAGTGACAGAGTACTGGAGATGCACAGATAAAGTGTAATGGCAGAAAAAAAGAGGGATATCAAATGCAGGCATTCCTGAAAAACTTAGTGAGTGAAAGAAGTAGTTAAATAAGAAACAATGAATATTTTCCTTGAGGTTTTAGCTTTAACCCACTGATGTTGGCTTTGTTTGAGAGTGTTTGATTTTTGCCACTCTGAGACTATTTTGGATTGTCAATGAAAAAAGATTATGTACCGTACATAATAATAAACCGTACGAAAGACACTTGAAAATGAAAGGAAATTGTGAAACTAGGCTGCAGAGAAGAACAAAGTGAGTAGGATGGGATGAAGGAAACGCAGAGAGGAAGGAGTTGTGACCGCTGATTCTGGCCCGTCTGCAACACAGTGATGTATGTGGTGTCCTCATGTTGAAAGCCTACTTACCTCAACTTAAGTCTGGCCCTTCACGTCCTTAAATGTCACATTTGAAGGAGTCATATCTGGGCAGAGCCTCAGTGCTTGTTGGATGTCAGAGACGTTTCTTTGAGGTACTCGTCTACATTTACATGGTTTCCCCACAGAATCTCTTCAAATGAACGCTCGTCGTTTGGTCTTATGTGAGATTCACAAGATCAAAATATGCATTTTGGACAAAGTTCTGGCTTTGCAGGCTTCAGTGGAGAGACTATTTCCAGACATATATTACCAAATCAACAGGTGGAAAATTCTCAAGTCTGAAGAGGTGGTAGTGACGTTACAATTACAAACATGACTATCATGTAGGGGAACCGGGTCTAGGCTCTGTTAACCTGAGGGTCAAAGAAACAACATGGGGTGCCTTGACATCAAATCTCTGATGACAGGTAACCAGAGGTGGGTAGAGTAGCCAAAAATTATACTCAAGTAAAAGTACTGTTACTTCAGAATAATATAACTCAAGTAAAAGTAAAAAGTATTCATCCAAATAATTACTTGAGTAAGAGTAAAAAAGTGCTCGGTGAAAAAACTACTCAAGTACTGAGTAACTGTTGAGTAACGTCAGATTTATTTGTTAACACAAGCATTCAATCAGACAGACAAACATACTAAATAATCATCTTTAGGCAAATTAGAGTTTCATCGGGGGATAAAAATAATGAGGCGTAGAATACCAAAGAGGTAAGAAGAAAAGTAACCAGCTCATTGTAGCCTAATGTAGCGGAGTAAGAGGACAGTTTCTGCTGCACACATCTACTCAAGGAAAAGTAAAAAGTATAGTGATTTAAAACTACTCCTAGAAGTATAATATTTTCAAAAACTTACTCAAGTAAATGTAACTCGTTACTACCCACCTCTGCAGGTAACTCTTTGAAAAGACTCATTAATAGATAAGGGCGGATAATTGTGGTTAAAAGTTTATCTAACCTTTTAATCTGTTTAAAATTATTGTCAAACCAAAGAGTTAAAATCCAAATATGCTCAAAACAAATGCAGTTACTGAATGTAAAGTGTTGCCCTTTAGAAATGTTGCATTTGAGTGACATAGTTATCATAGTTATCAGGTGTTGTTATGGAGAGAGAATGAGCTGTGGGCACACAAACATGCTGACAGAGGCGATTAAACGGTTCACAACATTATGGTTGACCCTACACAACCTTTTTCAATGAATCAGAAGTAGAAATGAGGACTTGGTTGATGCAAAGTTTCAACACTATCACCTTAGTCCCTAATTGCAGTTGGTCCAAATATATAGCATATTAGCAGCAAAGCTAACCAGGTCACAGTGAAGTCACATGATCAGGATCTCCAGTTTCTGGACAGATTACAGCACTCAACACTATTAGGTATCAGGTTACATTTCCACCTCCATCTAACATGGAATGTAGATCATGAATAACGTTATGCAACAGACTTTTTTTGGTTTGTTTTCACATAAATAATGCTGCATTTTTAATCAATGACATTGACTGCTCCCATAAACACGGTGCAGGTGTGAGAGAAAGCTCAAATGGAACAAAATTAAGCCTTTTCCTGACATTTCTGTATCGTGTTATCTTTCCCTCACTTGTTCAGCAGAACAGGATGACTCCAGTCCTGGTTGAAGCACATTAATCCGCTGCCGGTCACATGATGCCGATAACCACGTCAAAACAAGCAGTGATGACAGAGAACAGCAATAAAATGTTTAAAATGAAGAAGAATATCCTCTACAAAGATTGTTTTTTGTGTCTGTATCAGAACCATTTCTAGCTTTGCTGTATTGGAATGGATATCGAATGTCTCTGTTGGTTACTTTCTGGTGTATAAGGACTGTAATTCCCCGTTGACAGAGTCTGCAAAGGTAGAAGCCATTAGCAGTCTTGCTGTGCAGCGAGCGTGTGCGTCTGTGTGTATGTTCCTGGGAGTTGAAGGTCAGGGAAAGGAGAGGCAAACACCATCACACTTGTCAGTCAGGGCGCAGAGAGAGAGGAAGAGATGTGTATTACAGACAGAGGAAGAGGCTAAATGAAGAGAAAAAAGATAGGAATCTGTGACGATGAATAATTGAAGGTGTGAGCTTATTTGGGAAGCGATCACAGCCAAATACTCTGCAGACTGTAACCCAGAATCAGTCCTCTGATCGCTCTCAGTGTGTACTTTACTGCTTCTATCATCCGCCATGCTACTAGTTCATCAACAAAATCATTCCAAAGGTGGCCAGGAAATTTTTTGACTTCACACGGAAGGAACCAAGCACTTTTTAAACATGCTGGTTCTGTTCTACTTAGAGTTTCAACAGTTAAGCCTAAACTTTTAAACTATCCAGCCTGGAATTAGTGAACATGGATGAAATTAAATGATGTTACCAACGGCTGGAATTCAAACTGGATGCGTCACTATATAGATAAGTACTTTATTCATCCCAATTTGGGAAATTATTGTGTTGCAACAGCGTACAATAAAAGATGTGTAAACAATTAAAGGAAAAACAAGCAAATAGAATAGAATAAAAATAGAGAATAAACATCAGCTATGAACAAATCTACAATATAGAATAAACAGAGAAATAAACATCAGCTGTATACAAATCTACAGTATGAAGAGTAGGGTAAATAAAAATAATAGTAATAATAATAATAATAAACATCAGTAAACTAAATAAAAACAGATTTGTACATTTAACAGTAAAAATAAATTTAACTGAGCAGACTGAACCAATAAGAAATATAGGGATATGGATAAAATATGGGGTATATGGATAATTTACATTATATTGTACTATGATGACATATACTATATACTCTCTTTGTGCAAATGTGCATTATGGGTATTGTAGTTATGGAAATAAACCGGTAGAACACCATTTACTCGAGGTAATAAACATGAAATTGAGGTAGAACACAGTCTGATGATGTTCTCCAACACTATTTTTCATCTTTTTATTTAAGTAAAAGTTTCAGCGATGGCTTCATGTAATTCATCGTTTATAAACATTGTTTCCACTGCATTTTTAATGCATATAGATTGTTATGAAATAAAATTAAAACATTTTTCCTGTCTTTGCACTGAATTCAAACTGAATTTAATACCTGGATTTTTCGTGCAGTCGGTTCATCCCTGTTTAACGTGGTGGCAAATATCTTTATTCCAATGGAGTGAGACATATTTAATGTTAAAAGTGTACCTTCTGATTCTCACATGATTTCTGGGAAATCGTGTCGAATCGTCTGCAAATAAAGAAGAACTTTATGGGATATTAGTGACTAACACAAAAAAAATGAATCGTTTTCAAGTTGACCAAACATCAAAGTTTATCTGCCAACAGCACCAGAGCACTGAGCTAATCTAAACGTGGATTTTCCATGTTTCTTTTCTCCATCTCACAGGAACTGTATGGAGAAGGACTGAAGTGTAATTGAACATTTGGCATGGCAGAGAGGTCTCCTCGTGTTTAGACACACACAAATTGTTTGGACACGATAAGTGGAGTGATAAATCTGCAGTAATGACTTGGTTTTTATGTTTCCTCGATACCCGATATGTTGGGTGCTCCATCTGCCATCTGTTTGCACACGAACAGCACAATTCTGTAAGCATATGAACTCCTGAACAGTACATGGTGAAATAATAATGACTAAAACTAAAGTAGGTGTCAATAAATTGTGTTCCCGGATAGTTTCTCACTGGCCACAGTAGGAATAGTGCATTTTTGCATTGTTGCAATGCAGTGAGAAATCCAATTTTCCCAATCTAAACACTGTCAACTCTGAGGTCCACCAGCAGCTTTGCCTGAGCCATAACCACATCTCATGCTCTTCAGTGTGTAATAAAGCTGCACCAGCGTTATCAAAAAGCTTGTGCTGAAAGTGTGTCATAAAACGGGGTTGAGACGGAACCATGTTTCAGTCCAACTATGCAACAGGATTAGAATGCTGAATCTGAGAAATTCTCTGTTTAGTGCATCTTGTGTTCCCTCGGATTGCGCAGAAGTCCCATATTTTTTTCTATTTGACATCCACACCAAAGCAAAGTGGTACATAAAAAGCTGAATGAGACCAAGACAACCGAGCTTTAACAACAGTGTTGCTCAAAAATTCCTTCACTTCTGTCTACGAGACATGTTCCAAATCGGATGCATCAAACTCCCATAACTGCAGACTTATGGTACATCAGCCTTATGAATAACGGCCGTTCATGACTAGGTGCTAATGCACAAGATGTCCATTTGCTTTAGTTTGAGGTAAAGTTTAATTCAGAAAGGGAATTTCACCCTTTAGCCTGTTCTCAGATAAAACATAACAGATTCAACATATCCTGCTGCTGTATTATAGGAGAAAAACACAGCAAAGCGGTTCCTTACTACCATGTATCAAGGGAAAGACAATGGCTAATACATCCAAATACCAGAAAAGATAACAGTAATGTTATTATGGCAGGTGGTGATGCACTCTCACTGCAGCACAGGAGGATTCAGGGGCAGCGATGACTAAATCTATAGATTATGAATAATGCAGTCAAGCAAATGGTAAACAATTGAGATTAGCACTGGATTCTATGTTTTACTCTTATCTAAACTTAAACTTAAATTCCAATCTCATCATTTGGAAGACTACAGTTCCATGAAATGATGAAACAATGTCTATCCGGATGAGAGCTCAAGTCATCTAAAAGAAGAAGAACACTGGTATCTGCAACATATTTTCTTACATGGATCTGAAAGTTAGGATAAAATATGTTATGACCTCTTTCTTACTGACATCCATTGTGTTTTGTGAGGAAAAAAAAAAAAATCTAAAAAGAACCAAATGTGGCATAAAGCATTTCGAATGTTTAGAAAGAGTTTTTTGTGTCTATAGCAGGGGCGCAGATGGGATTTTTTAACTGGGGGGGACCAAGCTGTCAACAACTGATTTCAACTCAATCAGTTATTTTTGAGTAATTTGGGCATTAACTGGGGCTCAAGTAGTTACTTTTGTAATCCCCTGGTCATAGGCGGAGTTAGAGATTCGGAGGCAAAAAAATGAGTGCTCATTGTTGCAGTAGTTGAGCTATTTTTCTCACTTACTGAATCCGTTGGAGCATCAGGACGTTTTAAAAACCTCCTTATATCTATATCGTTTTATTTTTATAGTTAGTAGATTAGTAGGCTTATCACATTATGACGAGGCCAGCAGAATGGCTGCAGGAGAGACGTATGAATGAAAGACGATTCACGACTTGAGTGCCAAAAATTTATTCACATTTTTATATTTTTTATTTTTAATGGTTAAATGAATTCTGATATATTTACTGCCACTGTGTGTGTTTTATGTAACTCATACATTTTTTTTCATGATATTATTTTTTTTTAAATTAATTTGAGAACACAGTAATGAACTCCCTGCCCTCCCGCAAACTCCGCCGATGCCTTTGGGCCAATAGTTCGCACTAAAAAGCCACTGTAAAATTAATTGAAACCATGGATGAACCACAGTGAACATTGTTAAACAAAGACAAAATACGTTTTATTTAAACGTTTGTGTGTAAAATCAGAACACGTTCCTCTTTAGGACCCTGGGGTGTGACAGTCGTCACTTTGCTGCGTTCATTTACAGTGAAACTCGGAAAACAAAGTGACCCGAAAGTTCAGCACTCCCAGCGCATCCCAGCCTTACAAATATACAAAAAAGCATCCAACTGCTGTTTACGTGAGCAGCAGACAGCATGAATTCTATGTAGGGCTGGTAAGATTAAGCCGACTTTCCGAGCCGGATCCGACTTCACATGGGGCTCAGATTAAAAATCTGACTTGGATCTAGGAAATTCCGACATCCTTGTACAACTGGAACGCATCATTAGTTGTAGCACGCTGCAATGTAAATTAGTCAAAGTAACGGGACATTAATCATCGGTTTTATCGGCGATGTTTGCCGTCTTAAGTACGGACGGCATGGGGGGGCAGATCGGGGTAACTATGAATCTGGGGGGTCATGACCCCCCCCCGTCCCCAGTGCCATCTGCGCCCATGGTCTATGGAAATAACACATTGCGATATGGCAGGACTAGTTTCAGTAGGAATTGCGAACCAGGTCATAAGAAGCTCTAGTGGAACCAGAGCTGCTATGGAGTGAGTTACAAAAGCTGCACGAAAATAGATAAATAAAAGAATAGGAAAGAAAACATCCTGGCTTACCGGCCACCCTGCAGGATAAAAGCAGAATCCTTGATGCAGTAAACAGTTGTTGATGTTCCAGCCTGAAATTCTAGTGGCGTAAACCAATCTCGCTCTTTTTCTGATATCGACAGATGTCATCATTGGAGCAGAGCACAGCCACAGGCTGCATTTGCATGATGTGATTGGACACTGCTGGAGACTCTGCCGATGTCTATTGAGGCATTCAGCTCATGATGGGATGCGGTAAGCTGGTGGTTTAGAAGGAATCTCTAAAAGAGCTTCTCCACACTGATCACCTGCTGACACTAATCACATATTACACAGACATCTGAAGGGCATAGGCTGAAATTTGGTGAGATAGGATGAAGGGTCTTCTCCAGTTAACGCTCTAAAAACTATAAAGACAGCAGACTCGAGCATGCCTTCGCTCACCCATTCAGATTCAAGGAAATGTTCTTTTCATTCACTTCTTAGAATCATAGACGGCATCTTGTAAAAACAGACCAAAATATGTTAGGGTATCATGTAGCACAGGCTGATTTAGCTTCTGGCTGAATTCAGACCCAAAGTATAACAGTAGTTAAGCCCAAGGTCACCCTGGAAGAGATTTGTACCCTTTCATTTCAGCCTGTCACATGCCACTGGGTTTGAATGAAAAACCTGCATACTCCTGAGCTTTGACAGCACACAGTTTGACACCCATGTAGAATACAAAATGCTCCGTTTTCAATCGGAAGAAAGTTTATTCCACCACTCATCGACAAAGAAGGACTTTTACTGCAGTAGCATCACAGGATGTTTTTTAAGCTTGTGTCAGCTGATCTCTTCCTGCTATCCTTCTTATTTCTCGGTGTATTCTGGACATATTTAACTAGCCAATGACTCTGAATTGTAGTTTTTGACCACAAACGTCGCCTTGTTGTTTTAAATCTTAAATCTTGGTTGGGTTAAAGAGTTTTATTGGATTTTACTTCTGTTTTAATCTTATATATGAGAGAATGTTAAGAGTTATCATGTTCAACACTGTTTAGAATGCATTACTGCTAAACCAGTAACTTTAACTTGGCTACACATGTTAAAGACCGGCAGCAGTGATCGACTAATGAAGAGGCATCTTCCTTTTGGTCCATGTACAACAGAGGTTAGTGTGGAGCTTGTAAATAAAGACATTTGACAAGTGCCGCTTCAAATTTCTTCACATTTTCTGGCATAAAATACGTTCCTCTACTCACAGATAACAGTTTGGTGAAAGACGGCGTCCTTCGGAAGATATTTAGATCACTGGAGATCCGCGTACATCCATATAACAGGAGAGAACAGGGCAGAGACAATAGAGAGACAAAGGCATTATCTGTCTTTATTTCACCAATACTTTAAGACCAATGAATGAACGCGTACTATTACAATGTTAGCTCAGAGCTGCCGTGTTGTTGTTATGGGGGGGACTTATCGGGGGGCTGTCTACAGGGATGACATCATCCACACGCTTCCATTGTTGCACAAAACAAAACAAAGCAGCAGCAAACTCCGTGTGAAGTTAGCCGACCGTCACAGAGCACGGAGTGAATAAGCTGTGCTGCAGCGGCGCGCGGCAATGACGTCATCCCAGCAGATGCTAGGGCTGTAGCGATACACTAATCTCACAATACGATACACGATATTCAGTCAACGATACAATTCGATACACTTACATAATTTTCTGATAAAAAAGGGACAGTGTGATTTGACATGAATTGTCGCTGATTGGACTGGTGGTCCGACCTTTGAACCGGAAGAACAACACAGCCAGACAAACAGAAACAAACGAACATGTCACAAACGTGAGAGCTGTGCACTTTATACAACATTTTTATGAACTGATTTATCACAGTTTTGTATAATGTGACCCCCTGGTATCGTATTGTATTAATGTTCTGTGTTTTCACTAATTGTAACGTCTGACTTTTCAATAAAGTTTTTCTAGAAAAAAAAAATAAAATACAACAATACGGTCAGCCATGAGCGAACAGTGCAATAGAACGTGTTCATTCATTCATTTGTCTTAAAGTGATAGTTCGGAGTAGATTCACCCTAGGGTCATTTGAACCGTGACATCCAGCCAAGTAGCCCACCCGAAGTTTTTATTATCTTGGCCGAACATCAGCTGAGTTATCCCGAATAGCTTAGTACAAGCGCTAATGGATCTCCAAAATTAGAACAAAGCAAGGCTGCTCAATTTCTCCATTGATAAAATAAATTCACAACTCTACAACATAAAAAAAATCATGTAGAATATAGCGTATACTTTGAAGCTCCCAGCTCTCTGAAGTGACGTCGACGCAGCTTTAGCAACAGAAAAGCTATCAGGCTTGTGTTGATAATAATAAACTCCTGGACTATGTACAAACTTCCAAATGCATCGTTTTGTGAGTACAGACCATATTTGTACTACTGTAGAAGTTTGGTGTCATGGCATGTGATTTTAGTGTGGTAATTTTGGAGATACTGACAGGTTCCATTAGCGCTTGTACTAAGCTATTCGGGATAACTCAGTAACTCAGCTGATGTTCAGCCAAGATCGAAAAAACTTCGGGTGGGCTACTTGGCTGGATGTCACGGTTCAAATGACCCCAGGGTGAATCTACTCCGAACTATCACTTTAAAGAATTGGTTATAGAGCCAAGAGCGCTGCTGAGGCAGGAGAAGTAAAACAAAAAAAAAAAAGCTACTAAACAAACAAAGGAAGACTGAACGACTGATGGACAAACGAAGGAACTGACTGACTGACAGTACCACGGGGAAATGAAGAACCAGGAGAATAGAAGCTAACAGAAATGAGGCAAAGGACAGAATCTTACCACAACAAAACATTAAAAACATGGAAAAAAGGAAAACTCACACATGGGACGAGTAAAGCACAAAAGGATGATGACGAATGTTAGATAAAAGTTTCAGGGCTTTCCTTTCAGAGAATGCCCCTGTTGGCTGTGTTTTGGGGAAGTTTTATTTCATCTCATGTCTTCAATCCTCCGTTACATGGATTATGGATATTTGGGCTTTTGAGTTGGCTGATCTGCTGACTTTTTAAATGAATTCTAATAGAATTATCATTCTTTTTCTATTATTATCATTAGTGTTCAGATGACAAAAGATGGGACAAAACAACAACCCCTCCCACCCCGAAAGTTACGCATCAGTTGACATCCTGCAGAAGAACAATGAAGCATTGACTCAGACAGCTGTCCAGATATGCTTGTCTTACCTGCACACAGAAAGCTCAAGAATAGGACTTGACAGTCCATGCTAATGAAAAATCCCCTCTGTTGAACGTGAATGCTGCTGTGACTGTACTCTGGTGAATGATGGATACAGCTGTCTAACTGAATGACTCCCATGTGCGTGCATGCATCACTTTCAATGCAGTGTGCGTCTTTTCTCCAAAGCATGTGACTGTGCCGGCCTGAGGTTGAAGGAAAAATTTCCATCTGAATGACTCCTGTGTGTGTGTGTGTGTGTGTGTACTTGTTTGTTTGTTTTGTGTGACTCAGGAGTGAAAGATGATAGATGTCTATGACAGGTGTCTGGTAGGTGATTGATGGCGTATATATTTCAGTAAGCAACCAGAGTTTCTATGACTTACTGTGGCAGAAATAATATGACTGGGGTTTATCAGGATTCCAGGTGACAATTTAAATAAATATAGATAAAGTTTTAATGATGCTTGTGGGGAAACTGGGTCACAGTGCTGAGAATAGTTACAGGATACAGCAAAAAATGAGACCTTAAACTAAGAAATGCAACGAATATTGTAACATATAAACTAGGGCTGGGCGAGTTAACTCGTTATTATCACGTTAACTCATTAACTAATCAAAGCAGACAAATATTTTATCGCACATTAGCGCAGTTTTTATTATTTATTTTATTTTATAAAGGTCTGTTGCTCACAGGCTTTTATTTTGTAAAACTCTGTTGCTGTCTGCTGCTGAACCGGAAAAGAAAGTAATCGGTGGATCCACCAAACATGGAGAAGGGTACGGAACTTTTACTCGGCCATTTTCATTTTAAAGTTCTTCCAGACGGCGGAGTCTACAGAACCAAAGTCATCTGTAAACACTGCCAAGTTGAATTGTCTTCTCAGCGTAGTAGTTCCAGTCTAAAATATCACTTAAAGGCAAAACACACAACTGATAGCAGCAAGTCATTCAAGGAAACAGACAGTGGAGCGAGGCTTCTACATAAAAACTACAGAAAGATGCTGATGTTAAAAGTGTGTTTGCACAACAAATGTTATGGCACTTTCATATGGCAGCACATTTAAAATAAACCTAAATGCTAAAAGCTATACACTACTTTTGAATTAAATTTTGGATTTTGCGAACAAATGTGATTAATCGTGATTAATCAGGGAAATCATGTGATTAATTAGATTAAAAATTGTAATCATTGTCTAGCCCTAATAAAAACATAAATATGAATGGAATGACTTCACTTATCAATATAACCCTTGTTGCCTTAGAGTTACAGTCCGTGATTGATCGGTGCAAGAGATTAAAATGTAGTCTGGAGAATCCGCTGCTGATTTAGTTTTAGGATGCAGGAGTCTTTGTCAAGTTTGGTGTAGAAGGGGAGGACACGGATGCGGACTTTCAAAAAATAAATTAGATTTATTTAACAAAACAAAGTATCAACATAAAACGCGGCAGAGCCGGAAAAAAAACTGAGCTATAAACAAAAACAAAAGAACAAGGACATGGCATGGAATGGAATAAATACTTAGCTTGGACGAAAACGTGGCGTGGAAACGTGGCGTGGAAACTAACATCAACAGTAACAGTGACATCAACAAAGATCCGGCAAAACTGAAAGGGGAGGCAGGAAACTAAATAGGGAGTGAGAGTGATTGGGGAGTGAGTGCAGCTGAGGGAAAAAACACAGGTGAAGTGAGTGAACTAATGACCTGAGTGAGGGAAGTGAAGGGAAAACTAAACATGGACTGAAAAGAAACATAACCTAAACATGAAAACTAAAAACATGAGTCTCTGGGCGTGACAGTCTTGGATATGCGTTTGGTTTTAATGTGACATCTCAACCACCAAAAGTTTGCGTTGATTTCTCCAACCCTGCTGTGCTGTAGCTTAAAGCATTTGGAAAAATGCAAAGTGTTGTTTGGACTTTTATCTCCCTCATTCAAGGACTTTTTCTTTATTTTATTATTATTTCTTTACAAAGTAATGCAAACTATATCAAAGCAAGTTTTTATGGTTGTATGAGTTGGTCAGACTTCTCCAGGGATTCTCTGTCTTTGCATCAAGGTTTTCTACGGTCCCTGACAAAAACAATTGTCCCCGATTACATTGACCTGTAATTGAAATGAAAACATCTTTTTTTTAGTCCTTTGAACAACACAAGGTTTCCAACACTTTTCTGCTGCTAAAAATGTGTAATTCTTAAACAAATAAGTAATAAAACTAAAAAGAAAAAGCTTGATTGAAACTAGTTTTTTCTTAAGAAAATATTGTGAAGTTCAGTCCTTCACTTGAGTGAACATTTGTACATTTTTACACAGAAGAGGAAGAATAATTTTAATAATATGGTTACTCTGGATTACTGCCGAAGCCTTCAATTGTTTCCTTTTCATTTATGCTACCTCAATCACTGGCGGACTGACAAACATCGCTCAATTACTGTGAAATTTCAGACGTCTGTAAATCACGGATGATTTTCAGGCAGCAATTACCTGCCCCATTAAAACACTGTACATTTATTTTCACTTTCCCTTTAATGGATACAATGAGATTGGGTGGCAAAGACACTTTGGGGGATTTGTTAAATGCTGTGAAAATAGGATTAAAAAAAAAAAATACATATATATGGAATAGATCATTAACCTAAAGCTAGAAGAACAAATAATTTCACAGTGATAAGAAACTCATTTTCATTCTGGCCAACAAATGAACACAAACTGTAGAATAAAAGAGTAAAAGCCCTGGGAAGAGGCGCACAGGAGCCGAAGGGAACAGGAAAGTGGCTGCATACAAATGGAAGAGGAAGTGACAGGGAGAGGTTAGTGGAGATAAAGAAAAGAGCACTGGCAGGGAAACGGAAATGAATGGAAAGACTGAGAAAGAGAAGTCAGCCAGTCAAAAAGAAAAAGAATACAAAGGGTAAACAGTTTGAGAAATAAGTAAAAAGAGGGATGAGAGAGAATCAATCTGCCAGATGCCACAGCCGCAGACTGATTGGAGGTGCCTTCAGAACGCCCTGTGATGTGAGTGTGTATTGATTAATCCCAACCCCTCGACTGTTACAGCGTGAAGTGTCCATGACTTACCCAGTCAGTGATGAGCGGGACACACACCAAACAAATGCAAAGACACACACACTTACAGTGTGTACACATCTGTACTTTACACACTTCTGTTTGTGCAATTTCCCTTAGTCTGAGTGCAATATTTTAGCAACACTTTTGCACTAAGTGCATTTTATTTATTTGTGCACATAGCACTTCCATACCATTTTTATATTGTACAGTCTGTATAGCTTGAATATCCAGCGATGTTGACCGGAAGTCGAGGAACGACATTTCGTTGTCAAAACTCACTTGTGTTTTTTGTGCAATGACAATAAAAGAAAGTCTAAGTCTAAGTCGACCTAAACTCTGATCAGCAGTCTTCTTCTGGGCTTACAGAAGCATCGCAGGATGCAGCCACAGCAACACCAACGCGATGAATACTATAAACAAACCTGCAGGTTTTGGATGACGTAAACTGTTAATCTGCTGAATGGATTCCAAATGTTTGACTTAAACGCCGTTAAGAGGACCCAGAGAGATACTGTGCTCCAGTGCACCGCAGAGCGAAGTGCAGGTAACACTAAAAACAAGTTTCTCTAACATTCACAGACAATGTACTGGGCTTTATGTGCTCAACAGGACAAGCAAATTACTGGAAACTGACTCGTGAAGTGCTGCAGGTATAAATCCAAAGTAGCCAACAACGTGTTATAAACTCTCCATCAAATGTGCTTCAGAAAACACTAAACAGCAGTGATGGAGTCTGTCACTTTTCTAATAAAAACCTTCTCAGCACCACACACACCGTACATACGCAGTGGAGAAACATGACCAAACGCAGTATAAACCACACATACTGTACATATGCAGTGGAGAAGCATTAGTGAGCTTGTTTTCCAAATACCGTCTTCTTATGGCACAGTACGTGAATGTGTAAAGCAACATGGAGGGAGATTCCTCCTTATGAGAACAGCATATAGTTCAGTTCGACCCCACAGAAACACAGCTCCTCTGAGCTGCAGTGTGTATAACCTAAATAAACAGCTGCTTTGAGATAGAAGTGCCATTTGGAGTTCCACACTGTGCCGTTAGAATGGGATTCTCAGCATGCATTTACCCCATCTTCCTCCATCAACCGTGTTAAGAACTTCTGTATTACAAGAAATCATTGCTTGTTTGTTGTCATTTCCCTCACAATTAATGGGCAATGAGATAAATAATAATATGAGGAGCAGACAAAGCAGCTTCCTCCGAGTCATTTATCAGTGTCATAGATGGAGTGACTTCTGTGAAGTAGACTCGATTTGAAGGGCTAATCAAATCAAAATTCAGGTGTTTTCTCCTCATTGTCTGGGAAAATAATTTGAGCAAACACTACCGCAGATATCAGACAGAAATAATCCACAACAGATGCCTGCAGTCAGAAGCCAAAAGTTTCAGTTCTTTATCTGGTTTATATATTCATCATAAATCACTCAGGTCTTTTCTCCCTTCAGTGAATAATCAGTTCCAAGTTGTGAGAATTCAAAGTCGTTGACTTTGTATTCTCACTGACTTACTTGTACTTGTACTCCACTGCGTTGATAGTTTCAAAGCCTAAAAAAAACTATCATTTGGAATTTTAGAGGGTGGATTTTTGCACTAATCCCAGATCATTTTTATTCACCAACTAGATGAAGGCTCTATAGCTAAGCACGTAGAACTGGGTGCCTGCTTTCAGGCCAGCATTTGTGTGCATTAGGGGTGTAATATGTCAGTGATTAGGGTTGTTCACAGGTGTTTGCTACAGTTCTTCTGAACAGAACATGCTGCATTCTGAACTGAAGCGGTGGCAAAGGTTTATTTATCCGAGCTCTCACACCACTCACTTTTCTGAAAGGAAAATCAAAGGATGCAGAGTCATTCCAGAACATTTTGATAGCAAACCAGTCTTCATCTGTCAGCTATTGCATGCAGGTTGTTAAAAGCTTTGAAAGCTCTGAACACATAATAATTCAGTTCTGTGGGACATGTTCTCTCACACCACGTTTCAGACTCGTCCACAACCTGCCACTTGCCTCTGCTCAGACTGAACGGAAACTCCCAGTCGCTTTGGTCCTCCGACAATTCCAGGAAAGTGATTTCAAACAAACAGAATGACTGTGTCGAGTAGCTCCATACAGAAGGATTCCAACCCAGATTCAAGCCAAGAAGCTTCTAACTGTAAGGTGGCCACAGAGCCAATTTAGAAACAAAACAACTGGGTAGACTAAGGCTGTGTTCGAAACCGCCTACTTCTCCTACTACTCCCACTACTCCTACTAACTTTAACTTTTTTTAAGTTCCCGGATGCATACTAGATTCGCCGAAATGTTGGGTATGCATCATGAAGTTACTACTTACTCAAACTACCCAAGATGCAACATAACGTCGCCGATCGTCAAAATGGCAGTTTCAAGCTAGCTACAACGAGGGTAGGTTCACTTCCTGTTTTCAAAACAAAAGCACCAATTGTATCGTAATGGCTTTCCCTATGATAAAAGGCAACGGGTATTTTATTTTGTGAAAATAACCGGAAGTGCGTTGCTCACTACGGCTAGCTTTAGTAGCGCCGAATTCGTGGGAACAAAATTGTAAACAGCCGGTATTTTGTCAGATTTTCAACACGTTGGGGATATAAACGACTACTTTCTCGTCTGAAAATGTTTCAAATGTTACTAAAGTTTACAGAGTTTAGAGCTTAGGGGAAATCAGCTTCAGGCCGGCTGATTTCGGCTCGGGCAGGAGCGAAATGCATTGTGGGTAAACGCTCTGCATACTGTCTGATCGATGAGTATGCAGTATGCAAGTATGTAGTATGCGGTTTCGAACACAGCCTAAGTTTAAGAGGATGATGCTACATGGAAAGCACCATCAACCCTTTAAAGGGAACTCACTGAAATACCTGGAAATTTAAAGTTTCAACCCTTGAGTGTTTTTTTTACTTTGACCGCATTCTGATTGGTCAGGACCTGTGACATCACTGACTATAAAGTAGTCGGACCCTTGCTGATTGGCTAGAAAAAGTCACATGACTTTAGACTATTGCCATGGCATGTGGGGTTTCCATTTTTAAAGCGTGCACGAGTGATAAAATAAGGTAACTTGCACTATAAAGGGTTAACACTGTCATTTGTGCAAAGCATATTTGAATTTTCTAAAATGCATCTTCCAAAAACTAAAGAGAATAACAAAAACTGAGTGCATGAAAAAGTGCATAAATATAAAATAAACACAATAAATATGAGAGAACCCTAAAGTTAAGATTCTTAAATAAATAATACAATGAGATGAGTTATAAGTGAGTGAATAAATTAAAGTTATCTTCACCCCCACACAGTTCATATAACTAATATTCAAGCGTATTCTGCTTAGATCTGTGTTGCACAACTTTAACTTTTAATGGTGTGATTTTATATTTGAGTGTTGCCAGTTTCAGGTTCTACGTATTCTTCGGCACACACCCCTGTATTTCCACGTGTGCTGTTGCTATCTAATGCTATCTCCATCTGGATGTTTGCCTGGCTCTAGCTCGCAGCATCATAACCTGATATACTGGCCTCATATTTGTACGCGTGGGTTACAAAGCCTGCGGCCATATGTAACTCCAAGAAAAGGGCATTTTTTTCTGCGGTTTTGTCCTTAAGGCAGCTTTCCTCCCCCGATACGTTGCAGTTTTACCAAGTTACTTACAACAAGGCAGTGCCTCACAGGCCAAACTCTGAAGAAAATCATCTTGGCACAGTAAACACTGCAGATTGCATGAACCTAAAAAGAAAAACAGACCTTTTGAGTTTACTGTATGCTGAAAAGGAGAAAATATTCAGACTGGACAAACTGGTTGAAAAAAAAAATCTCATTTTTACTTAGGAACAATCAGCTATTTATCACTTACAAGAATGATTGCATCACTTTTCTTACATCCAAACATTTCTCTGTCTATGCAGTCAACAGGGATCTAATAAGCGAGTTATACCCCATGTCCACTAATTATGGACATGCAGATAACAGGATCTGGTAAGTGGGAGTTCTGTTCTTTTAATGGTTACTTTATTATCAGAAATATAATGTAAAAAATATGTACCTAAAGTGAAGCATCACAAAAGCATAATCTCATGAAACACTGGTATAAAGGAATTCAACTGAAAGGAGGGCAGTGGTTTCTTTTCCTTCATAATACTCCAACGTGCTCCTCTGATAAACTGAAAAAAGAAAAGAAAAATGTCTTCACTGGTCACAAAGCTAATCAAATGAGATCCATATACTGCACACTGTGGGGGACTTTGGGTCAGGCTGCCTTGTAAGTCAATAATTTGTTTGCTGGGCTGTTTAAAATGTCAAATGAATGGCAGGATAACAGAAACCCTGCTTTGATTTTCCACTTCATTACTCAGCAATGCTTTGCTAATGCCTTGATCGATGGAGAAACGTGTCCATTTTGAGGTCTTACCTGTGATAATTACACCGTTATATGTCCGTCCCTCTTTTTGCCCTTGATAATTAATAACTTGTTTTTCGGGTTTGCTTCTTTTCTTTTGGAACCACTGCGAACAGTTGTTTTCATTCTTCAGATACTGTGACTGTATGTCTTCATGCGCTCAGGTCTGAAATATGCTTTCAGTCCGAGAGAGCAAGAAAACACTGCTGGAGAAAAGGAAAAAAAAAAAAAAAAAAAAAAAAAAAAAAAAAAAAAAAAAAAGACCTTAAAGCTGGTTTGGCCAGAGGCTTTGTTCAATGGTCTTAATGAAATATTGTACTTATGGTAATGTCTCACGGGAAAAACACCCACCTAAACAATGAGCTATGTCCACTGTTCCCTTATCTGTAAACACATGTATAGCCGTATACACACACACAACAAAGGGCTTAGTGATTAATGGACAAGCTTTAGACACACACAAACCTTTGTGGTAGCAGGCTAAACACTGTCGTCTGATTTCAAAGTGTTCTTGTTCTCATTTTTAAAAGACATGCTAACAAAAGGCTACTTTGTAAGCTAACACTGCTAATTTTTGTGTGCCGTTCCTACGTCTAAACATGCTGTTAAAATGACTCAGTAAAAGGTTAGGACAAGGGTAGTTTGAGGCAGGGTGTCATCACTTGACTGTTAATAAGAGGCAGGGATATTTAAAGTTGCTATCATTGCTTGGAGGCTGGGCTTGACAGCCATTTTAGAGCAGTAATAGAGTTGTATTTGCCCAATTCAGTTAGTTTAGAGTTCATGCAGGTCTTAAAGAATGGCTGTTTGGTGTGAACCAACATCATTTCAGCACAAAACAATTAAGCTTACCCAATCACGCCTATCTGTTGAAAACTAATGTCTGCTAATGTTTAGCTTTTGTCTGCAATGAGAAAAGGTTCCATTGCCATTCTGCCCCTGGTTAAATTATTCTGCAGTAATTCAGCAGTGATGACAATTTAACACCCAGGAATACATGCTAGTTTTCACGAAATCTGCTGCAAGAGTAACTATAACATATAAAACTAACCAGAACTTCTGAGATGGAGGCTCAGAAAATGACTGTTTCAACCCTCAGAGAGGTGATGGATCATTTTTACTATAGCTGGTAGCTCACTTATAGTCCTGCTGTGAACAGATGACTCCCCATGCTCCAAAAAGTAGTGCCTATTTGAAACTGTGTCTAACATAGTCTGTAGTGTAATGGCTTCCATTCTTTGTTTGCTAATTTTTTATCAAAGTCAGCCAAATAACTGGGCTTACCAAAGAAACATTCAGCTGGTGTGACATTTTGTCATAGTTGTAATGAGCAACAGCCTAACAATGAGGTAGCTAAGGTCTAAGCTAAGGACATTATTTTCAGTTTTGTTGTCTTCCATATTCGTCTTTTTTTTTCTTCAATGGATAGGTTTCTCCTAAACTTTACCAGTACTGTGATAGGCACAAGATATCAAGACCAATGATGCCATTAGGACAATGTTTTGCATAAAATGGGTTCAGTTTTGTACAAATGTACAGCTGAAATTTGATGCGTTTTGGCGCTAAGAGAAAGCCGACACTATGAAGTTAAGAGTTTTTCAGTCACGGCATGCAGCAGCTTCTACCTCTGTGCCTGTGTGCTTGGGTGAGTGGGCCTGTGGTGCTATAAAGAAGGAGCATTTCTTTCAATAGCATAAATTATCAACATTCACTTGGCCTGGTGTCCTGAGAAACAAGGCACGGCATGGGAATGTGGCAATGAAAGTGATAAAATAAAGAGAAGTTAGGTGTGGGAGGAAAGCAACACGAATAGGGTTGGGAGGGAGAAGTCAGATATCCCAGAAATCCATTCAGTCCCACAAGAGGTTGAGTGTGAAAGTGAGAAAAGACAACTTCTATTAAATAAAACAAGTCAAAATCCCAATAACAAGGAGAGCAAAACTTTGCACTGCATTTCACAAGCAAATGTATCCATCAAACGGCATCAAGATCAGAGAGTTTATACTATACCCAGAGACATTTGTCAAAGCTTTTGATGTGTTACGGCATGAGAGGCCCGGGTGTAATGAATGACAAAAGCAACGGATGAGTTTGAGTGCCCAAGTAAACTTTGATAAATAGTTGCATTCCACCTGCAGAAGCTCCCAAAGCTTTGTGGGGAGCTCCCCAAAGGATAATATACATTCATGGACTTTTTCTCTGTTTGCATTCACAATGGAGACCCTGATCATTGTGATCCTGAAACATCCCATAGTTAAGCTGCTATAGGCCCAGACTGCTGAGGGGCCTCATCTGTCACACCTTTCCTCACTTTACTCTTTTTCCCCTGTTTAATTTCTCAAATGATATTATGTACATGTGACATTATTGTGGTCATTAACTTGTGTTTCCCTGTTCCAGCTGGTGGAGGCGGATGGCCGCCCTTCCTGGTTGGTTCTGCCAGAGGTTTCTTCCTGTTCAAAGGGAGTCGTTCCTCTCCACAGTTGCCTCAGGCACGCTCAGGACGGGAGATTGGACTGAAGACAAGTTTCAGTGCAATCTGTTGGTTTCCTTAGCTAGGAAATTAATTATGATTAAAATGAATTGGACATTATCATTTAAGTGCCTTGAGATGACATTTGTTGTAAATTGGCGCTATATAAATAAAACTGAATTGAATGGAGATAGAAATCCTTATAAAAATAAATCTATTTTATAAGATCAGCTACAGTTTATATGAAAAGGAAACCAAAAAAAAAAAATAGAGGAACCTCTAATGTAACCACTGTTAATACATATGTTCTGACATCTATTTTATCCCCAATAGGACCTAAGCTCATTCTGTTTCATTTAATTGTATTAATAAAGTGCTTATTCACAGGAAAGCCATCTCTCAAAGCATTTCATGTAAAGAAACTCCAATTCCTAACTCCCTTCTAACAGGAAAACACCTCCAAGAAAACTAGATTACCTAAATCATTAGGGGGTAAGGGGATGAGAAGAATAAGAAATAGGGCATTTAGTTTAATGAGATAATTCATACAACACATAACCAAGATGGATGAAGCCAGTTGGTTTGCAGACTGCTGTTTTGAAGCCTTGGGTTGTGCATATTGGCCACTGCCATACCTGTAAAAGTGGTGGATTTGGTGGCAACTATGCAAACCCATGATGTAGACTAGCCTTTGCAATCCCAATTTAGCCATTTTTTTGTATCAATCTGTGAAATTAAGTAATTTCATAATCTTAACTGTAGCATTAATAAAGTGTTTAAACCTCTTTTACTGTGTTGCATTCACAAACGCTCAACACCAGTTTATATAGGCGTTACCATCACACATGGACAACAACCTCGGGAATCAGTTCCAGGGGAATATTTTTGGACATCTATTTCAACTTTGCAGCAGGGCACCTTTGGGTTTTGGCTGCTCTCTAAAAGGCTCTATATGTCCAAAAAAAAAAAGAAAAAAAAGCTGTAGCTGGCCTCTGTGAGCCAGCACTATGCAGCAATTTCCCAAAGCAATGTGACACAAAATCCCATTTCCCACTCTACAGCAGTTAACAGGATGGAAGGTGCTCCCTAATTCCTTATGCCCCTCTTTCTCTCCCCTGCTGCTTTTTTTCCCCCCTTTTAAATCTCTTTCTCTGGCTTTCTAACCTTTTCTCTGAACTGCTCTCAACTCTCTCGGCACTCACTTCTTCAGATTCTTTTCTCGGTCTTTCTTACAGATTGATCCTTATTTTGAACCTAATCCTCCTCATCTCAGCTCAACCCTCGGTCTACCTGCCTGTGCCCTTTCCATCTCCTCTCCTTACCCGACTCGATTACCATCATATTGAGTCCAAAGTCACTGATAAGTTGTGCTGCGTCATACTTTGAAATAACGGGAGAGCGACTACACTTTTTCTTTCTGTTCATTCAGTCTTGGTTAAATATTTTGAATTTATTAAATCTTTATATCTTACTAACAAAGTACTTGTATCCAACAGTCTTCAGCTCTGTGCTGTACGGTGTGCTCACTCATGAGAATTTGCCCCACCAAGTTTAAAGATGCTAGTACTGACAAATACAACTGGGACGACCTCATTGTGAACACAGATTTATGTTCATTTCAAACCGTAAACCAAGTCAATGACATAAATGACGAACAATCCATGACACCAAACATAATTTTTTGGGCATTTGGTCGATCGCTCTGCTGCTGCAGTACTGAAAATGTCTGTCAAACTGACAAAAGAACTATTGTTGACCAAGTAACTGCCTTTGTCATCAAAAATATCATGTTTAAAAAATATACCTGATATTCCTTTGAGAAAACTTGTCTAGGAGCGTTCAGACAAACAATTATATGGGTTAGAAACTAATAGTTTTAATCATTTTGCCTAAACTATTGGCTTGTTTTCAGTTTGAAAATCTGGTAACTGTGGCCAAATGCAATCTATTTCCTCTAAAAGGACGTTCTCAGCGTTCCAAGAGGGCACAATGGTATTAAAGCTTAAACAATGAAACTGTGAGGAGGTAGCGCTGTCGTGCATCAGTCACTTAAACAGCGACTACATTTTATTTTTGAAAGCTAATGTGATCTAATCAGGATAAACGGAGGTTAATGACAACATCAGTGCTGTGTGACATTCAAAATGAGCCGTCATTTTCAGTTGAAGGCCTGTTGAACTCTGCACTGACACAAATTCAATTCAGATCAAGTCCCTGTAACTGAGCAGGGGAAATGTAGCTCATATCTACTTGCCTTGAACTTGCTCAGCCTTCTTTGGAGTCTCCAAGTGGTTCAAAACGTTGCCGTTAGAGTTTAAACCAGGTTAAAACGGCGGGATTGCATCAGCACCCAGTCTTCTTTTTCCATATCCTACCATCACAAACCAAGAATCTTCAATTTCGTTACTTCTTGTCATTGAACTGCAACTAATCCAATAAGTGCTGGGATTGTTGTGGATGTTTACAGGGACTGCAGTGTGCATCATATATGAGGGGGAAATACTGTATATATAGTAAAAACGAGTTAGGTTGGAGGTCAAATAAAAATTGTTGCTGTGCAGTCCTGGATTTCTGCTTTCACCTTGTTCCACAACACACTCTTTCCTCTCTCCCATGATTTGACACAATAAGAAAACCCTAAAGCTGCTGAATGATATCACAGCTTTTTGCTGCATGGTGTATGAGTACGAGTTGGGTCCATATGAATTCAAAGCCTTTTTTGACAGCCTGTATGGATGGCTGGGAGGCCCACTTAGCTACTTATGTGAGAGGATGGTAAGGGTCTGTCAGGAGAATTGCGCTTCTCTAAGAAGAAGAAAAGAGTGAACACACACACAGTCAAACAGGAATTGATGCTTCTGTGTGTGGGGGTTGTTACACATCTGCCATACGTGCTGAATCCCCTCAGCACGTATGGCAATTTTGTTTTAATTTTTAATTTTTTTTTTTTTCCTTCAAAATCTATTTCAGAGGATTTTCCTCTTTGAAAGGGAGAGGGCATCTTTAATCCTAACTGTCTTTGAATCATAATGATTCATTTATCCCTTTTAGGCACTTTGCTGTGAATTTTCTTTGGAAGGCAAAGCAGTTAAATATTAAACCCCGGGGCAATTCTGACCCACATTATATTTCAAAAAAGACAAATCAAATAAGTCACGATAACGCACCTTCATACACATTACATTTCTCACCGCATTTCAAGGTGAGTGATTATAAGTCTTGTATAGTTACACTGGGGCATGTTAAAACAGTCAAGTCAAATTCCATGAAAAAAGATTATCATCCAAGCATGCAGGATGGCAGTAAGAAGAAGTCTGAAATGCACTTTTGAATTGTTGCTGGACAAGTTTTATTCTGTAGGCTTTGATGGAAATGTAATTCATGTTCGAATCATACAGAGGTATGACAAACAACCTGAATAACAAAACATGGCCAATTACCGAAACTACCTAATGCAATGTAGAAGCCAGTTAAATGGTCTTTTTAGAGTCCTTTGTATCTCGTTGTATGCAGATGACTAGCTGCTGTTTGTTCAACTGCTTTATATTTAAACTCTTATTTGTCATTCATTACTTTAACTCCCGTAGGGGGATTAAATAATGCAAAGACCCAGGCATGTAACATATATCCATGACCTTTCGTTTAGGGTTGGTTCTTGATGTACCAGTTGTGGCAGCAAATGCAACAAACATCGTACTAGAGTTGTCAGGGTGGGTGGTGGAAAGAGCAAAAGGACCCAAATGTAGACACAAATGGTGACAGGAGGCTGAAGATCGAGCTAGAACATCATAAAACTAAACTGTGAGCAACAAAAACCAAAGAAATGACAAAAACCTGACTGTAAACATGAACTTGACATTACTATGAAGCAAAACTGTGAGTAGTAACAGCGAGGATCTGACAGTGACTGTGAGAAACCAGAGGGCCTAAATACTGTGGGAACTGATGAGTGAATGGATGCAGCTGAGAGAATCAAACAGGTGTCACAGATGAGCTAATAACCTGAACATGGGGACTGAGGAAACAATGGGTGAGCATGTGGAGCTGGAAGCAAAACAAAACTAAGACGAGACCCAAAGAAATTTCAAAAAAGCTAAAAATGAGTTGCTTAAAAAGTAAACTAAAAACTAGAACACACAATGAAGAAACCAATAACTCAAGAGCACAAACCAAAGTGAAGCAATGAACCCAAAGACCCAAGACCAGCGTCCAAAAAAACACTCAAACTCTAACAAGTGTTTTCTTTTTATCACGCATCAAGATCGTAAGCTGCTTGGAAGGAAGCGGGGAAAAGTTACAAGTATGAGACGACAGTGAGAGAGTTATTTTTTCAATTCCTACTTTTCATTTATGGGAGGATGTCCTCGTTTTCACTGATTTACTTTTGGTTTGACTGATTAGATATGCTGACCAGTCTATGCTCCTCATCCCATTCTCTGTGATATGCTGCAAGATTTCAAACCAATCTTCAGTCTCCTACCACGTTGACCTTATCTCTCCTTCCTTTGGTGTCATTATTGATGGTCTTACACATCATTCCTGAGTTTTATCTGACTGGATCTGATCACCCCTGTTGCTCTGTTTTCTTCATACAACACAAATTCACATCAACAACAACAACAACAACAAAAAACACCACAAGGTTATTTCTATAAAGACACTCAACAAACTGCACAATAGGTCATCCAGAAAGAATTCATAAAACAACAATCAAAACAAAATGGCTTAGCAGAACAGGGAAGAAAACCGAGGTAAAATCTGGCAAAGAACACAGAATATCAGGTTGTACATGCAGAGAAAAAGAGAGGAACTGAACACAGGCATGGATCATTAAACCATCTGGAGCTTAGAACTAAGAAACCAAGCATCTCAAAGTTAGAAAATATTTATATTTCCATGGTTTGGATTAGTTTCAATGGGTAACGTGACCTGAATTAACAATCACACTGTAAAGGACTGTAAATATTGTACGAGTCCAAGATTTGATGCTTAAACGCAGACTGTAAGAGGGACAATCTCTCCAAGACATTTGGTAAAGTGCTCAATAAGGCCAATGCACATAACTACTGTTATTTTATAATAGCACTTTGTATAAGTAAACTAATAAATGAAAATGTATCACACCATTGTGTCTGAAAGCAGTTTCAGTACCTACATGCTTCCCATAGTTATTATGATGAGCTTGAACGCCTTGTGTCTCCATTTACGACCCGAATCATGTGCTTAACCTTGTGTTCCATACCTTTTAGCAGTTTCATTTTGTGCAGGTGTGTTCACTCTATCATAAGATGACTCTGTGTGTGTGAAGTTTTGCTTGTACCAGTCACTTTTAAACAAACCTTGGTTTTGCTTTGCTGTTCCTTACAAGCACCACCTGCAGCTATCTTTTCCCCCTGAGTGTCTTATTGTGCGCCGGGGTGTGTCAAATGCAGTTTGACAAACCTGGTAACACAAATGATAACAACTCTATTGGGCACGGACGCACATATATTCAAAGGTTTTGACTGTGGCAGATTAGATGATGCACCGTCTAAAGCTACGAAAAGTCGCCTAAAGGGACCGTGCTCGTCCAGTTTGATCACGCTGAGTGGTGAGGTGCGACTTACGCTGAGAAGGAAATAAGCAAGGTGACTGATGTTGAATGGAGGTCAGCAAATGGAAACAGATTTGATATTTCCAATCCTCATCAAATGGGATCGTAATCTTTCATGTTTATATTAGTATTCTGCAGATTAAGTCTTGCAGAACAATGAAAACCCACAAAAAAAGAAAACTCTGAAGCAGCTGTTGTTTTCTATTTGAAGAGTAAAGCAGAAGCACAGAAGGCAAATATTACCAAGTATTTGTTTCTCTACCTTTCCTGCTGTCAGTATTCCTGCCCTGCCACTCCCAACCAGTTGATGCAGACAGCCACACTTCCTGTGTTTCATCCTGTCAGAGGTGTGTTTCTCCTTCATACTTTCCTGAAGCGCTTGTGTAGAATTGTTGACTTCATTTATGTAGAGTGCCCTGAAATGGCCTTATTGTTGGAGCTGTATAAATAAAACTAACTTTGGGTGAAAACCTCAGAATCCAGACAAGAAATCACCATTTCCTATCAGAAACCAGCCGTGCTCTGGATGAAGGCAGGCACTTATTCAGCTGAGTCTAGGGTTTAAACTTCTGAACCCTGTCACAATGCTTTAATCTGAGGAGTGCAGACCCTTCCGATCACAGTGTGCTCCGTGCTGCACAGTGACACAGATCAATCCCAGAAACGGATAAGCATGTGCCTGCCTTCATCCGGAGCACGGCGAGTTTCCACTGGTGGACACTGACCTTCTCAACCAGCGTTAATTGAACTGAGCTGCATTAAAACGGGGTTTGTAACCAAGTACTGGATGTAACTTTCCGTTCTTCTGTGGACATACTTTTGCAAAAATGACCCCATACATGTGATGGAGTATGCAAACATAATGAAATAAATCCAAAGCCATTTTCTAATTAAGGCTCATTATTGTTTGAATCTGCCTGAGATGACAAGTCACAATATTTTTTTGGCACCTTTTTACATTTTGAGCGTTTTAGATGAACACAAATAAACAGGAGGGTGGGAGGATGCACACACACACACAGCTGAAACAGTTTTGGGTGTGTTGTTTTTTATGTTCAAGCCTGTTGTTTTAGTTTTCTCTTTGTTTATATCTAAAAGCTTGTGGCACGCTTTATATGCTGATGTTTCAGACTGAGTGGGCGTGTGTCATTATGTCTGCCTCTGTCTGAGTGGTTGTGCAACAGGGGCCTCTATCTATGCCTCTATGTGAGTGTGTGTTTCCCTGCCCGGTTGTGTTAATTATCTATGTTTTACTTTTTAATTCGTGAAGTCTGTTACTTGTCTGTTATTTGGCCACATGTGCTAACTCCCTCATGTGTGGGATGAGTTAGGGTCATGGAATGCTCACATGATACTAGAGATGATACTGAAAGCTAGAGTGGAAACAGGCAAATTAATATTCAAAAGAGGACAAAGAAACAAAATGCAGGGAAGAGAGGGAGTATGAGACAGACAAATGAAAAAAATAGAGTAAAAAAAAGACAGTACAGAGAAATGTTGTCAATAAAAGGCTGAGGGATGGCACTGATGAAGAGTTAAAGTGAGTGAACTGAAACAACTGGAAAAGAAGAGTGAGTGGGAGGATCATTGGTGAGCTGAAGATGGAGAGTGCGGGTCTAAAATGCCAGGAGACTGTGCGGTGAATGAAAAGCTCTTTATGGACGGCTGAGCGATTTAGTGGATTATCCCTTTACAAAGGTCACTGCTAGTTTGGAGCGCAACCAAAACAACAACAACAGAATGAAGCAAGAAAAAAATGCAAGCTTTAAATGGCATGACCAGTGAGCTAATGTAACGACAATGGCAACAGCTTAACGGACGGCGGACTGAAAGCAAGTTTAAATGAGCCATTTGAAAGAAATATGGAAATGAAACGAGTCCCAAAGCACGAGCTTCAGTTGCTGATGGAAAAAAGAAACCTAGAGTAATGCAACTGCACACAAAAGAAGATACACAGGGCTTATGGCAGCTTGTGGATGTTTTATTAGAGGATTTGAATAATATGCTTGGTGGTGAATTATAGTTAATTTTCATCCTCGAGCTCAACAGTCAAAGAAAACCTTTGACCAGAGTTTGGTCAAAGGAAAATTTGGTGATCATTTTATGCGGTATTTTATACGGAGTCTTTTTAGACTGTGAAGATGAGCATCATCAACATTTTAACAAAAACAGAAGGGCCGATTGGCTGCCTTTCTACCTCTGTTGAAGTCTTACTACCACCTGCTGATTACCTGAAAACCATGGAAAGATCCAGTTCATCCCATAGATGCATCCTACAGATGCATCCTATAGATTCATCCTATAGATGCATCATATAGTGTATCCTATAGTGCATCCTATAGATGCATCATATAGTGCATCCTATAGATGCATCATATAGTGCATCCTATAGATGCATCCTATAGATGCATCATATAGTGTATCTTATAGATGCATCATAAAGTGTATCTTATAGATGCATCCTATAGATGCATCCTATAGTGCATCCTATAGATGCATCCTATAGTGCATCCTATAGATGCATCATATAGTGCATCCTATAGATGCATCATATAGTGCATCCTATAGATGCATCCTATAGATGCATCATATAGTGTATCTTATAGATGCATCATAAAGTGTATCTTATAGATGCATCCTATAGATGCATCCTATAGTGCATCCTATAGATGCATCCTATAGATGCATCCTATAGTGCATCCTATAGATGCATCATATAGATGCATCATATAGTGCATCCTATAGATGCATCATATAGTGCATCCTATAGATGCATCCTATAGATGCATCATATAGTGTATCTTATAGATGCATCCTATAGATGCATCCTATAGTGCATCCTATAGATGCATCCTATAGATGCATCATATAGTGCATCCTATAGATGCATCATATAGTGCATCCTATAGATGCATCATATAGTGCATCCTATAGATGCATCATATAGTGCATCCTATAGATGCATCCTATAGATGCATCATATAGTGCATCCTATAGATGCATCATATAGTGCATCCTATAGATGCATCATATAGTGCATCCTATAGATGCATCCTATAGTGTATCCTATAGATGCATCATATAGTGCATCCTATAGATGCATCATATAGTGCATCCTATAGATGCATCATATAGTGCATCCTATAGATGCATCATATAGTGCATCCTATAGATGCATCCTATAGATGCATCATATAGTGCATGCTATAGATGCATCATATAGTGCATCCTATAGATGCATCATATAGTGCATCCTATAGATGCATCCTATAGTGTATCCTATAGATGCTTCCTATAATGCATCCTATAGATGCATCCTATAATGCATCCTATATATGCATCCTATAGATGCATCCTATAGTGCATCCTATAATGCATCCTATATATGCATCCTATAGTGCATCCAATAGATGCACTGGGACAAACTCCATAGAGGCCCCTTTCCCCTTTCTGGAAACAAATAATCTGGTATCCAATTACCAAAGGAGACAAGGGTCATAGTTTATCCAGCAGTCCTTGGGTTGCCTGAACGGCATTAGTTAGGTGGTTAGGTAATGTTATAATCTCGATAGGCTTGTCTTAATTTGATTCTGGTTATTGCTGTCGACTTATTCCTCTCTGTGTTTTTTCCCCTGGGCTGGATTCTAGCTAACCATCTTTCCTGTTTTATTTAGTGGTTCAAGCATCTGTTGTTCATTACATTTGGTATTACTGCCAATGCTTGGGTCACCGCAGGTTGTGTTTGAAATGTCCCTTTATTCAGTCAACAACATATAGAGGTCCCAATGAATAGGGGTAACCCGCTGTATTTCGGACACTACATTAATGCAACGGTACTTCATAATGTGCCTTTTATTCAGTTATGTGCTACATAAACAAACACTGGCAGGATACACACAGGCCAAATCCTGGAGTAGTGGACAGCACAATGCTGTTGTTGTTTTTGGACGAGAAGATGTTGTGATTGACACATGCTTATAGAAAACAGACATTTACAGAGTTAATTACAGAGTTGTATGCACATTTGTAATCTCTTTGTTTACACTGAATCAATCAATACAAGCACTGACCGGAACAATTCGAACACAGCCTAGGTTTTGGTCTCTGATTCCCACACCTTCCTTGCATTAAGTTGCTCCTTTCCTTCCAGTATGTGTTCCTTGGTTTTCTTTGTGCAGTGCAAGATTGTCAGAATATTTTGCTGCCAGCGTTCTGATGACTTTGCCTCGTTACGTCTTGTTTCCGCCTCGACCCGCTTTCTGTTCTGCAGTTCTGTTGTGGGATGACCTGCCTCTACAGCACTTTTAGTTTATTAAAAGTTCACTCTGTTTCTCAGTTGACGGCCTCCTGCCTGCCTACCTACCTGGACCTCTGTTTGCGTCCTCCTTCAGTGAAAACATTACAGTATTTTTAAAATTAAATGTAAAATTAGCAATGCAATGTATGTAGTAATATATATATATATATATATAATATGTGTGTGTGTGTGCACACACGCTCGTAATGCTCCATACATCAGCTTTATCTGCTAACCAACCAAAGCTTTAGAAGGGAGTTTGGAGTGGCATATGGATCTAAAACTTGCCCTTTCGGTTGACAGACCTGCTTCCTCTCCTCTTGCTTTACCTGTGATATCACTGTTTCACTCTGTGGTTCAGTAATTCCTGTCACTGCAACAAGTCCCCCAAAATGAAACAGTCATAGGTTATTTGTTCATTACCTTAAATACCACCTATAATCCTGTAAAGTACCACACATACAAGCTGCTGAAGGGAAATACGACTCATTGGAGAGTCTTCACATCAGTACAGATGTCTTTCTCAAGTCTTTCACTGAAGAAGCAAGAAAGTCTTCAAAAGTTCACTCAGGAGGGGACATGGTGCAGCTACGCACTTTCAACCATCGGCCTTCATGTGCTTGTGATCAACATACGTTTTGTCACAACGATTTTACCTGAAAGCTTTTGTCACTTCCTGGTACGGTTTAATGATTAACATTACGTGGTCAGTGTTAAAAAACAGAAAAAATGGTTGGGTCTAAAATACAATCTTTTTATAATGCAAATAAATAAAGTTATGTAATTTTTATAAAACCAACTTTATCTGGGTTACATATCCAGACACCATATTATACACCATTTTCAACCTTCAAATGATTAAGATTAAATACAGGAAATTTCTCCGCATTTAACCCATCCAGGTTGGCACCTGTTGAGCACACACATGCACAGCTGTCAGTTTCACCAATCTTTGAGCACTGAGAGTGGGAATCAAACCGCCAACCTTCAGGTTATTGGACGACCGACTCTCACCACTGAGCCACGGCAGTTGCTTTTATAACCACAAGTGGTTGAAAAATCTTAGTAGTCGCAAAAGCTCTTGAGGAGAACAGTTTTGTCAGTTTATCCGTTTTCTTTGAAATTTTTCTTCTGTTTCCTTCATGCCATAAAACTACTTGTTTAATGGTTAAGTCTCCAACTTAAATACCTGCTTGTGTTTATGGTAAAAAATACACGGCTTGGTGTTAAATACCTGCTGAGTTGCTGGGAAATAAAGGATCCTGCTTGTGTGCATTTCAAAAACATGAAACAGCTACGTATGGAACAGACGCAAAGCTCTTATTTCCTATTTTCTAGAAATGTCAAAGGGCAAAGTAGACTGGGCTGATGAAAACAGATCTGATTTAATTTGCAAAACTGTACTCAAATTATTCTCTTAGTATATTGTTGGTCTTATGCCTTCTGTTAATCTTGCCACACAACTTATAAATTGATTAAAAATCGCTCACTATTCATTGTTCATACAGTATATCAAAATGCTAATTTCTGCTCTGTGACAAATTATCATAAAAACAAAGATGTGTAGGTAGCGAGGAAAATGGCAAGGGCAACGAGGAGAGGGGGTGGGTTCTACAGAGAGTGGAGCTAAGAAAGGTTGTGCAGGTAGAATATGAGAATAGGAGGATCAGGGAGCACATTTTAATCAGAACTAAATGAGAGGGAATGAGGGGGCAATAAGGGAGGAAACAAGAGGATTAAAGAGCAGAGAGACAGCGAGAAGGGAGACAGAGAGGCGGGTCATTAAGAAGTCTCTCGTGGAATAAGAAGAGGCATTATCATTTTAATGCATGAGTTATTATTCCTGCTTTTGAAATATGTAGGAGGTACAGAGACGTAGCTTATGTATCTCCTTATCCAGCCTCTCTCAGTCTTTTATCGCAGTTATTTTAATGTTTTATTCCTGGCTTCTTCTAAAGGCCAATCCACGTGTTAGCATATTGTGTTATATAAGGCTTAGTTTATGAAGGATACGCCCTTTGAGACTATATCCACTTCTACAATTCTGTCTCCGACATACAAACAGTATCTGTTCTGGGTTTATTCTGGGTAGATATACTTACCGTAATTACAACTTAAGCAGAAGAATCTTTTTGCTCCTGGGGAAACGGACCCATGACCCCAGAGTCATCTGTGACGTTTAACAGAAACATGTTTGTTGTGGACATGGTCATTTGAGGCAAGAATTCCACAGACCACTTTTTCAACAACAGAGACGTTTTAATTTTTTCGGAAATAAATGACATAAAATGTGACAATAAGTCAAACGCTGCTGATTCTGTGGTATTTAAAAAGGGAGTGACTCACTGTTTCCTGTGTTCCGTCTCTCTAAAACACACATGCACACAAATATATGCATACGCATTAGTTAAAAAAACTAAAGCTCAAGGGCAAAATGTGCTCAAACCTGCCTGCTAATATAAGACAGTTGGTCTTTGTACATAATAAGCTCAATGACTTTGGGTAAATGCTTGAACACAACACAATTCTGTTCTTGTTAGAATAAATCAAGCATACCTTATGCTTCAGCCATCCCTGGAGCTCTCTGAAGACCCAGAAACTAAGAAAGAGCATCTCACAGCAGACTGGTCCAGCTGTTTCTACGAGCATCCTATCAACAGCTGAATCAAAGCCAAAATTATTGGTGTTTCACTCCTTCGGCAGAGTTAACTCGCTCTCTTCTGAACCTCCACTTCTGTGCACGAGGAAAAAAAAGGACCATCGTCACTGTGACCAGATCTGACAAAAATAAAGCTTTACAAAAAAATGCATGTCTCATAATTTGCACAAAAATCTTATTTTAACCACTTTTATCTAATCTACTGATTTAAATGATCAAGTTGTCTTTAACATTATGGTGTAGTGAATTAAAGGGATAGTTCGCCTCTTTTGACATGAAGCTGTTTGACATCCCATATCAGCAACATCATTTATGAACATGTTCTTACCCCCTGCTGCGTCCTGTGAGCAGAGTTCCAGCCTCGTTTTGGTGTTGATGAAGGTAGTCCGGCTATTTGGCTGGGGTTTAAAAATTAAAACGTTTTGCTTCTCAAAACAATATGTTCAAAAGAGTAATACATTTGCATCACAAAATCATTCTCCAGGAAAAAGTCAGACCTCACAATCGCTTGGCGCTATTTTCTCTCCCTTCGTATCACTGCCTGCCGTCCAGACCGAAGTGCAGACACCGTAACAGGCGGCAGCACGCAGTGATATGAAGGGAGAGAAAATAGGGCCAAGCGATTGTGAGGTCTGACCTTTTCTGTTGAACGATTTTTCTGATGCAAATGTATTACTCTTTTGAACGCATATTATTTTGAGAAGCAAAACGCTTTATTTTTGTGGCCCCAGCCAACTAGCCGGACTACCTTCATCAACACCAAAACGAGGCTGGAACTCGGCTCAAAGTACGTAGTAGAGGGTAAGAAAATTTTCATAAATGATATTGCTAGTATGGGATGTCATACAGCTTCATGTCAAAAGAGGCAAACTATCCCTTTAAGCATTTATCAGAGTATTAAACTATTGTTCCATTATGGTGCCATTTGATTGATTTACAGTCCTAATTCAACTTCAAGTTCTTTCAAACAAACCGGTTCATCTGGCAACGAAGCCCTCGATGGAGACCCAACAGGACTTTTTGGTAAAATTGTAGCAGGAAAAATTGTGCCAAAATGCACAAAAAAACACAGCATAATCGCCAAAACCAACAAACAACCTCAGGACACGACAAGTTGCTAAAGATAAACTTTGTTTAGACGAGCCCCCATTTACATTTGATTGATTTACAGTCTTGAGATGCATCCACATGATTGACAATAAAACCCTGGTAAGAATAGAAAGGTTTCCATCCAGTCGAATCCAGAAGAGATTTTAATTTGACGTGTTGCAGGAAGTGTTGAGTGTGCAGTAACTGCTTGTTGAGCTGGTCATTTCTTTGCTGCTTAAAGGCATGGTTGGTAATCCTGTTCAGAAACACATTTTGTAATACTGGGTGAAATGGTCTGTCTGTCCTGAGAGAAATCTATACAAGATGTATTTAGAAAAAGGGACGAAAATAATCAGACCTCTGTGGCAGCTGCAGGACTGAGAAAAAGCTGACCAATCCGAGATCAGCGTCCCGCTGATCTCGGATTGGAGCGCCTACAAAAACCAATCAGATGCCTCTGCTTTCTGCCTACGCCCCCCTCTGTCGGCTCCCTGCTCCGTGTGCGCATGCGGTTCTACCGGCTTTGGATGACGCACTGACGGAATGGGGAGGGGGGGGTGGAGCTTAGAGGAGGGGACACTTTCGAATCTTGCTAGCTCTCTTGCTAGCTCTCTAGGATTACCTACCATAGCTTTAATTGATTCAACTTTTTGGCTCACACTGTGAAACCTCTCCAAAATCCACCAAAAAAGTTCTTTTTTTTATTTTCCAGAGGAAAAATAAAGTCATTATCAAGACTTATCACCATGGCAACTAAACAGATTGGGATGATATAAATAGGTCAAATTCTGTAACTTCTTAACACTATATTTTACAAGGAAGATAAACTTGTTGCTTTCTGCCGTACTGAAACATAATTTCAATATAAGTAACAAGTTGTACTTTTCTGAAACCAATCTGGACTGATGCCGACTTACAAAACAACCAAAACTTAGTTGATCAAAGCAAAACAGCAACAATACACAAAGGAAATGTGTAACAGAGTATTCTGATGGTTGTGGTTTTAACAGGAACTGTTTTTATGTTTCGTATTACCACAGCCACACACTAGAAGTGATACTACAACTGAAGTTCTTCTTTCTGTCAGATGCTACCCTCCTGCAGACTCTGAAGGTGACTGTGAAGTTTGGATTCACAGCATTTTCAGTAGATTCCAACTCTGGGATGTTTCACAGCGGGAAAAAAAAAAACATCCCATAGTTCCACAAACCACTTATGCAGCAAAAGCCACTTCTTTGCCGTCAACAAGTCAGCTCTTGAAAGTCGTTCAGGGTTGCGCTGGAAAGCCTCCAGGGATTATTTGGGGAAATTACTTTGCAGAGAATGACATTATGCAATATCAGGATAGTTTGAATGCTATGAAGGGTTGAACCTTCGGAAGATGTGCCGGAGCAGGAAGCACACGGGTTGTTAGGGACTTATTTGACATGCCATCTCAGCAAAGGCGGCGGCTGTTTGTAAATGTCTTGCTGCTTTCATCAAGTACATTACTGAGAAAGAAGAACTTCCCCAAACAAACTTCCAAATCAATTTAAATGCAAAAGGTATCTCAGCATTATTGCAGGACCAGTACATAAAAAAATTTTTAATATCCAAGATTGTAGACTAATGCACTTTGCAGGCAGCAAAGACTGGCAACTAAAAGCTTAATCGGCATCCTGTTGATGATGCAGATTTGCCATAATGAACACGAATAACAGCATTACATTAAATCTTAGCCTGTTGTTAACGGGCTTGCTGTGGTTAGGGTACAGCGAAGCTGAGAACCAGATTGACTGTAAACTGTTGAACAATCAGTCATTTGTGCAATGACTCTCATGCCTTGGCTTTGATTGAAGGAGCTCACAAAAAGCCTCATGACACATAAGCGGCCCACCCACCGCTCCAGCCTCAACACATTTCCGTACACTTACTATCTCCAACATTCATGCCATTTATGTGAGCGTTAATAGTGAGATTCATCACTGAATCATTCAATTTCTCCCACTGATAACCTGTTAAATTCTTTACCCATTTCCATTTAAAATATAAGGCAGTTTATGTCCACATTAACCTAAGAAATCCTTCTGCTTCCCATCTCCTCAACCAGGCACTTCACGGGTGGATAAGGAGTTTTTAACTGTAATACATTCAACAGCACTGCAGAGGATGTAGTAATTGCAAATGTGAGTAAGTGTATGAATGTCAGAAGAGAGCAGGACTTGTCTGGCACAGATGTATCAATGATAAGCAAGATGTAACTGGAAGCAGGAAGATACAAACTCACACATGAATGTGCTCACGCACAAGAGTGTAAAATGAGTCTATTATGTTGGCAATGATAAGTTTGCTCTTAGCTCTTGGCTTGTGTTCAGGGCCAAAGAGCTGTTATTACTGTGTGGGTGATAACAGAAACACTCACACAGAGTTAGAACTAAAGAGAATTGTTGAGGTCTGCAGATCAGGCTTCTGTAATGGAATCACAGGGACTGTAGGATGTCTATAAGAATGTGATAGCTATAGATTCAGCCACACACCCCATGGATCCAGACTGCAACCAAACGGCCACATTTAGCAACCAAAATTTGAGTGTGCGTGACTGAATTTCACATCTGCTCGCACATGCGCGACCAGTAAATTTGCCCTTTTATTTTTTTTTACACGTTAAATGTGAAAGGGGCGTTTCATTGAATCCGTAAGCCAATAAGTGTGAGAAGGATACTGTAAGTGGCTAATGTGTGGAGGGTCCTACAGTTAATCGTGCGCATTTGCAAACGTCTGTGGAAGGTGAAAGAGAAAGATTTCACATCCCAACCTGTGTGCGTTTGAAATGAGCAACCCAACTATTGACTCGTTCTTCAGACCTACAGCTAGTGTGCCGGTGCCACAGTCTACAGTGTCACAGTTGAATGATGACGATGATAATGATTCAGAGTCAGAGGTTTGTGTGGCGAAAAAATTACCGCAAGCCTTAAGGGCGTCAACAATAAATCCAGCTTTAAGGAGACTAACTCCATGAACTGCGAATGTTGCAGTCGCTACCCCAGAACTGCTGGGAACAGTGTGGATCTCTGCACACTGAGCCTGATTTCACACTGTTAGAATAGAATATTCATGCCCCAATGGGGGAAATTCAAATTAGTCAAGTAGCTCAAAAAATTATTAATATTTACAATGATTGTATATTAACAACAACAATAATAATACCAATTCTAATAAAAATACTACTAACAAATGATAATAATAATAATAATAATAAATGACTAAATAAATTAAAAAAAATTTTAAAAAATGCGCATGGAAATGCTCCAGGCATTCTGTGGCTTCTAGCTTTCGAGGTATTGTTGTTGTACATTTAGATTAAATTAAGAAAATTAGATATTTGACCTGTGATGAACTGGCGGCCTGTCCAGGGTGTACCAGCCCCCCCGCGACCCGACCGACGGATTCAGCGGGTATAGAAAATGGATAGATGGATAGATATTTGACCACATTTGCAGCCAAGGAATCACGAATACTAGCCGAGCTAGTACATGGCTTGTGCCCACCTACAGAAGGTGGGCGTGGAGGATGCCATCCTCTATCTGCTACACAGGGCTTACTCTCATCTGGACAAGGAGAGCGGTGCTGTGAGAATCAAGTTTTTTGATTTCTCTAGCGCCTTCAACACCATCCAGCCCCTCCTGCTGAGAGACAAGCTGACAGAGATGAGGGTGGACTCACACCTGGTGAGATGGATCACAGACTACCTCACAGAGAGACCGCAGTACGTCAGACTGAAGAACTGCCCGTCGGACACTGTGGTTAGCAGCACCGGAGCACCACAGGGGACTGTGCTCTCTCCCGTCCTCTTCACCTTGTACACATCTGACTTCCAGTACAACTCTGGGCTCTGCCACGTGCAGAAATACTCAGATGACACTGCGATAGTTGGCTGTATCAAGGATGGACGGGAGGGGGAGTACAGGAGCCTGGTGGAGGACTTTGTGGGGTGGTGCAAGTCCAACCGCCTACAGCTGAACACCTCCAAGACCAAGGAGATGGTGGTGGACTTCAGAAGGAAGAAACCACAGCTCCAACCTGTGTCCATCGAGGGGGTCGATGTGGAGTTGGCCAGGACGTATAAATATCTGGGGCTGCAGCTGGATGACAGGTTGGACTGGTCAGCTAACATAGACTCTGTACACAGGAAAGGACAGAGCCGTCTGTACTTCCTGAGAAGGCTGGGGTCCTTCAACATCTGCAAAAAACTGCTGCAGCTGTTCTACCAGTCTGTGGTGGCCAGCATCCTCTTCTACGCTGTGGTTTGCTGGGGAGATAGCAGCAAGAAGAGGGACTCTGCCCGACTGTCCATACTGGACAACGCCCCCCACCCTCTGCACAACACCTTCATCAGGCAGAGGAGCGTGTTCAGTGGCATACTGCTGTCTCAATCCTGCTCCACCAACAGACTCAAAAACTCTTTTGTTCCTCTGGCCATCAGGCTGTACAACAGCTCTCAGTGATGGCACTTCTGAATTTCACTGATCACTTTATATTTCACTTTCGTCTCACTTCACTGGTCACTTTATATTTTTAAACAGTTTTTTAAATTCTTAGATTGTTTTTAAAGTGTTTATAATTGTATAAACATTTTTATTGCTTTATTATGTCTGCTACTGGATGCTTGAATTTCCTTCGGGATCAATAAAGTATCTATCTATCTATCTATCTACATAACACAAAAAATGTCAATTTCTCGGTGGATCTGAAAACAGATTTGACATCATTGGAAAATAGGTACCAAATTGTAATGTTTATGTTTATGCATTTACCATTGTCCAAACAAATGAGGAGAGAACATCAAAGCTAACAATAAGCTACGTAGAAGGAAACCACCGGTCAGGCTCCGTCAGAGGTGATGGTGCAGAGATAGAGTGCAGGCACAGAGGGTCGGAGATGCTCTCTGAAGAGCTGGTCTTCAAGAGGGACGCCCCTGTTCTGGTAGCACTTCAGGGCACGCCACAATTGATGATTTTTGTACAAGGTGGTGGACTGACTAATCAGCCAACAAATGAGTGTTGCTGATGGCTCGGCTTAAATACTGACCAACGGCTCCTCGAGTCCCCTGAGAAGTCAGTGAGTTTAAGAAACAGGCAACCTTTGGACATGCTTTCCTGTCTGTATCTGTCAGGTGATTACATAAAGGCACTCCTCTCTATTTCTTTCCCAGCATGCTTTACTTCTGGCTTTACTACTCTTGCTCCATCACCACCATCCTTTTCATCTTTGAAATAGACAGGATTTGTCCAAAATCACAAGTAGGCAGAAGACTGCATTGTGTATACACAATGCAGTCTTCTGAATTACTACTGGACATTTTGAGCGCAGGAATATGTGAAAATGATTGTGCTTCACAGTGGTTTAACTGGATCCAGTAATGCTAACATTAACACGTTTGAAGTTTTTAAGTGATTCTGCTCCTTCTGCACTGTTAATTTTCTTAAACCAGATATTGATTTCCTTACAGCTCTGAAGCTCATCCAACAAAATGTTTTTGCCTGAATCTGACCTGAAGCCTGAAGCTGTTTCTCCTCCAACACCCGCTTCTCTTCTTTTATTTTTCCTTCTTCCTCTTGCTGTCTCTGTCTAAAACTCATTTCAATGGTTTAAAGGAGTAGTACAAAGCTAATTTCCATGCTCAGTGAACAACTCCAACTAATCCAAGAGGGTATTTGTCATTCTTAACAACCCTGTAGCATCATTAAGTGCTTTGCTTGACACGCATATAGTTTTTATAATAATGTTTCCATGTAAATTAGTGACTTAATAATTCTGTCAGGGTGCACTCTGAGTCATTTAAAGCATTTCCAGACTGTCTCTCTGCTCTAATAAAATCCTGATTTTATCACCGTATAAAACTAAATTATCATTCCAGTAACATTGCAATAAATTTGGCTACACTAACGTGGATGATTGTCTCCCACAGCCCACAGTGTCGCGGCGTCACACCTCAATCAATAACTCAGTCCTGTTTCTGTTCACGTGTACTGGGACCGATCAAAAGGACACATTTAGGTGAGCTGAGAAGGTGAAACATTTCCCTTTAAAACACAGCAGAAGAATCGCCCTTGTGTCCTGTTAGTAGAGATGGGACCAAGTCACACATGTGTAAGTCCCAAGTAATTTTTTCTTGGGCAAGTCAAGTCCCCTTATTATTGCAATTTTACCTGCAGAATCTGATCTTAATAAAGAGAAAACACAAAGATATAAGTAACTGTCAGTAAACATAATTGGCCAATGTGTCCAACCTGCCCACCCCGTATCATATCAAGCTAACGTTAGCTAACTACCGACTAGGCTAACAGGATAATATTAGCTAATTTGACAAGCACTTACTGGTCAGAATGGATATTCAAATGACGAACAAAGTTCCAAGTTGTCGTCTGGCTGTCCGAGATGTTGATGCCGCATGTCTTGCACTGTGCTGTTCTTCTTTTGATGTCAAAATGGTGATTACGAAAGCCGAAGACAACGACTCTCGGTACTGCTGACATGTTGATGCATATCTGATTATTATTTTTTAAATTTTATATTCAAACTGAAAATATGAACTGAATAGCACTCAAGTCATTCAAGTCATCGTGTCTCAAGTCAAGTCAAGTGCCGAGTCTTTAACTTCCAAGTCCGAGTCTAGTCTCGAGTCTTTTATTTTTTGTCAAGTCAACCCAGATAGCAAATAGTCATTGAAACGATGTTAAATCAACATCCCGCTGTCAACGATAAAGCCACTGAATCAACGTCGAACTCTGATGTTGATTCAACAACATTTTGCACCCTCTATTATCATTGAAACAACGTTGAAATCATACCTAGAGATCAACAAGATTTTAATGATATTTCGATTACAATGGATATTGAAACAATGTTGAAATCATCAACGAAACTTCAATGGTATTTTAGTAAGTCCTATGCCTATACCACAGGTTTAATCTAAAAAGGTCTAAATTAATATGTTAAAAATATTATTATTAGACTATTAACATTAATATCTTGTAATGCGACCTTGAGTACCATGAAAGGCGCTATATAAAATAAATTTATTATTAATCCTGCTATCTACAGCCAGAATGGGCTATGAGCAAAATATAGAAACTATAGCAGACTAAGCCTGTAGGCTATATCGCCTAGCACAAATAACACCCCATGCATTTTTTTTTTTTTAAATCAAACAATCGTTTTTATTGCATTTTTCTTTTTTTTCTTTTAATGCGCGAGGCTGTCTCCTGCAGTGGCCGTCGTCCAGATCCCCCCGCCCGGTCTGGAGCATAGCGCAGCTACTTCTGCACAGCTTGTGCGAATTCATGTATTTGCAGTACTCAGTCGTTGAGTCAGGGCATCTAAAATAAAAAACAAGCAAAAAATACATTTCAGCATATCAGACTTCTGCCTGTGAAGGATATAAGCATATAGGCCATGTAGACAGAAACACTATGTGTGTGTGTGTGTGTGTGGTAGCTATCTTTCCCTCTCAAACATAGACATAGAATATCCTATCCATATTTTAAGATGAAGCTTATTAAACTGAGGACTTACTTGACGATGTGGATTAATGATCTGAAAAAAGAGAAAAAGTAAATCACAATGTCAGTAAACAGCAATTTAATTCTGAATCAATAAACCACTAATTTAAAAAAAACGACGAGAAGATAGTGACAGCCACTATCCAGGCATCACGCAAGCTGACGTGATGCTAGCGCATGCTAACTTATTCATCCAGACAACGTTTAATTCACGTCAATCTTCTGATAGTTGTGTAGCCTATTCAATCGTTTTATTAGACACCTTGCCTCTTTGATCGCTGATCCTAGTTAAAGGTAGGGCAAGGATATGCAGATATACTGTAACACCCCTTGCTGGGAAATAAACCGGTGAATAAAGCATTGCTAGCTAACTGACTATTTCGTCAGGGTGTTTATGAAGCCTGCAGTTAACTTGCTTTTGACAACTTGCAGTGTTGTTGATCGGAGGAATTCTGCTTGATTTATAACAGAATTCTATGACAGTATCTAGCCTATGCACCATGTAAACTATACATTTAACTGTGTAGGGCAGTTCAGCATTCAAAAGATTAAATCAAAGTGCTTTCTTACCTGAAATTGATTCCGAAATGAATGGGATGGGGTGCAGTACCGCCGGTCTACCACATGATGGTCTCTCGGTCAACTATAAATCCATGACTTTTCGATCATCCTTCCCGGTCAACTATAAGTCGATGGCTTTTCGATATTTCCTGATTTCCCGGTCAACTCAAAATCAATGACTTTTCAACATTACTATTATCACCCGGTAAACCAAATATCAATGATGCATCAATCATACTAAGGATAACTATGTATCAATGTTGTTTCAATACCACTGCGGTTAACATTATGTTGTGTCGGGTTTTCATCAGTTTGCCAATATTGATTCAACGTTTATTTTGTATCAAGATTTCAATGTCAACCATTCTGATGATTCAGATGGAAAAACAATATCATTTCAATGTCAGCTTGCTATCTGGGAAGTCACAAGTCATCAAAACAGCAACTTGAGTCGACTCGAGTCCAAGTCAGTGACTTGTGTCCCCATCTCTGCCTGTTAGAACTACCATCATGCACCAGGTAGAGTGGAGTGGTCTTTGCCTCATCGGATAACTTATACACTGCAGGTTTCAGCATACTTTAAATTCCTTTGTTCACAGAACAGTAGCCCAAAAAAATATGTAGCCTGTGTACTATAATTCTTTAACATCGCTTATTCTCCCAGACAGCTCTTTCATCATCAGTATTAGAGCCCTTGGTTGCTCAATATTGGATTGATAAACTCATAATATATTGATTAACGTATTGCCTCAATTACACTTGTTTCACTTGTAAATCATACATTTACAGCTGAAGGGGGGGAAGGGGGCAGTAACACTGATCAGGAGCCTGTCTGTCTTGTAAAGTAGAAGAAAGCACATTAAAGCTGGCAAAATATCCAATTACCCTTTGACATCAACATATCTTTTCAAATAAAAGTGTTGTGAGTGGAAAAGCAATAAAAGAAGGTTACATAAGTAACTATTATTCTCTGAGTCAGGGGCCTCTCCATCCAGGGATGTATTCCATATGCCACATTTGATTGTCATCAACCGGCCATGCAGTTCATCTGTAAATGTCAGATCTACTTTCCCTCCACATCCAACACACACACACACACAAACAAACTTGTTTTCCTATCTTTGTGGTGATTTATCATGGGCATGATGCATTCTCTGAACCCTAACCTTACACCAAACGATAACATATGACCCTCAAAAACCCCTTTAAAGACGTGGAGCCCACTATTTGGTTCCCACAAAACAAGGTGGACCCCTCAAGAGGGCTCTACATTTTTTAACCTTATGAATATGGAAAAAAAAGTATGATTTATGCCATGCCAGATGGTTTATGTAAGGTTCACCTGTTCTCTCCCATTTTATATCCTGAAAACATAACTGAAAGTGCATCTAAGCTGCAGGAAAAAAAGGAATACAGTGATAAACACGGGAACTGTGAAAACTTTGTTATGCTGATTGAATTATGGAGGCTCTCTTTAAATAATGTCTTATAACTCTTTGTAATGCCTTTTGAATAAGTAATGCACTCTTCCTCTGAGATATTGAGCTTGGTAGAATACAGTTTTGTCACATCATCCACCAAAAATTCTTTGTGGCTTCAGTTTAGTGCCTTTATTCTTTCCATGTTTTAGATATTTTCCTGTGCCTTTCTTTACTTAAACCATGAGTGTTTTTGCACACATTGAGGATTTCTACAGCTTTAGCCCAATTCGCACGGGATAAGTATTACCTATGGACCCCCCGTAATTTGGAATAATTGCGGAGAATGTCTGAGTTCTTAGTCCTGTGCGAATGCGCCATGTCCGTGATTTGTGGGGTAATAATTCCGCCGCGAATTACCTACTGTATTTCGGCGAAACACAGACATCCTGTGGTAATTTAAGTCCCCTCTGAACGCACACCTGTGTGTTCAACCTATGTGTACAACCAGGTTCAACGGGGCAAAACAGGAAGTTACGACAATTACGGAATATCCGCTCATGATGTCTGTGATTTCAGTAAATTACAGACTTTTGATTGTCCCGTCCGAATGCGCCACAAAAAATTACAGAGGTGTGGGGGTAGTTGCGAATTACCAGTGATCCATAGGTAGGCTAATACTTATCCCGTGCGAATTGGGCTTTTGACATTCATATAACAGCAGCATTCTAAAAGTCCAACATGTTCGGTACGATAAAGTTTATTCATGGAACTCAGACTTCTGAAATATGTAGAATGAAAATTTCCCATCTGATCAACACTGCATTGGTATCAATGCTGTATTGGAAAAATGTCACAGTTACGGGAAAGATTATGTCATTAATGTCTATATTAATGCATTCACTTTCATCCATCTTCTGGTGGTGATATGATGGTTTATGCCATTGTTTCTGCAAAAGCAGCATCCTAAAAACCAAGGCAGTGTTGTCAAAGACAAATAAACACAGTTTAATATTGACAGGGTCATTTGATACAATCTTTAATTTAATTTAGACTTATCTTTCCGTTAGAAAATAGCATGGCCACAAAAATAAATGTGTCAAGCTTGTTGCGGATTAGAAATCTCTATTCTGGGAAAACTGCAACACTGCAGAATCTGGCCTTATCCCCCACGTTTTGGGAGGCTTTGTGGCAGGAGAATGTTGTTTATTCATTACAAAAAAATCTGGAGGTTTGCTAGCATGGCAGCGACTCAACAGCAGCAGCGATTTTATCTCACCAACCCTAAAAGAGAAGTGATAGGGTGATAACTATGATTATTCATAGTTTCCCATACAATGTTGAAATGTGGGTGTGCCATCCAGGTACATTAACTCTCACCATCATATGTTATTTATCAGGCCCTTTCCCTGTTTGATTTCAGGGTTTTCTTTCTGTCCACATCTTCTTTTTCTACCTCAAGCAGTCAACCCCTCTCTGTCATGCATGCATTGACATAACATTGATCTCTTCCTGCTTGATGTACAGACATGCACCAGAGGAGGGTTTGTTGTGTTAGCTGACAAATGAGCATTTTCGTCGAGACATTTTACAGCATTTGATATTTTTTCAAGAAATTGTTCATCTTTTGGGTGATCATTCCGTTCTGACAGGACAGGATAAACATATCAAAAGTTCTATCCAAACCAGTAGCATGAGTGGCAGACAATTACTTATCAGGGGATGGAAGATGGAGGGGGTGCACTCTCTTTAAGGGGCTGTGGAGATGGCACGAGTTGCAGCATTCGAAAAAATTTCATATAAATAGTACTGGCCAACGATTAAATTGTTAATCTAATTAATCACATGATTTCCCTGATTAATCACGAATAATCGCATTTGTACACAAAATCCAAAAATGAATCCAAAAGTAGTGTGTAGCTTTTAGCATTTAGCTTTATTTTAAATGTGCTGCCATATGAATGAAAGTGCCATAACATTTGTTGTGAAAACACACTTTTAACATCAGCATCTTTCTGTAGTTTTTATGTAGAAGCCTCGCTCCACTGTCTGTTTCCTTGAATGACTTGCTGCTATCAGTTGTGTGTTTTGCCTTTAAGTGATATTTTAGACTGGAACTACTACGCTGAGAAGACAATTCAACTTGGCAGTGTTTACAGATGACTTTGGTTCTGTCGACTCCGCCGTCTGGAAGAACTTTAAAATGAAAATGGCCGAGTGAAAGTTCCGTACCCTTCTCCATGTTTGGTGGATCCGCCGATTACTTTCTTTTCCTGTTCCACAGCAGACAGCAGCAGACTTTTACAAAATAAAAGCCTGTGAGCAACAGACTTTTACAATAAGAAAATAAATAAAAAAAATTTAAAACTGCGTTAATGCGCGATAAAATATTCATCAGCATTAAATAATTAAAGAGTTAATGCGATAATAACGAGTTAACTCACCCAGCCCTACATATAAACGACTGGGCAGACTGGATCTACATGAAGAAAAGTGGGGCAAATACTTTTTAAAGGGCTCCTGAAAGGGGTCATATAGTGGAGAGATGCAAGTTTTAAGTAGTGGTGGATAAATACATAACAGTGCTTCTTCTTCTTGTTTTTTATTTTCTGTTAACCAATTATTTCTTTGACGTAGGGCTTATTTTTCTTATTTAATGTATCGACCTTGTTTGGAGCCATTTTCTGTGTCTAATTTTGTTCTAGTTAATTTATGTGTTGTCCACATTGATGCAAATAGTGTCGCTATGTTGATGTTGGTAACCAAAAAGGGATCAGCATGGATGGTGGCGGCTTGGGATGGGTTTTTTTGCTGGGGGGGGGTTACTGTTGTTATTGTATTGTTGAAATAATGAAAATAAAAAATGTTAATCACAAAAAGAAATTGCTCATCGAGAAAAAATCTAGCGACACCATGTTTTCCATCCTGCAAGCAAAGGGAAGGACGTGCTCCCGCTGATGCATTGCTGTGATGATGACAAAGGCAGCAGGCTGCAGATTTAGGGGCAGAAAGGTTTACAAGTGGCAAAGGATTTGACTGCAGGCAGAGAGAGCAAGGAGCAGCAAGGCTGCTGATAAGGATGTGGCTGTAAGGCAGTAAACATGAAGGCATTCTGCCACTTCTTATGTAGTAATGTGCTAAAATATGTTTTTGTAAAAAAGAAAACAGCCCAAATCAATCTGACCTTGTATCAAGTTGCATGATCTTAACTTATAAAGATGATTTTCTGGGTCTCAACACAGATACTTAACAACATCCTAATAAAAATGGCTGTTTTGCACTGAGTTTGCACGATAAATTCAGGGTGTGTATGAGGTCAAAAACTTTCTCATCACCATTAAGAATAGTTAATGGCTTCTTCATTATATAAATGAGATAAAAAAGTGTTAATTTAATATGATTGCAAATCCATGATGACTTTGCTGGTGCTTTTCGTGCCCTCACAGTCAGGGACTCGCTGCCCTCTCCCTCAAATAAAAAAAACACTCACAGATTTTATGATATGTTCTTTATATGATAACTTCTTTGGGAATAAATGGCTTCGATAGTTTAGCACTTTGCTTTTCGTGTTCTTTCAAGATCAAGCTTAGTTTTATTTGAATGATAATGTCATTAATCTCTTCCAGAATAATATCAGTCGGACATTTATGAAGGTGCTTTATTCAGAATTACTGGAACTCAGTTCTGAGAAAACTGAACCTAATTTTTCTCATTAGCAACGAATGCGCCTCTGCAAATGTATATTTTATCATTGTAATATCATTCAAATTGATTTCCATTACTTTAAGTGCAATGTGCATTTTTAGGAAGATAAAGTGACAACTCTACCCTTGTTTTCTCACCCCATACCAACCTGTGCTGTATGATTAGCCTCTATGGGAATTCATCAGAGTTGGCTATTGATTGTAGATTGGCCTTAATTAAGGTGACATTTCAACCCATCAACCCGGCCTGCGTCATCCCCTTCCCAGGAGAGCAGCAGAGAAGCAGAGAGCAGTGGAAGGGATTGATTTGATGGATCTGATCAGTTTATCCTGATATATGATAACATTTGCCCGATTTGAAGCACAACATACGATGCAAAAATAACTCTATAAGATGCACATAGTCCATCGACTTTAAAATCGATCATCTATCCCTGTACGTCAGGTTCAACTCCCGGCTGGGGCCTTTCTGTGTGGAGTTTGCATGTTCTACTCTCGCCCAATTACAGCTGGGATAGGCTCCAGCCCCCCCGCGACCCTAAACTGGATTAAGTGGGTATAGAAAATGGATGGATGTATTCAGACTGCCGAGGAAAAAGAGGACTACCCATACCTAATATTGTGATGTGACTCAGTTCCATGATCTTTAAAACATTAAAGCCCTTTTTTTGCAGATTGCATGGAGGCTGTTTAAACCTGACACCTTTCCCTGTGTGATATAAAATATTTACTCATCTGTCCACACATGTTAAACACTCTACTTTTTAATTCATTATTCCTGCAGGCCCTGTCCTCAATTAATCGTGTTCAGTGAATTTTCAACCTTACATATATTTGAATTAAGAGCCGCTGACATGTAAAGGAGGACGTAAGCTTCAGATCTCAGAATCTTAATTGATCTAACCTTGACAGTGAGTCCACCCTGTGTACGATAAGGAGATGCTGTTATAAGCAGTGGGAGCCAGATTACTAAAGGTAAAAAGGCTCTTTAATATCACTGATATTTAACCCTCTTCTGTTCAACTGATCATTTAAATAGTGTAGCTTGAATACTACCTTCCCCGAACAGTTTAACATTTTAATTAGATGCACAGGGTCACACACTCATAGAGACAGATGCCAAACACTGGAGCCAACCTAGATGGATTCACAGCGCCCAGGGAGCATGCCTTGAGCGTGCCTTGCTCAAGGGCAAGGCGCCGTGACAAGGAGGCGGACAGTGTCAGTTTCAACAATCTTTTTGAGTGGCGAGAGTGGGAATCGAACCGCCAACCTTCCGGTTACTGGACGACCAACTCTAGCCCCATTTGTAGCCCATTAAGAATGCTTGTAGTAACACAACCTCACACGTTATATGACACACTTAGTTGTTCCTTTATGAGGTACATATGGTACCGAAAAGAGCTACATTTAGAGCAACGTCTCATCAGAATTAGATTAGATTAGATTAGATTGTACTTTATTTATCCCACAACGGGGAAATTCACTTGTCACAGCAGCAACAACAGACATGAAACAAGAAATTCTTGTTTCAACTATATTTCACTGAGAATTATGCTGCTTCTTAAAATAAAGTTGATCCAAGTGTGGTTTGTCTTAATGGTAGAAAATGTATGGAGACTGTAACAGATGAATGAATTCATGAAATATGGAATGAACCTACTGTTTTACACATAGAATGAAAAGATTTGGGACTAATGACTGATTATTCAGTCAAAGCAGCTCTGCAGCGTGACAAATGGTGTCCAAGTGTCACAAGTGAACCGAGAAGTTTTGTCTGTGGAAGCTTCATTCTTAACTACGGAAGCCCAGAGCAGACGTGGTACGTATAAACTTTTTTCTGATGGTTTTCTTGAGATAACGAGACAATTATGTAGTTATCTTGAGAAAACAACGAGTTAATTTACTGATGGTTTTCGAGGCCACTTTTTCTCCCCAGTCCGCCCCTGTTTATATGTATTTATATGTATTTCTGGCAAAGGCGTGCCCATTTTTACCCCCTGTGGCGGGGCTCTGTTATGACTTGGCCAAAAATTAAAGTCAAATGCCGGAATTCACTTAGATGGTGTTTTATTGTGCTCATCTTCAAGGCTCAAAAAAACAAAGTGAAGCAGCAGTTGTAGCAGTCACAGTGCCGTGTGGATTAAGAGTTTTTCAAACTTTGACAAAACCAACATTCCTGTGGGGGATGTTTACGTATGTGGATATAAACCAGATCTTCATTTTCTTTCCACAAAGGAAAAAGAGACAGAAACTGCCTAATTTACAACACCCTTAAGAGCTTTTGGGGAGTCGAACTCACTCTTGGAAAAGTGGGAGACTTACTATCTTATCTAGACCATAACTCGAAAGTTGACACTTTAACACCCCTTTTCACCAGCAAACCGACCAGATGGCTACACATGAACTAAGAAGACTCACTTTTAGTCAAATCTTAAACTATATTAAATGTGTTTGATAACCGTGTACAATTTCTTTCAGGTTTCCAGCTTGATCACAAGACGCATATAGAGACAATTTGTACGATTCTGGCTTAAATATTGACAAAGAACTGATTTTGGTGGAAAATGCCCAACCTGCCTGATGGAACCACATTGCCCCCTAGTGGTCTGCAGTGTTGATTAGTTGAACATATAAAGGACTCAGTAAAATGGACCATATATGCAGCTAGTGACTTCTAACGATGTCCCTTCGGTATCTATTTGGTATTTGTTTAGTGTCCCCATTGTTAACACAGAAATTAGCATTGTGTAATTCAATATTCATATGTCACGATTTCATAGATATTCATCTGAATTTTGAAAGTCATAATTGTCTTTATCATGTGTGTTATTTTGATGTCTTTATATTACAAGTCTATGTTATATCTTTAATCTGCATATCTTAACAAGATGTGGTGTTTTCAGAATCACCGAGACAAATGTTCTATGAGATGGGAGTAATGGAGAAACACAAAGTTCTTTGTCTAAATCCAGAAATCCCCCTAGCACAGATCACCTTACAGAGACATGCACACAGTTCAAGCATGTCATTGGCTGAAAAAGTAGTGTAAGCCCCGCCTCCGAGAGTCAAAACCCGGAACCGCGGAAAACACAGGCCTCTCTTGCCTTCTCCCCTTCTTGCGGCTCGTGTGCTCTGGCTCGCTTCAGGCGCCTGCGCTTGCCCTCTTGTGCCCTGGATCTTGTTCCAGAAGGGTTCCAACCCAGAGTTTCAGAAGAAGATTTGAGCAGAAAACAGCTGCTCATAGACTTTTAGAAATGGTTTAAGCAGAAGAGAAGAGCTCGCCGGAGTTTGGGAGTTTTCCCATAATCTCAGGAGAGAGCGGAAGGACGTGTGGATAACGATGCAGCGGACGACCGGAGGAGACCCTCCAGAACCCAGTGAGACCCCGGAGACGAGAGAGAAAGATCCGAACAAAGAAACAGATTGAAATACTCTGAAGATGCACGTTTTACGTGTTTGTGTTCGTCCCTCGCTATCCACGTCCTTCTACGTCGCACGTCACAACCTCCGCTGTTTCACGCCATCATCACCTTTTCCTACCAAGAAAGCCAACTCCAAGCAACCTTTTATTAATCTTCTGTGAACTTAAGTTCACTTCATCAGAGAAAGCAGCAACGGACCAACTCTGACACAACGATGGATTTGATCATCCCACAGTAAAGCCCTCGACACCATCGTCCCCGTTTCCCGGTGAAAGAAGCAACTGAGACGCTAAAAAGGTCAGCCACCACAGCCAGGAAGGCCCAGAGAGCGGAAGAGAAATCCCCTCGGACCCGCGTGGCCGCTACCATTGGTCCGAAACGACTGAACAGAACTTCAGCACAGTAAGACCGACCCGTTTTCACCTTAAAGTGGGTTTGATGGATGTCTCGAGGCTTTCACAGAATGATAAATTAATCCGAAATGTCAGTATTTAGCGTCAAATAGTCAGCCAACCCAAACTATTTGAATACATCCAGTATCTCCCCATTCCCATATTTTATTTTATATTCACTAAGTGTTTTATATAATCATCCATATTCAATGCATCTCCTGTTTGTTTAAAGGTTCATGTCTAAGATCATATCATTGTAATAAACAGCTCATATATCTATATATATGTTATAATCACAGATTGTGTCGTATGCTTTCTTTACGTAATGTCTGTCCAACCAAACGAGAACTTCACGAAAGTAGCGAGATATGAGACTGAATATTAATTGAATATTAATTTAACACCAGGATCGTAAGATTTCGAACAGTTTTCCGACCTGACTGTGACTTAAAATTAAGTCAAAACCTAGGTTGGTGGTGCCCCCTAAATTCGAGGTAAGGTTTATTTGAGACTGTAAGAACATCTCATAATTCCTTATATTTAATAGGTATATAAATACCCGGTAACGCTACATATTTTTGGTGCGCCGTGCGAGGCGTTTTACGGTAGACTGACTTACGTGAAGGAAAGCATAAACATGATATTGGCTGGTTCATTATCTGTGTGTGAGCAATGCAAGCAGTAGCTGTGTCTGTCTTTATAAACTTAGAATGACTAAAAGCACTTTATCAGAGTAATCGTGGACGCATGATAACTCTCCAAATCCGTGGGTGCGCAATATTAATTGCACACCGCAGAAGCAGCGCCAGCCCAGCTGTCGCTGTCTCGTCCCAGAATAAAGATTGCATGCACAGCGTAAGAACGCTGAATTTAAAGGCCTGGCCGTAGTTGCGAGTTTCCAACACGGTTGATTTGAATTTTTTTTATGAGTATCACAAATTCAGCCGCGAGTCCCGGCGAATTTAGTCAACTCAGAGCCTCCTCAAACACAGGAGTTTTGATCCGCTGTAATCTTGCAGCCGGACATAAAAAAAGCATCAAGGTGCTATATTGAAACCCCATGAAGTGGGGGAGCGAGTTTAAACGTTGTTTAACGGAGCGTTGTGACGCCTAAAATAAAGTAATACAGATTACTTATTGAAAGTTAAAGCTGCTGAGCTTAACTGAATGAGTCAGAGCCGTCGCTCCTGATAAAATAAATGAATAAAATACACACGGTCACAAAACGTGATCGCATGAATGACTTAAACAGTCAATTGTTTTTGTATTATTAAATAAACGACCGGAACGCCGTGTCTGTTGAACCCAGTTGAAAGAAAAAACTGAGGGTGTGTTTATTTTTAAAATGCTTACAAGCCCTAACTAAAATAATATACGGCAGTAGTGGACAGACCAATTTTGCTGCAGAAAAATTGAGTTGGTGACTCTATTCGTTGTTATTATCAAAGTTGGTGACTTTTAGAAGCATTCTGAACTGAGGCCGCGTGTCTCAAGCATTGTGAATGTTGCAAAGCTGTGTTTAAAAAGTTTGTGAGCAAACTACAACATCGCTTGTGTACTGTCTGTGAGAGACGTTAACCCTTTCATTCCCCAGTTGAAATGAGGCAAATTCACTGGGTACTTGAAGGACTATTGGTGGGCGGTGCTAGAAATCGTCACCAGTGACGTCAACTCCTCACTCCCTTCTCTCAAACCCGCCCACTTGAAGCTGTGACATGTGAGCGCTCAGGATCACATTAAATAGGATCACAAAGAAAGCTGATCATTTTGCTTGGTACTAACGAATACCAGCTTTATTTGAATATTCTTTAATGCATTTGAATTAATTGTTTGACATAAACAATGCCAACTTTGTTATTTGGAAACATTAATTGAAGCTAATTTATCTCAAATGTGTGTCTTTCACCAAATCAGATTACCTTAACAGGAACTGATTATAAGACACTAAGGCTTAAAGAAAACAACAGCCAAGAGCTTGTATGTTCCCTTTTGTGTTAGCATTAATGTTTTCCATCTTTTTACCATAACGGTTAATGATAAGCTTCTAAATTAAATGCATTTCTTCCAGTTTTGAGTAAAATAACACAGTCGTGTTTATTTTAACATCCTTCCTTATTTGTTTCTCAAGTAAACAAATTCAAAAGGAAGAAATTAATTTCAGGAGAACAATCCTTATTCCCAACTACCTTCACATTAACCCAACTAATTTCCCTTGTTCCAAACTCAAACTTATTTTCAAGAAAGAACCCTTTCTGAGACAAGTGAAAACAAGATGATGGACTTAACAAAACAGTTGATACTGGGTTATGCCTTAAAGAAAAGATGCATTAAAACACCTGAAACAGAGCCAATCAGTTTAAAGCCATCGGCTGAGACAAAAGCTAAAAAGCCCAAAGAAGAATCTCTGACCAAAATGTTAAGTAGTCTAGCTGTGGTGTTCGTTAAACATGCACACCAAGTGATGGGACAAGCCGCTGACAAACTTAAAACTCGGTCACAGAAAAAGCCACAGTTTCAGGAGGAAACCAAATTCCTCCAACACCAACTTAAAGCCACTGAGAGGGCATCCTGCCAAGCTAATGCCCAAGTAACAGAGTTAACAACACAGGTTGAAAACTCAAACCAACAAATTATTCAACTCAATGAAAACAACAAAAAGCTTGAACAGCTACTTCAAAACTGCCAACAAGAGTTGATTTCAACCCAAGTCCAACTGAAGAAGGTGGACCAAGCACAAAAACAGTCCCAGCAATCTCTACACGTGGTTCTGCAGAAAATGCAGGATTTAACAGCCAGAGTGCCAACTGATGACAAGCATCTTAATGTTGAGCAGGAACAAATGCAGCTGTTGACAGAACAGCCAAGCAAAGCTAAGGATGAGCAAAACGCCGCTCATCCACAGCAGGAACACCTATCAGATAAACCAGAAGGTGTTGAGATAGACCTACGTCAGTCTTTGGAGACTGGACATGAACAGGAAACACATGGCTTCCCCCAGGAAGACAGAGGGAACCCTTTTCTTGAAGTGAAAACAGCCTACAAGAGCTCAATTATTTCACCCCCGTCTTCAACGACAACAAATTCTTTCAGATCTGAAAAGATCGTTTATGATCCAGGTAAACCGGATCAATCATTTCCTACTCTAGGACCCCACGTTCCACAAGCTCCTTCTGACGAAGAGCTTGACAAAATTGCTCGCCATGTGCCCAGATTCGAGCCGACTCTCGGGACGCCACATGACACCCGAGCATATTTGGACGACATTGATTTCTTCCTGCGAAGGTTTCCAAACGCATCAGTTAACAACAAATTCTACTTGATTAAGGTTACATCTAGCCGCGAAGTCAGTAGATTCATTGAACGTCAACCCGACTACATCCGGAACGACTATACACTCCTCTGCCAAACACTCGAACGCGAGTTTTCAGACGAGCTTACCCCATCTGGCTTAACCGCTGCCATGATGGTTAAACAGGGACAGAATGAGCTGCCTCAGCAGTATTATTACCGCCTCCTCAAAGCTTATTTTGGTTTCAGCAACAAGGTAGGAATGGAAGAAGACATGAGTTTCAAAACTCTTTTCCTTCAAAACCTCCATCCAACTACCAGCTATCACTTAGGAGTTATAGCTAACCCTCACACTGCTACCATTCAGCAGCTACGTGAATGGGCCAGTCTAGGTTTCCAAAAACATAGACAAGCTAAACAGCCAGAACCCATCACCACACAGACCCAGAACCCTGGTTCTTGGTCCCCAGAGTTAGAAGTGGGACAAAGTGGCAGACCTCCAGCAGAGGTCCCCCACTGGCCACATTCTCAACGGCCTAAGAAAGGCTCCAAACATAACTATTCCAAACCCTCATGGCCCAGCCATGAACCAACTCACTGCCACAGTGAAAACCACAGTGTTCATTCAAACCCGCAAAAAGACATGTCTTTTCAAAATCGACATGACCAGCAATCCGCTCGAAACCGCAACCGCAATTATAGACTTCGGTCTCGCTATAAACCATCACACACTGCATGGTCACAACCATCACCAGATCAGAAAACAACTGAGATGAGCAGAGTCATCGACAAGGACCACATCAAAGCTCAGCAATGGTCTAGTGAAATAAGTGCCATCAGTCAAGATGATATTGATAGCCTGAAAAGTCTGCTACTAAAAGAAAAGAAAAGTTCAGAACCCAACCGTGCTAACAGAGACTTAGAAATGCTAGCCTGTTCCTGGAGGTAGGACCATACACTCCAACAAACATTCTAGTAACCCTGAATACCAAACCTTTAACCATAGCTAACTCTTAAAGGAAGCAAAGAAGCTTACCCTCAAAATATCACTTACCTAATCACGATAAAACTACTCCGTAGTATCATGATGCCTCAAGATTGAATCCAGGACACCTCAGTGTTCAAAACTTCAATTTTCAAGTCTATCATCATCTGGTGACACATTCAACTTACCTTATTTCACCCATGTGACATCTACAAATGGGGGAAACTGGTCTATAACTGAATTAAAAGCAAAATTAGCAGTGAAATGCTGACAACAGCTTTCACCATGGATCCTTTTAGTTAGAATATCACTCGTTGCTACTGTACAGTGAAGCCCTGTCCAGGACCGCCGCCGCGACAGATATGTTACACATTATTGTTCGTATAAAGTCCTGCGAATATTGCTCACACTCAGGTAGTAAACGTGCTCATTTCCTAACTATTAAGAAATACCACATCCTAGATCATGACTCTAACATGAGCAAAATTCTCCCCTAACATTGATCTTTTTCCAAAAGAAATCTGCATGCTTTTACTAGGATTTTCCATTTGAAATTATATAGGCTTAGAAACCTTCACTTATAAACATTATCTTTAGCTATTAGACATTTACTACGTAGGTTAAGTAAGCTTAACAAAATTACGTTTATAGCCATTGTACGTTTATAGCCATTGTTGTGTCAGAATTGTATTAGGCTGTCTCGAGACACCCACCATAACCCTCTTGAGAGTCCTAGCAACCACCAGACTCGGACACACTGGACTTCTTCACCTGCGATTCGGATCAGCCACGAGTTCAGATCCGATTCGAATGGGGGAATGTAGCAGTCACAGTGCCGTGTGGATTAAGAGTTTTTCAAACTTTGACAAAACCAACATTCCTGTGGGGGATGTTTACGTATGTGGATATAAACCAGATCTTCATTTTCTTTCCACAAAGGAAAAAGAGACAGAAACTGCCTAATTTACAACACCCTTAAGAGCTTTTGGGGAGTCGAACTCACTCTTGGAAAAGTGGGAGACTTACTATCTTATCTAGACCATAACTCGAAAGTTGACACTTTAACACCCCTTTTCACCAGCAAACCGACCAGATGGCTACACATGAACTAAGAAGACTCACTTTTAGTCAAATCTTAAACTATATTAAATGTGTTTGATAACCGTGTACAATTTCTTTCAGGTTTCCAGCTTGATCACAAGACGCATATAGAGACAATTTGTACGATTCTGGCTTAAATATTGACAAAGAACTGATTTTGGTGGAAAATGCCCAACCTGCCTGATGGAACCACATTGCCCCCTAGTGGTCTGCAGTGTTGATTAGTTGAACATATAAAGGACTCAGTAAAATGGACCATATATGCAGCTAGTGACTTCTAACGATGTCCCTTCGGTATCTATTTGGTATTTGTTTAGTGTCCCCATTGTTAACACAGAAATTAGCATTGTGTAATTCAATATTCATATGTCACGATTTCATAGATATTCATCTGAATTTTGAAAGTCATAATTGTCTTTATCATGTGTGTTATTTTGATGTCTTTATATTACAAGTCTATGTTATATCTTTAATCTGCATATCTTAACAAGATGTGGTGTTTTCAGAATCACCGAGACAAATGTTCTATGAGATGGGAGTAATGGAGAAACACAAAGTTCTTTGTCTAAATCCAGAAATCCCCCTAGCACAGATCACCTTACAGAGACATGCACACAGTTCAAGCATGTCATTGGCTGAAAAAGTAGTGTAAGCCCCGCCTCCGAGAGTCAAAACCCGGAACCGCGGAAAACACAGGCCTCTCTTGCCTTCTCCCCTTCTTGCGGCTCGTGTGCTCTGGCTCGCTTCAGGCGCCTGCGCTTGCCCTCTTGTGCCCTGGATCTTGTTCCAGAAGGGTTCCAACCCAGAGTTTCAGAAGAAGATTTGAGCAGAAAACAGCTGCTCATAGACTTTTAGAAATGGTTTAAGCAGAAGAGAAGAGCTCGCCGGAGTTTGGGAGTTTTCCCATAATCTCAGGAGAGAGCGGAAGGACGTGTGGATAACGATGCAGCGGACGACCGGAGGAGACCCTCCAGAACCCAGTGAGACCCCGGAGACGAGAGAGAAAGATCCGAACAAAGAAACAGATTGAAATACTCTGAAGATGCACGTTTTACGTGTTTGTGTTCGTCCCTCGCTATCCACGTCCTTCTACGTCGCACGTCACAACCTCCGCTGTTTCACGCCATCATCACCTTTTCCTACCAAGAAAGCCAACTCCAAGCAACCTTTTATTAATCTTCTGTGAACTTAAGTTCACTTCATCAGAGAAAGCAGCAACGGACCAACTCTGACACAACGATGGATTTGATCATCCCACAGTAAAGCCCTCGACACCATCGTCCCCGTTTCCCGGTGAAAGAAGCAACTGAGACGCTAAAAAGGTCAGCCACCACAGCCAGGAAGGCCCAGAGAGCGGAAGAGAAATCCCCTCGGACCCGCGTGGCCGCTACCATTGGTCCGAAACGACTGAACAGAACTTCAGCACAGTAAGACCGACCCGTTTTCACCTTAAAGTGGGTTTGATGGATGTCTCGAGGCTTTCACAGAATGATAAATTAATCCGAAATGTCAGTATTTAGCGTCAAATAGTCAGCCAACCCAAACTATTTGAATACATCCAGTATCTCCCCATTCCCATATTTTATTTTATATTCACTAAGTGTTTTATATAATCATCCATATTCAATGCATCTCCTGTTTGTTTAAAGGTTCATGTCTAAGATCATATCATTGTAATAAACAGCTCATATATCTATATATATGTTATAATCACAGATTGTGTCGTATGCTTTCTTTACGTAATGTCTGTCCAACCAAACGAGAACTTCACGAAAGTAGCGAGATATGAGACTGAATATTAATTGAATATTAATTTAACACCAGGATCGTAAGATTTCGAACAGTTTTCCGACCTGACTGTGACTTAAAATTAAGTCAAAACCTAGGTTGGTGGTGCCCCCTAAATTCGAGGTAAGGTTTATTTGAGACTGTAAGAACATCTCATAATTCCTTATATTTAATAGGTATATAAATACCCGGTAACGCTACACAGTGCAAAAAAGAATTACAAAGGATATCCAGGCAGGTTAAAATAGAAAAAACAGAAGTACCTTCAAAACTCAGACAGTCCATCACCTTCAGTATGACTTGTAGCGAGTCTAAACCCAGTGCAGCGGCCTTCTCCACCAACGGGACATCAACGATATGCCAGAGAGCGTGGACAGGAGGTTAAAGGTACCACCAGTTCCTGGAATTCACCAGCTGATGGTAAGACATTGATTTGCTATTATTGCCAGCAGCCAGGCCACAAAGCTTCTGTGTGCTCTATAAAGAAGACTAAGTTTACCGGTTCTTGCTACGTTCCTAGAGTTGAAAATCAGACTGGAGTCAAAAACTTTGAAAGTAGGACTCATAAAACTGTGATTGTGAATGGACAGCAGGTAACTGCATAAATGGACAGTGGTAGTTCTGCATCACTTGTAAAAGAAAGTCTTGTACCTGTTGGTTCTGTGAACTATGAGAACAAAAGAAAGATCTTCTGTGTGCATGGAGACTGTCATGTGTATGCAACAGCTGAAGTGACTGTCATTATTAATGATCAACCTTATTTGCTAACTGTTGGTGTAGTGAAAACCCTACCTTTTGATGTCATTTTGGGTACAGATTTACCTGTCATGTTGCATCTTTTGCAGGAGGTAGGAACTGATGATGACAGGTGTAAAGTTGGGAGTGTTTTCTGTCCTGTGATTACTCGTTCTCAAGCTAAAGAACAAGTTGAGGCCTTACCTGATTTTGATGAAAGTTTGTTTGAAGTTCCAAAGGGGCCTAGAAAATCCGGGAAGCAGAAAAGATTTGAGAAAAAGTTAATGCTGAATGGTAATGTTTCAACAGATTTAGCAATCAATGACATGTGGAAAGTGCCTGAAAATATTGCTACTCTACAGAAACAGGATGTATCTTTGAAACCTCTGTTTGGCAGAGTGAGTGAGAAATCTGATGTTAAGTGGACGGGAAGGGAAACGTTTGTGTTAAAAGATGGGGTGTTGTATGCTAACAATGAAAAACAGCGTTTAGTAGTTCCAACTAGCTGAAGGTCACTTATTATGCATTTAGCACACACCATTCCATGGGCAGGACACTTGGGACGTCACAAAACATTTATGCGTATCAGTCCTCGTTTTTACTGGCCATCAATGTACAGTGACGTTAATACATTTTGTGGTTCTTGTCCCATATGCCAGAAGACTCGTCCCGCTCGGAAGTCAGATCGGGCGCTCCTCCAGCCACTACCTGTCGTCTCCACTCCTTTTCGTAAGGTGGCAATGGACATTATTGGGTCCTTAGTGAAGAGTGGGCGTGGACATCAATACATCCTGGTGGTATGTGATTATGCCACCAGATTTCCTGAGGCTTTTCCGCTGCATAACATTACTTCTCCTACAATAGTTCGAGCTTTGGTTCAACTGTTCTCCAGAGTTGGAATTCCAGATCAGGGAACTAATTTCACCTCTAACCTCTTAAAACTCTTCCATAAACAGCTTGGGATCTCATCCAAGACGACACCATGCCATCCTCAAACTGATGGACTGGTTGAAAGATTCAATCAGACACTGAAGAGGATGCTGCAGAAGTTTGTGAGTGATATGGGCAGAGATTAGGACCGCTGGCTGCCATTCCTTCTCTTCGCCTATCGTGAGGTACCCCAAGCATCAACAGGGTTCTCCCCATTTGAACTCCTTTATGGGTGGGATGTTCAAGGACCATTGGACCTGTTGAGGAAAAGCTGGGATACATCAGAGACCTCATCCAGTGATAAAGGTGTGGTCCAGTATGTGCTGCAGATGAGAGATCGACTCGCTGAGTACCAGGATAAAGCGGAAAAGAATCTGCTGGAGGCCCAGCAGAAACAAAAGAGGTGGTATGACCAGAATGCACGCCAACGAGTCTTGAGTCCTGGACAGAAGGTGTTGCTACTTTTACCTTCATCCACTAGCAAGCTTTTGGCAAAGTGGCAGGGGCCCTATACCATTACCCGAAAGCTAGGACCCACCACCTACGAAGTCTACCTACGACTGTCTCCTCTCTTTTCCCCTAATCCAGGTCGAACTACCTTGATTGATCATGTAATTCGACTGAAAGAAAAGCAACCGATTTGGCAACGCCCTTACAGAATCCCACAACAGTTGGTGAGGCAGCTGCAACATGAAGTGGAGACCATGTTAGCATCAGGTATTATTGAACCTTCAAACTCTGAGTGGTGCAGCCCAGTGGTCATTGTGTTTAAGAAAGATGGCTCACTACAGATCTGCATTGATTTTAGAAAGCTTAATGCGGCCTCAGAGTTCGACGCATATCCCATGCCAAGGTTGGATGAACTGTTGGAAAGAGTTGGAAAAGCTACATTCATTACCATACTTGATCTGTGTAAAGGGTACTGGCAAGTTCCTTTGGAGCCTTCAAGCAGACAATATACAGCATTTCGTACCCCATCTGGTCTTTTCCAGTTTACTGTCCTGCCGTTTGGTCTGCATGGTGCACCAGCCACCTTCCAACGGCTAATGGACAAAGTACTGCGAGGCTGTGAAGATTATAGTGCTGCCTATCTTGATGATGTAATCATCTACAGCAATAGCTGGGAGGAGCATGTTTCACATCTAGCAAAGGTGTTGGAAAAGACTGAAGGAGCAGGATTGACACTTAATATATCCAAGTGTGTTTGGGCGCAACCGGAGGCAAAGTACCTGGGTTATCAGCTGGGAAGGGGAGAGGTGCAGCCACAGATGGATAAAGTTGAAGCTATCCAAAAATGCCCTCGACCCCGAACCAAGAAGGAAGTGTGGTCATTCCTCGGTTTGGCTGGTTGGTATCGAAGGTTTGTGCCTCATTTTGCTACACTTGCTTCTCCACTCACAAGTTTGACGGCTAAAGACCAAAAGAATCCAGTGGTGTGGACAAAGGAGTGTGAGGCCTCCTTTAACACTTTGAAAGCTTGTCTGTGTTCATCTCCTGTTCTTCTAAGTCCTGACTTTAATAGGAGGTTCCTGGTCCAAGTCGATGCCTCTGCAGTTGGCCTAGGAGCTGTCCTGGCTCAAGGAGATCCTGGGGAGGAGCAACCCATACTCTACCTGAGTCGCAAGCTGTTACCTCGGGAGGTGAGATACTCCTTGGTTGAAAAGGAAGGACTGGCCATTAAATGGGCTTTGGAAAGTCTCAAGTATCATCTGCTGGGCAGAGAATTTGACCTGGAGACAGACTGCGTGCCCTGACTTGGATCAACACCATGAAAGAAAGCAAACATCGTTTGACTAGGTGGTATCTGTCTTTGCAACCTTATAAGTTTGCTATTCATCACAAAAGTCGGAGACTTAACAAAGTGGCAGACTTTCTTTCCAGGTTGCCGAACTTCGCCAACCTTCAAGAGGAGAGGGATGATGTGACGGAGGAGCCGTCATAAGCTAGAACGTAGCACTAGAGTAAAGTCCGTTCTGGCACACAGATACAAACATACACCTGATTTAACTTACTTTTGGTTTCAGTGAAGCTGGAGCGGGTTGTTGTGGGTGCACACACGGTGTTCCTGCCTCAGTCGTCATACCCATCATAAGTTGGGTGGTTTAGATCTGTAGGATTGGTTACTTCCGGGCGAGCGCTGCCGGAAGGGAGTCATGTGACAAAGCAATGGTGACGTCATCGGGATACTTATTAATCTAGTTTGCATTTGTTAAATTGAGTAGATATTTTTGATTACAGGTTTTTTATTTGATTTATTTTTGTAAATTTTGACTTTATTTACTGTGAGATGTTTACCTGAATTAGTAGAACTTGTTTAGGGGTTTTCTTGTCTTTTGTTTGTAAAGAGGTGGGGTTTATACCTCGGGGCGGAGCCTATAGCTATAAAAAGAGGGCTCGGTGCCACAGTCTGGCAGTCTGGGTTTAGACTCGCTACAAGTCATACTGAAGGTGATGGACTGTCTGAGTTTTGAAGGTACTGCTGTTTTTTCTATTTTAACCTGCCTGGATGTCCTTTGTAATTTGTTTTTGCACTGCTGCTTCACTTTGTTTTTGTTTGAGCCTTGAAGATGAGCACAATAAAACACCATCTAAGTGAATTCCGGCATTTGGCTTTAATTTTTGCCCAAGTCATAACAGAGCCCCGCCACACCCCCCTTTCATTGAAAACTGAATAAAGTAGCCTTTGAATCAAACATGGAATGTGGAGCGTTTGTGAAAATGCACAAAGCAAATCCCGCTGGTGTTACGAGCATTTGAAGAATGGAATCAGGTTTAACACACACCAATAACTCGTTATCTCGAGATAATGATAACGGCACCTCTCGTGCATCATTCGGTAACCATGGAGATGGCCTGGTCCCCTCAGCTGGTCACTGATGAAGTCGACTATATCAGCAGGATCTCTGAGGTGTAAACGCCTCTTGAGCTGCAGTCGAGCCGGCCGTCTCCTTAAATGACGCGGGCTGATATGAAAGTTATCTCTACAAGACAAACAAATTACATTTTCAGCTCGAGTCCGTTCTTGGAAAGGCTTTAAGAACACTGTGAAACTGATCATGAGCGTGCAAGAAAAGATGGTCATCTCGTGATTTCGAAAACCATCGGTAAATTATCTCGTTATCTCGAGAAAACCATCAGAAAAAAGTTTATACGTATCACGTCCGCTCTGGGCTTCCATATTTACCTGCCTCATAAAGCAGTGTATTAAGACTTTAAGAGTCGTGAAGGTTCACAGCGAATGCAACTCCAGAACCAAAAAATATCCTCCCATCCAGTTTAAGATTTGGGGTTTGAATGGTTCCAAGGATGGAGGCTAACGGGGAGAAAAAAAGAATGTGAAAGAACAAGAATGAAATGAAGTCCCAAATGGTGCAGGGACTCAAGAAGATGATGAAAATACCTAACATTTATACTCCACAACAACCACAGTGCAGTGTAATTGCAAATAAATTAGAGGGATGATGAAAACAGCCCTTTCCTTGAGAGCACATATTTACATAATATCTTCACGCTTCTGCAGATAAACTCTAAGCATGCTTTAATTCTTCAGTGTTTGAATTCTTAAAAGGGCACTTCAGTAAGAGCAACAAAAAAAAAAACTGTTTTATTATGCACATCAGAGATTCCCCAATTTATGAGGACAAGCAAGTGCTTTGAGAACAAGCTTTCATGCAGGAGGCCATGCTCAGATGCTCCGGTATTGTTGCTATCGCAAGAGGCGCCAGGCGTAATAATCTAAAAGCGAATCACGGAGCAAGGAAATTAACTGATAAAGATTTTTCCACAGGTGCTAAAAGAGTTTAAATTAAGATAAGTATTAGCAGAGCAAGCATTTGGCCATGGTGGGTCAGGGGTAGGTAGGTAAGCAAAATCGTTGTGCTGCACTTGCCATAATGAGGTAAATAAGTGAATTGATTTACTTACATGGCACCTCTGTACTTTCACATGTCATCGATGCACGATAAAGGTGAATCAGTCCTGGCTTACGGAAAAAGGATGATAAAGACATCTTTTCAAATCAAATCAAATTTATTCGTATAGCACATTTCATGTACAAAACAATTCGAAGTGCTTCACATAAATTCTAGCAGGGAGTGTAAGAAGCATTAAAAATACATAAAAGACTATAAAGAGAAACAAATGAAATAATTTAAATGAATTTAAAAACAAGCCACAGTAGAGATAAATTAAAATTTCACAACCTTTGTTGCACATTGTTGTCACATGAAAGTACGCCTCTTTTGACATGAAGCTGTATGACATCCCATATTAGCAATATCAGTTAATAAATTTGACTTACCCCCTGCTGCGTCCTGTGAGCAGAGTTCCAGCCTCGTTTTGGTGTTGATGAAGGTAGTCCGGCTAGTTGGCTGGGGTTTAAAAAATAAAGCGTTTTGCTTCTCAAAACAATATGCGTTCAAAAGAGTAATACATTTGCATCACAAAATTGTCTCCAGGAAAAGTCAGACCTCACAATCGCTTGGCCCTATTTTCTCTCCCTTCGTATCACTGCCTGCTGTGTAGACCGCGCAGACCGAAGTGCAGACCGAGCAGTCCCCTGCTTCCGAGCGGCAAACACCGTAACAGGCGCGGCTGTCGGCAGCAGGCAGCACGCAGTGATACTTTTTCTGGATGAACGATTTTGTGATGCAAAATGTTCATAAATTATATTGCTAATATGGGATGTCATACAGCTTCATGTCAAAAGAGGCGAACTATCCCTTTAAAGCATCAAAATGGACCCTATGTGGAGCCTGGTTAAGTGCTGCAGCTCATCAAATCAAGCCAAGAACATTTACTCTCGACTCAGATAACGAGAATAAAAAATTCAGATTGTTGCACATAGCACAACAATGGAGAAATGCCTGATATGTTCTTGTTAGGGCCACGATAACTACTCTAAAGACTTTAATAGCAGTCATTATGGAGAGAGACGTGGAGAGCGGAGGATAGAAAGCTTAACACTGCCTCTTAAGTTCACTGTATGGCTGGAATGACATCCATTTACATTGTTCAGCTGATTACACCACATTGGTGAGAGATGGCGTGAGGCCGAAAGGGAAGAGGCAGAGACAGTGGGAACGTTGTAAAATTGGATAGGGGTGGAGAAGTTATGGGGAGAATGTGCTGCAAGTGCTAGATTCAGTACATAATTCATCAGAATTAGAAGGAAGAATTACATCGTACTCTTTTTTTTTATTCGCACAGAAGCACAGAGACACAAGGGGGAAGCGATTCAGTTGCTCAACCAGTTTTAGTTGAAAAATGTTTGTGTCTGTGTGGGAGTACTGAGGAAAAAGGTGACGCTTTACAAAGTTAGCATGAATTTAAAGGGAGGAGTGACTGCACAGCAGATATGGTACCAAGTCACACATGTGCAAGTCTCAAGTAAGTCTCAAGTAATTTTTTCTTGGGCAAGTCAAGTCACCTTATTATTGCAATTTTACCTGCAGAATCTGATCTTAATAAAGTGAAAATACAAAGATATAAGTAACTGTCAGTAAACATCATTGGCCAATGTGTCCAACCTGTCCACCCTGTATCATATCAAGCTAACGTTAGCTAACTACCGACTAGGCTTACAGGATAATATTAGCTAATTTGACAAGCACTTACTGGTCAGAATGGATCTTCAAATGACGAACAGAGTTTGAAGTTATGCTAGATGCTTAAGACTCAAGTCAAGTGCCGAGTCTTTAACTTCCAAGTCCGAGTCAGGTCACAAGTCATCAAAACAGCAACTCGAGTCGACTTGAGTCCAACTCACAGTGACCAGAGTCCCCATCTCTGATGCACAGCATGAGTGAAGAGGCATGTTAGGGTTAGATAATGAAAGCAGCAACAACGGCAGGAGCTAAAAGGATTATTAAAGTAGAACTTAAACACAGAGCTTATTAAACCAACCCGAACTGGTTGCCAACAATGCTAGCAGCATCTCTCCAGAGTCAGCCGTGTTGATCTGTGGCCTCTTACGTATCCAGATATAAATCTTTTACTTTACAGCGTATCCAACAACCAAATGGAGTCCCATGAATTTTAAACAGAGACTCAAGTCTCGAGTTGACGGCACCACATGACACATGGATCCCTAAATCAGCTTTTTTTCCACCGCTGAACCAGACAGCCTTGTCAGACAAAGGCATTTAACGACATCACTTGTCATGTTTTGTGCTAATCTTACAGCCTTCAAAGGACCGTCAGTAAGTTCACAATCTTTCTTCATTGAAACGCAGAGATGCTGAATTATAGTTTTGAACTTTTTCAACATTTATCCTTCAATTCTAGTTGATTATTTCAACTGTTAATCCATCACTCTTTTTTACTTAAATCTATTTATTTCTTTCAGATATTCAGCTAAGTTTTGATGTCTTACTTTTTATCTCCTCAGCAATTAGTGCTTTCAACAGACTGTAAGTGTCACAAAATGGCTATTTCCCCAGGGAATAAAACTGCTAGTTGCCTACTGCATTTTAAAAAGTGTCATCACGTTGTTCAGTTCGAAGTTCATAACCTTTCATATTTCCATTCAGTTCGACACCAGGGAAATCATTACATTCTGTTTATTTAGCAAACACTTTTATCAAAAGCTACGTATGTATCATGAGTGCATTAGTGGATGATATGGGTTACGGTATAATGCTCAAAGATACTTTGACATGGTGACTTTTAGGGCAAGGAAGCACATTTGTATTTACAAACCATGTTTAAGGTTTAAATTCGGCTTTAAAAAGTTCCATTCACAACATGTGCATCCATTTCGTTGACTGGGACGATCCAATATGTACCAGATTTGAGGGTGATGATTGTGAGTCTTTCCTGCTCTTTAACCTCGTAGTATCGTTGTGTTTCTATACAACAATTATCTATAGCCAAGGACTCAGGTCAGCTGGTCCAGTCCAGAGTCCAGACTAAACACGGAGATGCAGCATTTAGCTGTTATGCTGCAAACAAACTGCCAGTGGAGATTAAACTTTCACCAAATGGAGACATTTTTAAATCTATGCATGAAATCTGCACGATATCTTTTCATTTATCTGGACTGTTGCTTGTTTTTAAATTCATTTAAATCATTTCATTTGTTTCTCTTTATATTCTTTTATTTATTTTTAATGCTTCTTACACTCCCTGCTGCAATGCTTTTATTTTTGGTTTTGTACATGAAATGTGCTACAAATAAATTTGATTTGATTTAAGAAGCGTATCAGGTGTAGCAACGGTGAATTAAAAAGTGGCCAACGAAAACAGAATTGAATATAAAATGATCTTTTTAGAGTTTATCACTGGTGTAGCTTCTTAGATTCCATCCTGAACTGTTATGAACACCAAAAAAAGAAGATTGTATCAGTTGATTTTAAATGGTTAGACTGACTCTTCATCTCGGCATGACCCACCTTCAGCCTCTGACAAAGTGTGTGACAGGCCCAGCGCATTCAGCTTGGTGGTGCTTAGCAGCCAGAAAATGACTGTGCTCCCTCCGAGGGTGTGTGTTATAGTCAGCCTCCAGAGCTGTAGCCTGTGGACACACAGCCAGGCTCAGTGCCCCCAAAACTGTGTGGAGATGCGTCTGTCAGTGTGCTTTGTGTTAGTTTACGCTCCAGCGGGCAGCGCTCCAGTTTCACACGAATCTGTCATTTTCTCTGCCTCTGTCGTCCATCGCTGTCCGTTTTCCCAAAGGTTCTGTGTTGTTTCTCTTTGACAATGTTCCCTTTTCAAATTCTTATTTTTGGCAAGCTAAATGCCGCAGGTCAGGTTTGTTTTCCTTTTCCCTCAACAGTCGAACCCCACCGTCACCTTTTTTTCTTCAATAAAAAGTACTTAAAGATTTTAAATGAAACGAGTGAGTCCCAGTGTATACGCTCCAGTGATGAGGTGGAAACTACTGTCACTGGTTTGATCTTAAAAAATTTTCTTTCTCATCAAATCTGCTTTTCCTGAATGATGAAACTATGATATAACTATTACAGGAACCCATTCGTCTTTACCTATCATCCTATGTGTTTAATAATGAGCACAAGTCTGAAATGCACAACTATTCTTGTCTATATTGATGGTTTAACAGCAATCAGTCACTGAAGTGACTAATTCTGCTGATTTAACAGCCTTGAGATGCTTTATACTCAAAGGATCTTTGGTCATCTTTTACAGTGTGATGAACAATGAGACAGAATCTAATCCAAGTTAAAGGGGTTTTCTATATTTTGAAATGAGGGCTGGGCAACGATTAAATTGTTTAATCTAATTAATCACATGATTTTCCTGATTAATCATGATTAATCGCATTTGTACGCAGAATCCAAAAATGAATCCAAAAGTAGTGTATAGCTTTTAGCACTTAGTTTTATTTTAAATATGCTGCCATATGAATGAAAGTGCCATAACATTTGTTGTGCAAACACACTTTTAACATCAGCATCTTTCTGTAGTTTTTATGTAGAAGCCTCGCTCCACTGTCTGTTTCCTTGAATGACTTGCTGCTATCAGTTGTGTGTTTTGCCTTTAAGTGATATTTTAGACTGGAACTACTACGCTGAGAAGACAATTCAACTTGGCAGTGTTTACAGATGACTTTGGTTCTGTCGACTCTGCCGTCTGGAAGAACTTTAAAATGAAAATGGCCGAGTAAAAGTTCCGTACTCTTCTCCATGTTTGGTGGATCCGCCGATTACTTCATTTTCCGGTTCAGCAGCAGACAGCAACAGAGCTTTACAAAATAAAAGCCTGTGAGCAACAGACTTTTACAATAATAAAATAAATAATAAAACAGGGGTGGTCTGTGGCGTAGTGGGTTGAGCAGGCGCCCCATGTACAGAGGCTATAGTCATCGCTGCAGCTGGCCCCGGTTCGAGTTCCTCATTGGACGGCCCTGTGCTGCATGTCGTTCCCCCTTTCTCGGCCAAAATCTTTATTTTTGAAATAAAAAAAATAAATAAATAAAAAAATAGAAAATGTAATGAATAAAACCTGCATTGATGTGCGATAAAATATTTATCGGCATTAAATAATTAACGAGTTAACTCTCCCAGCCCTATTTAAAATGTATTTTATTGATTCAAAACTACGTGAAGGAGTGACACTCACTGTTCTCACTGCTTTCCTCTCCTAGAACCCGGCTTGGATGAAACCAGCCAACAAGGTTCTGCAATAACAAACTCAGCAGGTGTTCACAGTGAATATGTGTCCACCTTTATATGTGACCTTTCCTCTTGCTTTTTGTATGGACTATAAGCTGGAATGAACCACCTTGACATCTGAGTGTAGAAGAACCGCATCCTGATGTTGCTGGTTTGATGTTTTCTGCTTCACTCGCATGCTTTGATGTAATTAATGATATTTTGATCCCAGGGTGAAGACACTGCTTCTCCTCGGTGGACTGATGTTTTTTTGATTGGAATGTTTGGCCCTGTTGTGAGGTTAAAGACTCTTTCTTTAGACATCCTGGAGTTGTACTGCTCGAGGCTACAGAGCTCTCTGCGGATGCTGCACGCCATCATTTATCATTGGTTGGTCGACTGTAAGCAGGCTTCCTGTGAGCTGCAGCCCGCCTGCAAGCGTCTGCCCTCTTTTATACCTTGAGGGGATGATTATGACAGAATATATATTTTCGGATTGCAGTAAGCTATCATGCCTACACCCTATAATGATTTCCTAGAGTAAAGCCTAAGATTGTTGGAACAACAGTTACTAGCAAAAAAAAAAAAACAATTATAATCCAACGATATAAAACCAGAACCCGTGCTTTTATGGCTATGACAATTCTAAAGGAAAATAGCTTCTCCATTATTTGCTGCTTTTCAGGATGGGAAATGTGTTTGTTTGTGTTGAGATGCAGCCATTTTCTGCTGAAGTCCCCCATAAGTTTTTACTTTATCTTGTTCTTTTAATTTTCAGTTTGCAGCGATAGTTTAGCATGTTGGAAAAGCTTGGAGTGAAACAGAGTAAATCACTATAAATAGACTAAGACCAGACTCAAATGCAACAGCTTATTTATTGTACAAATTAATACAAATCTGGGTATTTATTTCTTTATTTTAGTCATTAACATTGATGTGTATATTCAGACTTGAAAAAATACAGTAAATGTGCCTTTTCTTGCTTAACTTATTTTCTTTATTAATTTTAGTTTCTTATGAAAACAGGATTGTTCTAATTAATTCATTGAACTATACACTGTAAAACCTCATAAGTTATTTTAACTCATTTTTTTAAACTGATTACATCGAAAATTTTGAGTAGTAGTATTTTAGTAAACTATGATTTTTTTAAGTAATAGATACATACTTGTTCATGTACTTTTTACTCTAATTTTAAGTGATAGTTAATCAATTTTTTGAAGTTACAATAACATTCTAAATTAAGTTACTTTTACTGAGTATTTTGTTATTAAAGTACTAATAAAATTCAAGTATTGCTAGCTGTAAAATTGAATTAACTTTAACAAAAAACGTTTAATTTCTCAGTGAGGATATATTCACTTTATGTTAACTTAACTTGTTTAAGTTCAGGAAAGCTATACAAACCTCCTAAAACGTAAAAATTTTATTTAACATCTACTCAATTCTAGAAGTTGGTTACTTATTTTTTTTGTTGAAACTGATTACATAAATTCAATTGTGTATTTTTGACTCAAAAACACAAACAAGTCAGCAGTTTTGAGTAAACATTAAAACAAACTTTAACACAGATGATTTAACTCCATTACACTTTTATTTAATTACAAAAAAAAAGAACAGGCAACACTGCTGAGGTTATATATTTATATATAAATATATAATTGTGACATTGAACTGAATTTCCTTTGGAGGACAGCCTTTAGGAAGTGACATTCAGTCATCTTCAGTTGGCTTTGGGTGGCTCTATCCTGTATACAGTAGTGGTAGAAATTCCCAGATGCCTACATTTATGTGCATCTGTTAGAAAATAGTTTTTACTTTTAATTTGCGATAGTTTGCATAATTTTCTTTTCGTGAAAGTGAAAGCTGACATAATTTGCAAAATAGTTGCATTCGTGGTTCTCAAGGAACTTCAATTGTTCTGGAGTTTCCTTGGGAACCAACAAAAAGAGGCCATGGTGACAATGAAATTGACATAATAAAGCTTCTCTTCTTGAAAACTGTAAATAATTGTAGTTGGGTGTATATCCCCACCATGTTGTCTGCACAGGACACAAATAAAGACGAGACCTTGATAAGATCTCGTATCAGGATTAACTACTAATGCGCACAAATCTATTTCTGTGAGCTACCCGGGTCTCTGTAATCACTCCAGCTTCATAATAACTGAGCAACCATTGAGCTTATAAGACTTCCTCTTCATTCGACAGTATGAGCATGAAATGGACTGTAAATAAATGTTTAATCAGCAGCTAAAACAGATAAAAGCTCATGCCACTCCACTGGATAATTTTAGGTAAAAATGCTCCTTTTCTTATATTTCTGAATTTAGTTTAACCATTTACGTTTCTATATGATTTTAAAGGTTTTTTTTCTGAGAGATCAACAAACAATTTATATTGTATAAATAATAATAATATTCATCTATTTCATTATATTGTTTAAAACAAAGGAATTAAACTAGAAGTATTAAAGCATCTGTACATTAGAGGTAGAAGAACAGGACAGAGCAGTTGGCTTAGAGTAAAGGCTGGGAACTGGGAAAGAGTTACCAAACACATCCATCAATTTTCCTAAATGCTTTATCCAATTCATGATGCTTTTTTTTTCCAATTCTGGAGCTTATTTCCGCTGTAATTAAGTGAAAGGCAGCCCTGCACAGGTCAGCAGAACTTCACAAATACAAAAGACACAAACAAACATTCACCCTCACAACTAAGGTCAAATTCAAAATCACCAATGAACCTAACATGTGATGATCTGTGGAACGAAGCCGGAGAGAACCCGTGCACACTGAGGAAGAAGATGCAAACTCAACCCAAAACCAGGAAGCTTTGCCATGTGAGGTAACAGCGCTAACCAGCATGCAGCCAGCAGAGAAAAGCTTTTCTGCAGAATTAAAGGGAAAGAAAAAAAAATTCCTTTTGGCGCATGTTGGGAAGCTGACCAGAGCGGCATAAGCAGGAGGCAGATTCACGGCAGTTTGTCCAAAAAAAGTCACCACAAGGTGTTTATTTACAAGTGCCTTCTGCTTGACGTGTAGTGAAAAAAAAATATATATATAACAAAAAATATAACTGAACAGTTAACTTAGTTGAACTAAATAAAATTCAATTTAGAACCAAAAAAAAACAAAAAAAAAAGAGAGATCAAATGTAAATCAAATGTAAATTGCTACACCTGATCAGCACAATGGTTGCCACTGCTTAAATAGTCTCACCTCACTGGGCACTGCCTCCTGGGTTGTACCAACAGAGGAGGTGAATCCACTGGCTTTTAACTTCACCATTTCACTGTTTCACATGTCACAATTCATACACATTACAGTAAAAACACTCTTACCTATTTTACCTTTTCATACACATGTTAACCATACAAAATTAGATACCAAATAAACCTAAATAATATCTTAACCTAATGTGTCTCACCTTCCTGATGTGGACTGGTCCAATGACCTCCCCCAATCATCTTCCCCAGAGTATAAAAGCAGAAATATCGCAGCACTTCCTCCCTTTGTCCCTGAGCACATGGAGAGTAGCACACTTACATGTTAATTTAACTTAGTCTAAGGAAATATAATTCAATAAATTATAACTGAATTTAACCATACTTGTCAGTGTTTCTTTAAACCAAAATGTTGAACTATGAAATATAACCAAACATAATACAAAACACAAACAAACCCGGGATAGTCTGTATTTGTAAAATGATGATTACTGATAGTAAAATGATTGAAAACAAACAAGTATGGTGAACTATAAAGATGGTATTAATAAATGAGACAAATGGTCTCACCCACTTTGTCACAGCGCATCATTATAACTTAATGTTTATGTACTTTTGCATTGATAAAACCAAGATTTTAGTTTAATGTGTGAGCTTTAGAGTTGCTTGTGTTTATTAGGATCTAGTTTAAGTTTCCGGTTATTTCCAGATTTGAGCTAAGCTAACCATATTTACTGCAGGCCTAAAGATATCAGAGAGACACCAATGTGCTTGTCCAATAATAACCATAATCTTAGATTATTCTTTTAAAAAAAATCATCCATTTTAACTCCCATACACATAAAAAAGCATTACTGTGGGGATCTGTGTGATTGATATGCAATAGGAAAGACTGGAAGATAATCAATATCAATTCAAAATATAAAGCAATGGTAAAATTAGGCCAATCACTATCTACTTCAAATCATTTTTTAAATGAAAGCCGGCTCTCCTGCTTCTCCAAATGAACAAACCAGAGTTCATGTCACTGACTGTGTTCATTTGCATGATTTGGAAAATATTTAAAAACCTTCCCTGCCGGCCGAGCTCTCAACATAAAACCGTGCTAAATTCATCACAAGCTAAATCAATTGCAGTGGACTCGTCCTCTCCATTTAGATTGCTTAGATGTAATGGCAGCATATTAACAGATGTTCTGGCAGAGAAGAGAAAGAGAAGAGAAGATGGTTTCCAAAGAGCCCTGTTTTATTAATGTTTACACGGTGACTGGGCGGAATGATCAGTCTCCTTCAAGCATGCATAATTACTGTGGAAGCCAAAAAGGAGGCAGAGGCAGAGCCGAGGAGTGGGGAGAGAAAGGACCGGGCAGGTGCAGCGAGGTGAGCCGCACTGAGGAAATGAGGCTCCATTAAGTTGGTCATCATCAATATGCCACCTGAGGTCACCACAGAAGAGGACCCTCGTTGCTTTCCTCCCCTCTCGTGCTCCCTTCGTGTTCCCCTTTTGGCCTACTCGCTGGCGTCTTCACATTTCATATTCCGACCGTGCCCGTCCAGAATTCTGTGTATTTAAAATGCAATGCACGTCACGTGACTATCAAGTTTCCCTTAGCTAAAAAAGGAAAATGGCCGACTGTCAACCTTTTTTCTGTGAAAAACGTAACATTTAAAGAAAGCATCTGCATTTGTATGCATTTCGATGGCATTTCTAGCGAGAACTATGCATATTTTTTTCCGAATCTTCGTTCAGAGAATGTAAACGATCTTTCGTTTATTAGTTTTGCCCAATATTTTGGTATCTCCTTGAAAAAACGTAAGAATAACACGTTTTGTACCGTTGTTAAGGTGGTTGCTATGGACGCTGCTATCTCTACGTTACCGACCTGCGCCGACATATATAATAATATTATATTATATATTATTGATAATGTTATGAAGCATAAACCGGACTCCGAGAGACTTTTTAATGGAAATCTATCCAATAATTCTGTAATCTGAAAGATTGTGGTTGTATGAGCCACACCAAAGAGCCAGCAAAACTGTTAAATGTGTCCAGTGGATCAAGTTATCGGTGCAGGGACGAGGTTCGGCACAGCTGGACATTTCTGAGGCGGCGGGGTGGAGACAAACTGCGCAGATGTTCCTTCTCTAAGGCTCGCAGGAGGATGATGTCATGATGCACAGGTTCACCAAGGATGGCGCGCATTTGGTAATGACCGACGCTGCTCGCTTTAAATCGCATGGCAAGATATTCAGCTGCGTCCCAAATGAAGATAGTGTTGGAAAAGGCATCAACCGCACTGGTGATTCTGTTAAAGTTGAGGCTCAAACACCAAAATAACTTATTAATACACGCATTCATTCTGTCAATCATTTACAACACACCAAAGACATCCTCCGTTGTCATATTTGATACATGTATGCAAAGGCATCCGGCCTTTCACGTCCTTAGTACATCACAATGTGATGGATAGAGGTCCTGACACAGTGTCATGTGACAAGTTGAGCAGGAAAAGGACCTCAGATTAACTGCCCAGAGGGATTTCTAAGATGGCCTTGAAGACCTATAGGAATTAATTCCTCAAATTGAATAAATTATGTTGACATCTTTAACCAACTTGCATAAGATGTCATAAGAACCAGCATTTGATGACTTTTCTAACTGCTCACCACTGTTTTTCTTCAGTTTCACTTTGCCAGACCCTCTGAGCAGCTGACCCAGAAAACTCTGCATATCAGGGAGCTGTGCACTCACACCATTACATATTTCATGGTCTGGAGCAGTCAAGGGTCAAATTTGTGCTTTAAAACTACACCAACACTCATTAAGATTAAAGCAGTTACCTCTCCGTTGCTCCCTTGCAGTGCAGATCTGTCACAGAACTGTGGAAATATTCACAAAGTTTTTTCAATCAGTCGTTGCAACGGGAACATTTTGCAGAATTATTTTGTTCAGTCACCTCTTTTTTTATTCTTATTTATTTAAAGTTTTAGTTCACCTCTCATCCAAGAGGCTTCTAAGTATCAGCTTATAAGCAGAGCTGGTTGTCACAGTCACACGTGTCACTGAGCCCTCAGACAGTCATTGGCTGTGTTCGAAACCGTATACTACATACTACATACTAATCGATCAGACAGTATGCAGAGCGTTTACCCACAATGCATTGCGCTCCTGCCCGAGCTGAAATCAGCCGGCCTGAAGCTGATTTCCCTTAAGCTCTAAACTCTGTAAACTTTAGCAACATTTGAAACATTTTCAGGCGAGAAAGTAGTCGTTTAGATCCCTAACGTGTTGAAAACCTGACAAAATACCGGCTATTTACAATTTTGTTCCCACGAATTCGGCGCTACTAAAGCTAGCCGCAGTGAGCAACGCACCTCCGGTTATTTTCACAAAATAAAATACCCATTGCCTTTTATCATAGGGAAAGCCATTAAGATACAATTGGTGCTTTTGTTTTGAAAACAGGAAGTGAACCTACCCTCGTTGTAGCTAGCTTGAAACTGCCGTTTTGACAGGAAATGACGATCGGCGACGTCACATTACGTTGCATCTTGGGTAGTTTGAGTATGAGTAGTAACCTCATGATGCTTACCCAACATTTCGGAGAATCTAGTATGCATCCAGGAACTTCTCGCTTACTCAAACTCACATACTAACTCAAAAAGTTAGTATGAGTAGTAGGAGAAGTATGCGGTTTCGAACACAGACATTATCACCTCTCAATTGTCTACCTGCCGGAAAGGGCGAGTTTTGGTCACAGGGTCAAGGGTGAATGATTGTGAAACAGCTGTATTATAGGTGATGGGAAGGTGACACCTGAGACCACCTCCTCTGTTCTTCTCAGTTTAACTTCCTTGACTCCTCTCTCAAATCTGTCTTCTCTGTCCAGAATGTGGACATTACCGTCCTCAGAGTGTCCCTTTTCCTTGAGATGCAGGTGCACAGCTGAGTTTTGACCTGAAGCGGTGGCTCTCCTATGCTGTGCCATGTGCACTCTTCTCTGCACCGCACCTCAGTTTGTGTTTGGGTGTTTTGTCTTTTGGGTGAAGCAGCCTCTGGCTGAGGGTGTTCTTGGGTTTGAAGTGCACTGGAATGTCATGTTTCCAGATCCTTCTAAGTTTCTCTGAGACTCCTGCCACACATGGAGTCACAGTATGTTTGCGCCTGTTCTTCTTGGCTTCTCTATCAGTGTGGTTTGGTGTTTGTTACTCCGGAGTGTTTGACTTTCCGTCTGTCTACAGTTAAATAATGAAATTATTTTAGAACACAAGATTGTTGAGTTTATTTTCTCCTCATGTAATTCGTGTCAAACACTAAACTAACAGTCATTTAGATGATTTACAGCAACATAAATGAAACCCAAAGCACTTACTTTTTCTTGATGTGAAATTTGGCCACAAATCGACGTATGGTGGAAATTCACGCCGTGAAATGTTCATGGAATTTTTTTGATCAGTTGGAAACCTTGTGTTTTTTGCAGTTGTTTTTGTTTTAGTCCCCTTTTTTGGTTTTGGTTTGTTTAGTTTTGATGTTATTTTTTTTTTGTTTTCTTTGAACCCTCACATACAACACACACACACACACTTTTGCACATACCTGATTTCATCAGGTCCTGAGTTTTGATCCCACATCTCCCAGTTGTTAGTCAGTGTCTTTCACCACTGGACCATCTTCAGCGCTGATAAAGGTCACAACTCTGAGAGACAAAGAAGATCACAAAGGGGAGTAAAACTGCTGATAATTCACTGTTATCCATCTGGAGCAGCATGAATACTTACTGTTAGACTTTCTGATTTTGGAGATATTATCTTTTCCTGAGATATTATCTCAGAATATGAGCTTGTTGAGTTTCCTTTTCTACACATTTGCAACAGGAACATGTGCATGGCCCTGTTGTTTCATGTGGATGAATGGTTTGAGCTGTCGGGCTTTCATGCAGGTGTCCTGTGTTCACAGCTTACCCTTGGCATCAGTCATTTTTTCTTTGTCCTTCTAACAAGAACAAGACTTTGAACCTGCCGAGCCACAAACACACTTTGTGCTTTGATTTATGTTATTAAATCAGTTGTGCAAATTTCCTTTTTTTGATTTTTAATAAGCGCACGTGTGAACCAATGAACAAGCAACCAGTCAACCTCAGTTTTTACAATTTCAGTTTGAAATTCCCGGGGCTCAGTGGTTAGTGTGGGTCGCCCAATAACCAGAAGGTTGGTGGTTCAATGCCCACTCTCACCACTCAAAAAGATTGGTGAAACTGACAGCTAGAGGGGAGAAGTCTACCTCCTTATCGGGGCTGAGGTGCCCTTGAGCAAGGCAAAGCTCCCCAGGTGCTATGAATGGCTGCCCACAGCTCCAGTGTATGGCAGCTGTCTCTATGAGTGTGTTACTGTGCATGAGAACTTTTGTATTTATGCATGACAATAATAGTCTGAATACAGAATAAATCCCAGATGGCAAAATGGGCAGAAAAGCAATCAAGGATCACATTTGTGGTATTAGAACAATAAACTAACACACACTATATAATTAACCGCTACATAACTAACAATCAAAGCACTTACACTGGAAAAAATCAAAGTCTTACCAGGTATATTTGTCTCCTTTCTAGTCAAAATATCTCATTACACTTAATATAAGACACAACTGCCTAACAAGTACTATTTCAGCCAGATATAGGGACTTGTTTGAAGACAATACATCTGGAATATCTTGTTAAATGAAAAAGTCTTGAAAACAAATTGTTTTGAGTCACATATCATATGAAACAAGCTTTTTTTGACATTTGAAGAGGTTTTTAAGCTAATTTCAAGATCACTTTTAACTCAAAAGTCCTAAATATCACATCTTATTTCAAGAAACCGTGACAAGCCAATTTTCACTAGTTCCATTGGCAGATTTTTTGCTTATTTCAAGCAAAAACGTCTCGTATTTGTTGTTTTTCTTACTTATTTTTGGAGGGGCATTTTTTCCAGTGTACCAGATCTGTCCCAGCAGATGATAGAAGGACATTCATCATGACAGGAAACTTTCACTGAGCTGTTTCAGTCAGCTGTCTTTTTAACATTCACATTTAGTTTCCTGTTTGTTTGAACACATTCCTTTTCCCCACGTAACTCATGTTACCTGCGCTAAGATTTGACGCAACAGCTTTCAGGTAGCAGTCTGTGTCCTTCACCAATGGAGCATCTTCAGCACAGGATTCAAAGAGACGAAGATCATCACACGGGAAAAAAACGCTCAAAACTCCCCTGAATCCATCCGGAGAAACAAGAATACTTTTTTCTTTTTTAAGGATGAGAACCATTTTAAAAGGATGGAATTTTAACGTGTGTACAGCTCGAGGTTGACAAGGCAAACTGTGAATCGTTTGCATTTTTCATCTGTAAAGCCCAGGTGACATTTTACAGACTTCACCCACCTGAACCGTCTGAACCTCTACCTGTAGGTTTCATATTATTATAAGAATATTCCAGTGACAGTGTCTGGAGATTAAAACGTTAGGTTTCTGCTCCCTTAAGAGTCACGTATATAGTGCTGCTCGGCAGCGATTAAAGAAGTCATTTCCTCAAACTCTAAGCTAAAATGTGTGCTTTAAGACAACAATCAATATGATATCATTTAAATGACGTAGCAACAACAAAGATTCAATGCATTACTTTCAAAAAGATCACACTGAATGAGGATGCTGCCAGAATTCACCTTCATTCATCTGTAGATAGAGGAGCTTTGGAATTTATAGCATAAGTAGGATCAAATTCCCCTGAGTTGCTTTTATCTTCCTTTACAAACAGAACAAGAGCACTGCTCTCTGATCCAGAGGTGAGTGGTTTGAGATCCTGCTTTTTATCCAGGCACACAAAGTTCACAGCTCAATTTCAGTAACAGTGGGGTAGGTTTCTCCTGTCATTGTTGCAAGTGAGCGACTTGAATCACCTCCTTCTGTGGAAAAAAAAGGAGTTTTGCCTCTTCACTTTGAAGAGCATTCGAAAGACTTTAAGCCCCCCGATTTATGTCTTCAAAAACGCACATAAAATATCAAATGATGTTGTTTATTTTTCTAAATTCACTGTTCATACTGACATACTGTCCATGTGAATTTAAAAACCTGAAAGCAGAATGTCCTCTTCTCTGTATTGTTGTGCTGTAGTTGCAAATTAAAAGCCCTCAAGCAATGAGAATGCCCTGGTTCGTAGTAAAGGGGTCATGTGCTTTACAACCTCTTGGACCAAAATCTTGGTACATCTGTTTTCAACATATGATTGTGTCATTCCGATTATCCGCACTGAGAGCTTGTGGTCAACTCTAAACAAGCTGTCACGTTCAGTAGTGTCATTTGCAGACGTAAAATGACAACGAAAGATGCGATGCACGTCCTGAGCGAACACAATCAGAAAAGAAGCGCATAGCTGATGAAGTGGGGGGAAAAAAAAGTGGTTTCATCTCAAATCTAAGGCAAGAAAATTGGCAGTTACATGAAATGCTGAGCACTGCAGGAGAGCAAGCTTGCCCTGAGCTGGTTGAGCTGCGGCCTAGCGTTGGAGAAATGATTGGAAAGAAGGCACTCTCAGATCTGTCATGAGATCTCAGCCCACGATAAGCAGTTTCATGTCCTAGGTCTATTTCACCGAGGTCGTCGCTCATTTTAGAATTAGAGGGTGAGATGGTTTTTCAAAAAAGCGTAAGAACTTTACTGTACATTTAATTCAGAAGATGTGTTTGCATCGTCAAAAACAACGTGGAAAACCTAAAGGGTGCTTTCTGTGGAACGACCTGCCATTTCACATGAGACAAGCCCCTTCACTGTCCATTTTTAAAACTCGTCCTAAAACCCATTTTTATTCCCTGGCTTTTAACCCAGCATGAGACTCTGTTTCTGTTATTGTTTTAATATTGTTATTGCTTATTATTGTTTTTACATTGTTCTTATGTTTTATGCCTTATATTTCGTGTTGTTACTCATGTACAGCACTTTGTTTCAGCCACGGCTGTTTTAAAGGGCTTTATAAATAAAGTTGAGTTCCTGCAGCAACACGTGCACATGACTGGATAGCGTAGTGGTAGGATTGCTGCCCTTCATGTGGGTGTCTGCGGTTCAAATCCATGAACATCACAGTCAGTTTGTGTTTGCACAAAAAGCAACAGCCACAGCGACTTAAATAAAAGAATATACTCATTAGATCAAAGTAAAAAACCTTTATTTAGAGTCAATTAGTTGTTGCCAAACTTGGACAGTAACTGCTGTCTGGACCCAGAGCTGGGCCAGGTGTCACAGCCTCCAGTTGTGATGGCTAAAAGAAAAACAAACCTATAGATTATATATTACAATGAATAGATGAGTTAAATTCTGGAAAATGTCTTTTTGTTGTCTGAACTGCTTGATCTCTGCTGATCTCTGTGTACGCTGTTTACACCTGCTGTGTCCAAACAGTTGCAGCTTCCATTCATGATATGAATGGTGCGCCTCATAATGGAGCCACAGCATGTGTGCTTCTGTTTGAAGGACACCTCCTGGTGTGTCTAAGGGTTAGTTATTGAAGTCATTAACCAGGGATACCGGGCTTATCCTTCTTCTCCTGGTAAAGTGTCATTATATGAATAGAAGTCAATTCTCACTGGATTGTTACAGATTCTCAAAGACGTAATGATGAGCAATGACCCCACAGCAGCTTGTTGTTCAAGGTGAGTACACACATTATGCTGAGAAAATGTGCAATGTTCTTTCAAATCTTTTATGTACATGGACATGTGCATTTACAAAGTGATATTTGGACATGAAGTATTGGATCAGTGTGAAGGTGTTTCAGTCTCACTGAATGTCCGGCCCAAAGGATACGGCATTTTTAGACTTCCTCATTCCCACTGTAGGAACCTTTTGTAGTTCCTATAACCTTTTCAGGAACGGGGCCGTTTTTTCCCACATTCGGACATACAGGAACTCGGGACCATGGCCCTCAGTTCCTGGAACCATTTCAGCTCCTTCTCCTCAGCTGGGTCTGTTCTGGTTTCCATAGGAACACATCTGACGGAGGTGTTTGGTGGTCGGTAGCTCCGCCCCTTGTCATGTTGTCAGGCTGAAATGTTTCCTCGTACGACACAGACACAACCGGCGCGTGTTTAATAAGTTAAACTGACACGTGGTCTCTGTCTGCGGCGCTCTGCTCTCCTTCCTTCATGAAACCAAGAAGTACGGCCTGCGCTCCATCCTGCGTCTCCTGACTCTCTCTGTGAGCTCTTCCAGCCTCCATGTTAGACGCCCGATGTGATCATCCATGATTAATATCACCATCATGCAGACCATGAACACGGTGGCCTCCCCGCTCTCCATATCAGCTTCTTTGTGGTGTTTTTTTCTTCTCTCCTTACTTTTACTGGGTTTTGTTTTGTTTTGTTTTGTTTTGTTTTGTTTTGTTTTGTTGTTGAATGTGGCGCCAAAGTAACACGTCACTGTCGCAGACGGTTGCGTCCCAACAGTCTCTATCCAGGTCCCGACTCGTGTGCGAATGCAGACTGAAACAGTTCCCCTGGAGAAGGGCAGTTATCAGAACGAAATTCGAGGAGGACCGTTCTTAGAACTGCTCTGTCCGAATGCGGATTTAGGTTCAGTAGGTGGTTAGCACTGTTGCCTCGCAGTAAGAAGGTTCTTCCTTCGGGCCTTTCGGTGTGGAGTTTGCATGTTTTCCCTGTGCATGCGTGGGTTCTCACAGGGTATTCCAGTTTCCTCCCACCACCTAAAAACATGCATGTTAGCTTAATTTGTGACTCTAGCTTGACTCTAGTGAGTGTGAGCGTGGATGGCTGTTTGTCTTTCCTGTGATGGACCAACAACCTGTCCAGGGTGTACCCTGCCTCTCTGGGAAAGGTTCCAGCCTCCACCCCGGTGACCCTGAGCTGGATGAAGCGGATAGATAGATTCTATGTAAGGTAATTACCACATGACTAATTGGTGCATCAATGCGGACATGGTTACCAAAGCTATATATCAACCACTGGAGCGATATTTACACCAATGAACCACAAACATTATGATCACCTGCCTAATATCATGCCCCTAAAACAGCAGTGATGTGGACAAAGAACATCTGAGGGTTGTTCTGAGGTGTTTGGTTCCAGGACGTAGGCATGGATTGTTTCGGTTCTGTTTGAATCTAGGGTGCAGTCTTTTTGGATTGGGCCTGTTTCCCACAGCTGTCTTCACACCCCACCAGATGATTCTTACAAAGCAGTTTTTGTGGGTCCTGATGCTGTCCTGCTGCGGGAGGCTGCTCCTGTAAGACTGTGTTATATTCATGTGATGAGTGTGACTGATCTGAAAAAAGTTAACGTCGGCAGCAAATGTCAAAGCAACAGATGATCCCAGATGTATGCTTTCCCAGCAGAACACTGCTTTGTAACACAAGCAGCTGTGTCACTCGCTTTACCTGTCATAGGTTTTAATGTCATGATTGATTGGTGTTTATGTCATCATTACAACATTTAAGTTGTAATAAACACACTGGGCATATTTTCATCTCCCAATTAATAACACTGCAACCCACCAGTCTTATCGAATTAGTGCTAGCACAAAGCTTGTTTCCCTGCAAATAAAGAGCCCCATCAGGGGATAATGGGAGACGGCAACATCTGTAGTAAGTTCCAATGAAGCAGGTGGCACTGCCCAAATACTGATGAAAATGGTCCAAAACGCCAGCTGATGTTTAGAGCATGGAAAATATGTTGCTGCCTCCACTGTTCCAAAAAGGAGAGATGTAACTATGAAGACAATAAAGCCCTCAATGGAAGATATGTTTCCACCTCAGAACACTATCCACAACATCCAGCGATGGTACAAAAGCCTGGGCTGCAGAGAGGGGCATACTTATTCACTCCCTGCTCTGTGACGGTCGGCTAACTTCAAACAGAGTTTGCTACTGCTAGTTTAGAGCAACATGGCAGGAAAATTTCCAGATTTTGACGACGTGAATGACGCCTTTGAGTACGATTGACGTCCTTTTATTTTGAGGGGCTTTTTATGCCTTTAATGGACAGGACAGTTAAAGGCCTCGGTATGCTTCTCCGTCGCTATCCGTCAATCCGACTCCGTGGTCACTAAACCTTTCAAAGTTCTCCGTCAGGATGTCGGATACGCAAGGCAGTTCACCTCCCGATCAGTAGGCGTCGCTACGTGAGACAACCCAATCTCGCAACGTCTATCTTGAAAGTCGTTGATTGATTGTTCCCCTTCTGGCTCCGTTCCACTCCTCACAGTGAACGATGGCGACCGAGAGAGAAAGGCTGTTGTTGGAGTTGGAGCTTGTTGATTTTGAAATGCAAATCATTTTGACCAAATGTTGACCGGCACACAGTAAACTCTTTCAAAAATGGCGGTGTTGTTGTTCTGAGAGGAAGGAGCTAAACCGGAAAAGTGATTCCGGAAATGTTGTTAGCCGACCAATCACAACCCTTGCGGTCTCCGTCGCCTCGACGGATATATAGGAATGTTGACCGACGCACGCAAGCGTAGACGACCATAAATCAGGCTTATGAGAGACAGGAAGCAAGGGGCAGAGAGAAGGGGAAGGACATGCAGCAAAGTGCCGTCCGATCCGGGACTACGCCACGGACCACCCCACGATGGACGTCCTTACAGGAGGGAATGAGCTGTGCTGCAGCGGCGCGCTTCAATGACGTCATCCCAGTAGATGCGTGTGTAGAAAGCTTACTATAAGCCCCCCTATAGCCCCGGATAACAACAACACGGCAGCTCTGAGCTAACAGTGCAATAGTACGCGTTCATTCATTCATTGGTCTTAAAGTATTGGTGAAATAAAGACAGATAATGCCTTATTTAGAGGCTGTATTGTCTCTGTCCTGTTCTCTCCCGTTATATGGATATACGCCGATCTCCAGTGATCTAAATATCTTCCGAAGGACGCCGACTTTCACCAAACTGTTATCGGTGAGTAGATGAACGTATTTTATGCCAGAAATAAGGTCCAGGTTTAAAAAAAAAAAAAACATACTTCCCCTTTAAATTAAAACATATCCCAAACAAAGAAGGTTTGGTGATTGCAAAGATCTATGTATGAGGCTTCTGCACATAATTTTACAAAAACTAACTGTGCAGCTAAAATTGCTACATGCAATAGATTTTCTGTACTTATACATAATGAGTGTCAACCACACAGCCACGTCATTTAACAAATGAAAGAATTCCCAAATTACACGAGTCACAGCAGGTTGTTTTCTTTTTCCGACCTTTGGACCATCATTTAGTTCCACTTTACATGAAAGAAGGCTGACGCCATGAAAATGTAATTTGGGGAAGTCTTTTCCTTTAAGAAGGAAAAGAGGTTTAAAAAGCTTTTTATTCTCTCTATTTTTGTGGTTAATTGTTGCCTTGATTAAGCCCATTTGAAAGAAGAAAGTGACTTTTTGTAAATGAAGCATCACAACAAACCCATGGCTTCAAACTGCCACGCAGCAAATGGGCTTTGAGGGTAGTTCAAGAAAGAGTCAGAATAGAAGTGAAAGAAGCTGGAACAGATCAGAGAAAGGGGGCAAAAAAGCAATTAGATTATTAATAGACATAAATGGATGAAATGAGAGGATGAAAAACTAAGAATGGAGAGAAAAGACTAGATGGAGAGGATAGGAGATAAATTATAGTCAATGATTCTTTATTGCTGTGCATATCAAGGAACTCAGCACTTTGTAAAGTGATGAGCCGTGGAGGTTGGTGTGTGATTCTGTGATTATGTCGTCCACATTTACTTCACCTTTATGTTTCACGTGGAGGCAAGTGCGCGCGTGTGTGTGTGTGTGTGTGTGTGTGTGTGTGTGTGTGTGTGTGTGTGTGTGTGTGTGTGAGAGAGCTTCTCTGAGCTGGAACCTGTCTGCGAAATATATTCAGATGTTCGATGTTTCTTGTGTAATTTTAGATATTTAATGAGTAATAAGTCAAGTTAGAAATTCTGTCTTCATTCTTCCCCTTTGAAATTTTTAATCTAAAACCAGCACACCAAATTCAGAAGTGTTCTGACATTGTTTAAAATCTTTTGCTCATTACAGAAACGTACATTGGAGTTGTCTTTTGATGAGGAGTTATTTTTTTCCTCTGAGCTCTCTCCAATTCTTTAACTATACTTATCTATCTATAACTATACTTAAAAGTGTGCTGTTTTCTAGTTGCTGGCGCTTTCCGTGACAAAAGCAAAACAGTGTGGTGTGAAACTAAAGGCCTCTCCGTCGCTATCCGTCAGCTCTCCGTCAGCTCTCCGTCCTTTCAAAGTTCTCCGTTGGGCTGTCGGATACGCAAGGCAGTTCACCTCCCGATCAGTAGGCGTCGCTACGTGAGACGACCCAATCTGGCGATGTCTATCGTGAGAGTGGTTGATTGATTGTTCACCTTCCGGCTCCGTTCCACTCCTCACAGTGAACGATGGCGACCGAGAGAGAAAGACTGTTGTTGGAGTTGGAGCTTGTTGATGTTGAAATGCAATTAATTTTGACCAAATGTTGACCGGCACACAGTAGACTCGGTGGCGGTGTTGTTGTTCTGAGAGGAAGGAGCTAAACCGGAAAAGTGATTCCGGAAATTATGTTGTTAGCCGACCAATCACAATCCTTGCGGTCTCCGCGACGAAATCGCCCGCAGTCGCTTCAAACAGCAGGCATATATAATAATCCATCTATACATCGGTTCCCTCTTTCACCATGGATCGCATTCTGGGCAGCCTTCTTTCTGTTGCATCTGCATATTTGCGATGGAAATTGTTTTCCTCTCTTTCTCCCTATTTTCGCCTTTTTTTCGCCTTTGGAATCCAGATTGTCCCACAATTGGCTGTTGCCGCCGTCACGCCGCTGCTCATTTGCATAAAGTCTAGCTTTTCCCAACGCTCATGACGCGTCGCTCACATCGCGCTGCTCACATCGCGCTGCTCACATCGCGCTGCTCACATCGCGCTGCTCACAACGCCGGTCGCTCCGGCCGCTCATCGTCGCCAGCATACATTGAAAATAAATGGCAGCTGGGCGCCGCGGTGTGAGCGCCCTGAGGTTGTAAACTGGGTTACCTCAACCCACTGGGTGGTCCATGGCAGTTTCAGCCTTGAGAATATGCATAATGAATGTCAGAGTACACACTTCTCCAGTGTTGAATCATTATCACTAAAAAACAAAAAACATTTCAAACTTCAGTGACCGAAAGAAGAAATTTGCTGCTGGAATTATAGGTATAGCTGACATATATGTTATAATTCAGCAGCTGGACACAGGTTGAATCGTGTTCAGCAGGTAAAGAGATCTAACTATCCTGAACTTCTGATGGGGTTCCACCAGTCGGGATTATAACGAGTACAAAGTAAAAGTAAAAAATACATGTTCTGAAAGGGTTTCTACAAATTCAGGAGCTGTAATCCTTAAATCCATCCTTGAAATTGGATGTCAATACCCTCTAATTAAAGCTCCACATTAAGCCCATAGATGTTATATTACTGTGACATCAGGCAAACAGTTCAAATAAAATCTGATCATATCTTTTCAAAACTGAGTTAAAGAGAATCTAATGTCGCAAAATGACTGTTAACCCTGCGTGTTTTCTTTTAACCGGGCCTAACCTGCATCTTCATCAATCTGAATTGAATGTTATGGAACCGAGGTGGTGCTGTTACTATCCTCTGTATCTTTAGCTGTTCTCAGTCACTCTAAATCAAATGTAAATGTACTTTATTTATACAGACCTTTACGGCAGGTAATAAATAAAGAGAAGAATAAGTAAAAACAAATAAAAACAATAAAAGAACAGTGACAGCAATAAAATACAACATAATCAAATAAGATAAAATAAGATAAAAGTGTCATCTTACTACTGGGTATTAAAAGCAATCCTAAATAAGTATGTTTTTAGCCTAGATTTGAAGAGGCCCAGTTAATAAATGTAATAAATAGTTAGTAAATCAACCGAGAAGGGATTTGATCTTCTACATTTGGAGCTGCATTAACTCTTCTTGTAGAGGCCACACATACTTACAGAATGATGGTGGCGAAGGGAACAAATATGATCTTCTCATATCTTCTGGCTGACAAGCAGGACAGATTGCAGTGAACGGTACAGATGTGTCTATGTTTGTGTCAGCCTAACCCCCACAGAATCACCGATTTGACGGTGGATTTGTGGACACTGGGACCCGGGGCGATTTCACAGGATTATCTTGCTTATTTGACATATGTGACACTTTTCAAAAGTTTTCGACTTCATTTCTGAGCTGTAAAAAGCTCTTTTTTGAAAGTTTTAAGGAAAAAGTGAAGTATAGAAAAAGAGTAGCACAGCAGAGAAAGGTACAGCAGCACTCAGCCCTGCAGTCGATCGCAGTAAAGTCTCATTAAAGTTGTTAAACTGCAGTTAGAGTGCTCTCAGTTTGGAGAGTCAGTGAATGGGAACCATTCAGAACAGAACCACAGAAGAGCACGTTTTCACCATCTGAAATAACTCGTACCTTAAAGATTTTAGTGCAATTTGAGTAAAATTTACACACAGTGAATTTAACAACGCATCACCTTAACGTGAGCTGTTTTCTCAACTGAATAACATCCACGTCGCTTCATATCGTCGCATAAACGGCAGCTGCTCAGCAGTTAGATGTCCAACAAATATTACACAGTTCCTGATGAGCTGATCAGCAAACATGCATGTAAAGATGTGGGATCAGCAGATGTCCTTCTTTTGAGAAAATAGTGATGAGGTTCGATCTTCCATGGCCCTATTCTGAGGATTCTCCAAACTGAGAGCGCTCTGATGGCCCCAGAGAAGACACTGACTCAATCCTTGGTTATAGAAACCAGAAGATCCCTTTAAGTTTGATTTAGGTTTTAGTTTCGGTCCTGTCTCAAAGACAGTCAGGCATGTACACTGGAAAAAATGCCCCTCCAAAAATAAGTAAAAAAACAACAAATAATAGACGTTTTTGCTTGAAATAGCAAAATAAATCTGCCAATGGAACTAGTGAAAATCGGCTTGTCAAGATTTCTTGAAATAAGATGTGATATTTAGGACTTTCGAGATAAAAGTGATCTTGAAATTAGCTTAAAAACCTCTTCAAATGTAAAAAAAAAGCTTGTTTCATATGATATGTGACTCAAAACAATTTGTTTTCAAGACTTTTTCACTTAACAAGATATTCAAGATGTATTGTCTTCAAACAAGCCCCTATATCTGGCTGAAATAGTACTTGTTAAGCAGTTGTGTCTTATATTAAGTGTAATGAGATATTTTGACTAGAAATGACACAAATGTACTTGGTAAGACTTAGATTTTTTCCAGTGTATGATTTGTTAAGTTGAACTTTTTTCTTTTAATGGTCCAACATTAACAGTTAAAATTGCTCCTTTAATGATTTTGCTGAAGAAACATGGCTTTATTTCTGCTAAATGTTGTGTATTAGCCACTTGATGTGATATCCTGACTTAGGGAAGGTATTTGTTGGGACTCATTTGTTGCTTATTACAGGTCAAGAGAGGTCATGTTTCTGTACTCTGTGCTCAGAGTGCAGACCGGGCCTGGAGGACGTCTGTCTTATTAAAGCCTCTGGACAGCTGACAAGTAGCTGTCAGGGATGGTATTTATTCTTTAAAAAAATACCCAATAAAGCCCTTCTAAAGTTTGGAAAAATTAGGCCAACACACTCACGTCTTCAGGTAAATGTGTCAGTGATATATCAGTAAGATTTATCTATGAGTTGCTACTTTTCAAAATTAGCAGAAGACTTTCAACACTCTTTAGAATAAAACATGATTTTAACTCTAACCCGTTCACATTTTGGTCACTCCTTTTCCTGACAGTGTATTTGAAGATCCTGAGTCTCCCACATGCCTTTTACTCAAATTTTAGACCTAACTGAACTCTGTACCAATGCTTTTATCATTAAATTCTTTTAAATCTAATCCACAGATCACGAAAGACTTTGGACACTGCTTTGTGATTTTACTGTTATTCTGTGGTAAACAGGTGAGACTGTGACAGTTTCACATAAACTATTCTCTTCTGACCTCGCTATCACCCAAGGGTGCCACAGTTTGCTCTCACATCAGCCCACAGAGTTGTTTACCACTTTGAAACGCCACTCAACCCGAGAACAGACAGCATAACCCCACCGATCTGCTCCCGCTCCAAGATTACCAACTAAGTCCGTCCAACACACACGCAGACCCCCACACAAACAGTGGAAAGTAAATCAAATCAAATCAAATTTATTTGTATAGCACATTTCATGTACAAACAGTTCAAAGTGCTTTACATAAAATAAAAGCATTGCAGCAGGGAGTGCAAGAAGCATTAAAAATACATAAAATAATATAAAGAGAAACAAATAAAATCATTTAAATGAATTTAAAATCAGGCAACAGTCTTGATAAGTTAAAAGATATTTCATGCATAGACACATGAGAAAAGAAATGTTTTTAACCTGGATTTAAAAATGTCTACATTTGGTGAAAGTTTAATCTCCACTGGCAGTTTGTTCCACTTATTTGCAGCATAACAGCTAAATGCTGCTTCTCCATGTTTAGTCTGGACTCTGGACTGGACCAGCTGACCTGAGTCCTTGGATCTAAGAGCTCTGCTGGCTTTATATTCTCTGAACATATCACAGATTGTAAACCATCAGCAGGCTTTTAAAATCTATTCTGTGACTGACTGGAAGCCGGTGTAAAGATTTTAAAGCTGCTGTGATGTGTTCAGATCTCTTAGTCCGGGTTAAAACTCCAGCAGCAGCGTTCTGGATGAGCTGCAGATGTTTAATGCTCTTTTTGGGAAGTCCAGTTAAAAGAGTGTTACAGTAATGGAGTCTACTGGAGATGAATGCATGGATGAGTTTCTCCTGGTCTGTTTGGGAGAGGAAACCTTTAATTCTGTTGATATTTCTGAGGTGGTAAAAAGCTGCCTTGGTGACAGCTTTGATGTGGCTGCTGAAAGTCAGATCTGAGTCTATCAACACTCCGAGGTTACCAACTTGGTCAGTGATTGTAAGGTCCCGAGTCTCAAGATATTTACCGACGCTGACCCTCTTCTCTTTGCTCCCAAACACAATGATCTCAGTTTTGTCTTCATTTAATTGTAGAAAATTCTCTCTCATCCAGGTGTTTACTTCCTCCAGACACTGACACAGTACGTCTGCTGGGCTGCAGTCGTCCCGTGACAGAGACACATAAAGTTGTGTATCATCTGCATAACTGTGATAATTAATGTTAAAACTCTGCAGTATCTGACCCAAAGGGAGCATATACAAGTTAAACAGAAGAGGTCCAAGAATTGACCCCTGGGGGACTCCACAAGTCATGGCCACTCGCTCAGATTCATAGCTGCCAATAGTAACAAAATAACTCCGGCCTTCTAAGTAGGACCTGAACCAGTTAAGGACCGCTCCAGAAAGTAAGACAGGAAGGTTTAGACAGAGCTGACCCTTTAAGCAGCTGAGGAGGGAAAGAAAACCCAGAAATACCAGCTGTCAGACGTGAGGCGTCACGTGTTCCCCTGATGGTTAATGCTGCTAATTCCTCCAGGAAAAAGCTTTTCGGTTGATTTAACCTCACAAACAGGTCAAGACTAAATAGTAACAGGTTACCTGAGGCTGACACTGTATATGTGTGTCTAATGCAGAGAGACTCATTGCGCGGCTCCTCGGCTTTAATTGGTGGCTCACACTCGCATTGGAACAAAATGGTAATAATAACAATATATTTTTTCAAATAACATACAGCGAATACTGCACAGTATTAAGTATTTTTATTAAGTTTGCGTTTTTGTAGTATTAAGTATTTTTATTAAAGGGACACTATGTAATATATTAAGTAATTTATTAGCTCAAATCAACATATTCATTCATAAATTAGTCCTCATTGGTGTAAAATTATCTCTGTCAACAATCTCACTTATCCTCCTGAGTGAAGAATAACTTGTCTGTTATCTACATAGAGCGGGCAAGCTCTGTGGAGGCTGCCATGTCCTTCCGGTCTATGCAAAACGACAAAGTGCCGAGAGGGACATAAAGCACTTCGAATCGCGTTTTCCCCATTTTGACGTCACATTTGCACGCAGGTAAAAACAGATCCAGTCTACGCCATTAAACATTCGGCCTGCACTTTTGTTCGCAATGGAAGATCACAGTTATGCCACGGCACAGGAGAAGGGATCCTCGTCGCCAAAAAAGCGAAAAAGAGAATTGAAAAGGCAACGTGAGCTTCTTAAATCTTGACACATACCGCCTGCCGTAGTTCAACGCACATTTGAAAACGCGAGGCGCTAGAGAGTAAATTCATTCGACTTTGCAAAATAAAATTGCACCACTAGATGGGGGAAGAAATTACATAGTGTCCCTTTAAGTATTATTGAGGCTTAATGGTGGGGGGAACTGTTAAACCTGGCAACGCAGCCCGCTTAAACCACCTCACACTTGACCACAGTGTACGCTAGCTCCTTTAGCCAGCGTGAGATGCAGGGACAATGGATCGGTTTTTAATTAAAAAAGGGCAAAAACCAGCACAAAAACCAAATGAAAATCAGCACGATGATGCCAGAGAGGGGACGAGCAGGCAAACGTCGGGTGTACCGCGAAGTGCAGGCACAATGGATTAGTTTTTAATTAAAAAAGGGCAAAAACCAGCACAAAAACCAAACGAAAATCAGCACGAAGACGCCAGAGAGGGGACGAGCAGGCAAACGTCGGGTGTACCGCGAAGTGCAGGCACAATGGATCAGTTTTTAATTAAAAAAAGGGCAAAAACCAGCACAAAAACCATGCCCATCTTAAATGTCTCACTATGATTACAACAACAAACTACAAATACAACATGAAGAAAGTCAAGGACATGCATGCCAGCTTCAGCAACATACTAAAGGGGACTTTAGTATGTTGTCGTAAAAGTGGCTCTTGGGAAAAAAATAGTGAGTATCACTGGTCTAATGCTATCTTATGTAAAAAAATCTGGAGAGTGTTTCATCTTTAACTTTATGCCTTTAGGTGATTCGTCAATGTTCAAATCATTTAACTACTCAAAGAAACAACTTTTAAAAGTGGCTTCCAAATATTTCCGTGTTACTGTATCATGATGGTATAAACAGGATAAAGGGTCCAAAGGGCCATGGATTTATCTCTGTGCCCCCCTTTCTCTCGCTCTCTCACTCTCTGACGGACACAAACAAACGCTCACAAGCAGAGACGTGATTTCATCCTTACAAAAAAGATTAGATCAGCTTATTGAGAAAATTTATGGGCAGAGGGTCAAAGTCGATCGTCCTGGCCTCGTTTAAAGGCCAGACGGATGGTTGCATACATATGTGCACGCACACACACAAATATATTTATGCGAATACAATGAAATAATTTCAAAGCTATCTAAATGGCACATTCATTCATTCATCGGTCATTTTCCGTATCTGCGTCATCCTTTTCAGGGTCGCAGGGGGGCTGGAGCCTGACCCAGAGAGGCAGGGTTCACCCTGGATGGATCATCAGTCTATCGCAGAGACAAACCCCCGTGCACACTCACACTCTGGGAACTGGGACCACCCTAAACCTTGCTGTGGGACAACAGTTCAGCCCTAAATGGTACAGTCTGAGCCCATTGCAATAACATCAATATTTAGTCTCTTTTCATTCATACAGATATAATATAAGTGAAACTATGTAAAGCCTTTATCGGATGGGTTTTTAATGGCACCTTAAAGCTGTTTTCCATTCATGAAACCTGAAAACGCATCTCAGTCTCACAACATATGGAGTTTTCAATCATAATTCATCTTTTCTTTTTTTTACGGGAGGTATCAGGGAAATAGCTCATCATTCTCAAAAGTCTCTGCTTTTCCCTGTGTACATGTAAAGAAGACAGATATCATTTCTGTAGCTTCCCAAATGATCAATTAAAAGTAAACATTGGCAAAAAATAAGTTAAAATAAGTCAAAATAACCATGTATGTACAATATTTTAGGTAAACGGGACGTTTGTGGCTGAAATATTATCAGAAACCTTTAATTATTCTAATTAAATACATTAGATGGAAAACCTTTGCCTTTCTGGCATAAGCAGGGAATGACTAAGACTAACTAATGCAAAGTGACAGTAACACTGATGTAACATCCTCAGCTATGCATGTCGGTCTTGCCTAATGCAATCTGTGAGAAACTGTGCAATAATTACAAAGTTTGACTTTCTTTGAACAACAGTGTTTGCTAAGCTATCAGTACTCAGGGAAACTTTAAGAAAAAGCTAATGATACATATGACATTATGGGTCAAATCTGCACTTTAATGAGATTTTAAAACTAATACTGCATGATATGAAATTACATTCTAATCATTTTAGAAGTATTTCTCTGCTCTTTACAAAACTGCCAGAATACAAAATCAATAGATAAATTTGTAAACCCTAAATTTATGACACATTATGCCAGTAAACATTTAAAATTAATTTCAAAAAGGCAATAATTATTATGTTGAATGTGAAATAAATATAGATATGTTTGCTTTGATTCAAAACTAGCAATTTTACTTTGTGTTGATACACTTTTTCATTTACTTCAGCATTTAATATTTAACTATAGATTTGTCTTTCCCTTAATTTATTTCTCCATTTTTCCAGTTTTGGCGCTACTATGTGAAATAAGACTTCTGTGCCTTCATGCTTCATGATAATCTCCCCACTCACACTATACCCTTATTAGTATAGTAAAACATGCATGAACTTTAAACCTGAGAAAGAAAATTTAATGGGCTTTAGGAAAAAATGATTGGAGAAAATGCAAATATATAGATGCATCGAAAAAACAAAAGAAGGTTAAACATTTGATTAGAAAATATATGATGACACAGTAAATAAGATAAATATATGATTTAAACAAGTGAATAATAGTAAATAAGGAATTTGAATATCAAATGGCAGAGTAAATCAGCTGATGTATTAACAAAAGTGCAATTAATAGAGTTGGAAAATAAGCAGAACAACCCAAACTCTGTACAATAATTGCTGATTTTGCTTTATTGTAGAAGCATTTATAGGCATGCTAGTTCATTTTTACATTTATGTTCTTTGTATTTAAATCATATTATGGCAGTTTTAGTTCTCCATTATACTTGTACTGTGTAGAGAGTCTTTTTTTTATCTAAATTTTGGTGTATTATCTTTCATATTATTTATGAATGACCAGCTGCTATTCATGAGCGCCCGGCGGGGTGAGCGACGCAATGCGAGCCGGTTTCTCAGGGTCTTTGTGCATGTTTCTAAATGTAAAAGCCTTTGAAGAGAGGAAAAACATGTTCTCTGAAGCATTGACACACACAGGAAGTGTTCATTCTTGGTTTTGCCTTGTGTGCATGAGTTTAAGTGAAAGCAACTTTAAGTTAATTAAAGTTAATGCAGTTAATTCATTTCCTAAACCTCAGTGACCCTACAAGCTGACTGTAAAGAATTAACCTAATGTGACCGGCTTTATCACACCATCATATGCATGCACTCATATATACTGTGAGGTACCTGGAGAATGCTAACATATTGGTAATCCCAGGTCACAAAGGTCACACACACACAGGCTTCAGCAACTGACCATATTAGCTCTTCATCAACATCCTGCCCAGGATTTTAGGGACTGGTTTAGAATTAGAAATCCATGACAAAGTGGAGCCCAATCAATGTGTGTATTTAAGATGAGCAAAAGTCAACCACATTCCTAATGCTCTAATATCAGAAGAATGCCTTCTGCAAGTCATTAGCCTGTAACCAGCCACCTTTACCATCTACTGTAGCTGTGCATCTGGCTAACTGTTCTGTGTTTGTAATCTTTAACAAGACTTACACAGACGTTACGTCCACTTGAACTCATTTTGTTCTGTTTGCAACATAAAAATGGGGATAAGCCCATATAGTTATAATAATGATAATAATAACACATACGTTTTATATAGCGCTTTTCCAAATGCTCAAAGACGCTTTACATAACGAACAAACAGAAAGCAGAGACAAAAACAAGACATTATAAACAAAAAGACAAGAGAAAAAACACTGTTACACAGGGGGTGGGGGGGCATTTTATCAGGTGTTGTAGGTGACTTTGAACAGGTGGGTTTTGAGCTGGCTTTTGAATGAGGGGAGTGTATCGGAGTTCCGGATGGCGGGGGGCAGGGAGTTCCAAAGAGTAGGGGCAGCGATGGAGAACGCTCCGTCCCCAAGGGTGCGGTATAGGTCTTGGTGATGGGAGTGAGGAGGTTTGCATCAGAGGAGCGGAGATGTCGAGTGGGGGAGTAGGGGTGGAGGACGTTTGTAAGGTATGGAGGTGCAAGGTTATTGAGGGCTTTGTAGGTGATGAGAAGGATCTTGAAGTTGATTTGCTGTTTTATTGGAAGCCAGTGAAGTTGTTGAAGGATGGGAGTGATGTGTTCTCTGGAGGGGGAGTGAGTGAGCAGTCGGGCGGCCGAGTTTTGGACATATTGCAGTTTTTGAAGAGCAGAGGAAGGGAGGCCATACAGGATGCTATTGCAATAGTCGAGTCTGGAGGTGATGAAGGCATGGACGAGTGTTTCGGCAGCTGAGGGGGAGAGAGTAGGGCGAAGGCGTGCAATGTTGCGGAGGTGGAAGAAGGCTATTTTGGTAACCTGGTTTATGTGGGATTTGAAGGAGAGTGTGGGGTCCATGATGATGCCGAGATTTCTGACCAAGGGGGAGGGAGTGACGGAGTGACCATCAATGCAGAGTGAGAAATGCTGGGAGGTGGGGAGGGTGGATTTTGGGCCAAAAATTATAATTTCAGTTTTATTGCTGTTGAGTTTGAGGAAGTTGTTATTCATCCAGGCTTTGATGTAAGTTAGGCAATTGGTGAGGGTGGAGAGAATGGCAGGAGTAATGGCAGTGGTGGTGATGTATAGCTGGGTATCGTCAGCGTAACAGTGGAAGGGAAGACCAGTTAGTAGGGTTCTGTGAATATGCTCATCTCACCCTGCCCTCATCACGCAGCAGCATGTGCCGTTTGGTTGGGCAATGCCTCACCTGCAGAGCAATCCTGGCTTCCCCGTGCTTTTACTTTGGATCTGGGGCTGGTCGTTCACTTCCATCATGCTCATCCGGACAAACATGGCTCCCCTGCAGACTTCTGCTGAGGAGGGTTACTGTTTGGGTCTGCTGGTATTCTCCCTCTCCTCTCGTGTCCTCTCCCCCTTTTTCTCTGCTGTATCCAGCTTGTCTCCCCCCTGTCTGTGTGTGCTTTTCCAAGTGTGGCGACTTGTTAATGATCCATTATTTTGTGCATCAGCGGTTCGTCATCTTCCCAACAGTTTCTCAGTCCTGGTCTGCCCCCCCCCCTTTTCATCCATTGTTGACCTCAGTGTTTTAGGTTACATTTAAGTAAATCCTGAAACTCCAAAATATATTTAGCTTTTTGTCTATTTAGGAACGAACTTTCCTCACCTGGATGTTTAGTGACCTAAATACTTAGCTCTGCTGAGCTGTGCCACTTACTCCCTGTACCTTGTAGAAATTTTTAAATCCAGGTTAAAAACATTTCTTTTCTCATGTGTCTATGCATGAAATATGCACGGTATCTTTTAACTTATCTTGACTGTTGCTTGTTTTTAAATTTATTTAAATGATTTTATTTGTTTCTCTTTATATTCCTTTATGTATTTTTTATGCTTCTTCCACTCCCTGCTGCAATGCTTTTATTTTATGTAAAGCACTTTGAATTGTTTGTAAATGAAATGTGCTATACTAATAAATTTGATTTGATTTGATTTGATACCTTCTGTTCTCCTACAGTGACCGGCACCTTGTTTTTACCTGTTCATCTTCCTTCCACATCAGTTTGATGTGAGGCGGCTGTAGCTCAGGAGGAAGAGCAGTCGTCCACTAATCGGAAGGTGGTGGTTCGGCTACATGTCGAATCGTCCTTGGGCAATACGCTGAACCCCACGTTTCCTCCCGATGCATCTAGTGGTGTATGAATTGCACAGACTAAGATGTGCTCTATGTTAGGTCAGCTCGACCAGAAAAGCGTTTTACAAGCACTTTCCTTCTGAAAATAAATGTGTTAAAACTGAACTGAGCTTCGTCCTCTGCTTAAGGGTCCGAACCTTGACAACACCAAGTGTCTCACCTCTTAAGCTGAAACAGCAAAGGAGAAAGCAGCGTGCCGTTTGATGGACAAGTCCGCTGACTTAAGTGCACGGCAAAACCAATTTTGGGTTCAAGCAAGCAGCTGTTCGAAAATAGCAGAACCGTGTCCTTTCTGGAAACCACTTAGAAACCACTTTTGCTGTAGTTTAACATCTTGGGGTGAGAAATCAAAGTCACGATCTGCAACTAGTTCTGTGTCATATTTCATGCTTGAAGCAAAGTTTATGGATTAGCAAACTGTGAAAGTGGGCCCACATTGTGCATTTGTGTGGCATCTATTAACTCAGTCACACTTATTCTGTGTTCTACAGTCAAATGTGGTGTTACCTTTAACCCTAATCCCTGAAAGGGGACATTTTTGTCCACTTGGGGTGTACTTTCTCCTCTAATTTCACACTGTAGATATTGATACTCATCATATTTGGTCCAGTTGTGCATTTTTGACTATTTTTTCGAATTTCAAACATACATCATATACAATGCAATTTTTCATTGTGTAGAAAAAAAATGTATTATATTTATATATTAATATTTTTTTCCACTTCTTTTTTCATAAATCTTTTATTCTACTTCAGTTCTGATCATAACTACCACGTTTTCAATTATTTTCAAAAAATGTAACCCTTTAGATGCCAATTGGAACTTTTTAGCCCACATTTTAAGCCTTTAGGTGACAGTATTTTCAAAATATGGAATGCAAAGTGGAATTATTGAGTAGGGATAATTGTGGTCTGGGATATGTCAATGATTAGCAACAACATTGATTTTTAGGGATTTTTAATTTTTTTGTTATGCCTGATTTAAAGACATGCTATGCAACTTTTTCATGGTCATAAAATTGCTTGGCAATCATCAGTTTGCTTGGCTGACCCGTTCTGATGAAAACGGTGACATTTCCATCTCCATCTGGTGGCCCTAGCCCGAAAAAGCGCTTGCAACTTTGCCTGTGGCGCCGCATGCTTTGTTTAGCTCTGGAAGTCTCTCGACACACGAGAGCCGAGAACTACCGCTTCACGGCAGGTCGTAAAGGGCTCTGAGCCGAGCCAGGTAGCCTGAGAGACACACCCCCTCTCCATTAGCTGTCAACGGCTAAATTGAATGCGGTTAGCTTCTAGAGTTGTAATATAGTTTGTAATAGATATCGTGATGGCAGAACCACCGCTACTTGACCGTCTGACCGCTGAGTCACCCAAAGCCAGCGATTCAGCGGTCAGACGGGCAAGTAGCGGATCCATGCCATCTCGGAGCTTTTTAAGTTTCGATTCTGTCTCGTGACTTGACGAGCGAGCGCCCAGTCGGCAGCTACAGTCGGCAGCTACAGGCAGCTACAGGCTCGGTTAGCGTGGCTTCATGCATCTTGTACAGTCGTTGAAAAATAATCATTTAGTGATATAGGGAGGGCAAGATCATTCCATGTTGTTTACTTGTAGGTCTAAACTCAGCATTGCCTCACCTAGTGCTACCACATTTGTCGCTGTGTAAATGCACACACTAGCTGTTGTGTCTGGCTTTCAGATAAAATAGCATTGAATTATTGCTCGACAAAAATAAATGAATGAACTTGTAGCCGTAGGCTGCTCTTTGATTTATCAAAATGAATTGATAAATGGGACAAAAAAAGGCGAGGCGCATAGCCACTAAACGGCAGAAAGTTTTTTTTTTTTTTTTTTTCTAATAAGTGACTCAAGTGATTCAAGTGGTCCGTTTAACTCTATGGAAGCAAATCGTAATCAAAATTCAAATTCAAATGCATTATCAGAAATGCTTTTTCATTTTAAGAATGTGGCTGCATTATTTGACTCATAAATATAATTACTAATCAATCATCCTATTTGCATTTCAATTTTCTTCTTCAAGACTGCTCATTCTTTCACTTAATTCAAATGAAAAGGACAAAGACATTTGAAATTTAATTTTCAAAATATGCCTCAGCAAATAGATACCAAAATTCAATTTGAAATGTAAAAGTTGAAAATTCAAATGCATTATCAGAAATGCTTTTGCATTTTAAGAATGTGGCTGCATTATTTGACTCATAAATAAAATTACTAATCAATCATCCTATTGCATTTCAATTTTCTTCTTCAAGACTGCACATTCTATGCCATAATCAAAAAGAAAACTAAGTGGACATTGCTTTTTCGTTTTAGTGGTCTGCATGCAAAATACTGCCCACAATTCGATAATGAAAAAGCAATCTGAGCGGCGCAGGAGAGTGACGTCACGCCTGCTGACCGTGCTACCCATCATGTAGGCTACGGTAGGGGGGGGTGTGCATATTTGCTGTACAGTTAGCTGCCCAGGTGGAGTCAAACAATATATCCGATTCTGATGCCGGTGACCGGGTTGAACGGGTCACAGAGAGTTTGGCTGCATACTCTGCCGTCACAGATTCAGAGGTTAGTGCAGCAAGGGCTAGCGCGTCGCGGCTACGACCGGCCATGACTTTCTGGCCGCGGCCATCGCTGAGGGAGCAGCCATTAATGAGGCTGAGACAGACTTTGCGAACAGGAGTCGGGGGATTACCTTTCACAGGTAGGATTCAACATTATTATTGGTTGCATTTTGTCAATAGAATATTATTGTACTGTATTTGTGTCTGCCGGCGAAATCGTAGCCAGCAAACGTTAAACTAGGATATGTTTATAGCCGGTGTTATGCCGAGAAGTGCACCCCCTGCTGGTCGTACTTTAAGGAGAGTCTGTGATGGAATGATATGATAAAACTACATCATAATTTGTTTACCTAATTGAATTAACGGATGCAAATCTCAATCAGTCCAAATTTGTATATATAATTAGAATAACCAAATTTCATAGTTTCAGGTTCATTTTTATATCATTTCATCTGGGCTATAATGAGTTGAGATTGTTAATAGAAAATGTATCCAACCGTCTTTCGTGTGGACTACAAAAGTATTAGTCACGGCCCTTACTTTTGAATATATGTCCAATAATATAAAAATAGTTAGGAGTAGGAATACTCTAAACTCTACAATTGTCGGATTATCATAATTGTACACGTATTATTAATTTACATGAAGAGATGTGAAAAAAGATGCACGAATGAAACACCATTGTCAGCTCAATATTATTTTTTTTGGATAAATGTAATAATCCACACCTGAAACGGTTTACGCGCGCTCCGTGAATGGGAATGCACTTCTCGGCAGAACACCTCTGTTCACACGGCTATTAGGCCAACGGAAACTTCATAAATCATATATTCCATAACACAGGCTTAGATTACAACTAACACAAGAATGCTACTTTTGAAATAATGCAAATATTACTGTTATAACATTGACCATCAGACTTTACACAGGTTTATTAATGACGTTTATTATGCCTGTATTATTCACATGTAATTCTTTCATCCTAACAAAAGTATTTACCTCATGTCTCATACCCACCCCTCAGATTGTCCGACTGAGAGTTGGTGTTATTCCCTCCATCTTGGGCTTACAGGTTCACCTAATAAGAGTAGGTGTATCATCATAAGGCTATTAGCATTCATAAATTGAAATATTATCAATAACAGGGCGGGGTGAAATACTTATCCCTGTGTGTGTGTGTGTATTTTTATATATTTTAATATTATGCTTCTTCATTTTAGCCAGAAAAGGGCAGGACTACATGTTCTTCCAGAAAAGCTGAAGAGAGCCTGTCTGTGACCACTCAGGATGACAGCAAGGGCTCGCACATTTTCTGGTGGGGGGGGGGGGACGGACTCACACTAGGGCCAGAACACCAACTACAGGTACCGTACATTAACAGCAGAATGACAATGTGTGATAGACTGGTCAGTAGGCTATATTTATAAGACACCGATGCCCGTTGTCAGCTGCCGCTGTTTTGGCAGCTCGAGCCTTGACGTAATTTTGTACTTTGGAACGGATGGAATGAGAATCCATCTTTGTACATATGTATGTGTATATATATATTTCTAGTGTAAGGTAGAGGATGTTTGTTTTGTATGTGTATTTATCTGACGATTGCCTATGGTGCCCTACGAATGAATGAGTACGTATGTATACACACTGCTTGAAGATCATTCAAGCTGTTGACCTAACAAATTTTCCAATCATGTACTACAAGCTTTGTATCATTGAAGAGGAATAAAGACACTATACAGCTGTTATGATTTTTATGTAACATCTTTATCAAATCTGTAATAAAGTATTTCACAAGGCCAAAACAATGTAAGAAAATATCTTTGATTTTTGCTCTTTTGGCTTCACAGCATAACTTTGTTATGACCATGACCATAGCATCAAGGTTCAAGGTACAATGTTTTTTAAATTGCCAATTGTGCATGAACCGCAGTCAAGACACATGCACTACTTGTTCAGGGATCTCTCTGAGTTAGTCTAGAAATATAGAAATACTATAATAAAATATAAAGAATATAAAAAACACTGTACAAGAAGGTAGTTGTATATACACAAGTTTTAATATTTTGAATGGTATCAACCTAAAGCAAAACAAAATGAGCTAAAAGCCCTTGTTATAAATTGGCTTTATTCTTAGACTTTATGTATTCATATTCTGTAGTTCTCTAGATAATCTATGTTCCTAGTTTGTACGTTACACTCTGCTCATACAACGCAAATGTATGTCCAACACTTTAAGATGACGTAGCGGGATAAAATAACTGGGTCAGATAAAGCGGCTCTTAGGACAGATAGGTCTGGTACAGTAGATAAACGCCTGAAACAACACTCACACACACACATCGCTTATCACATCCAAAGAACATGATGAAGACGGTGGATGGCCTGCTCACAGCATGAGTAAATATTCAATGATGCGTCGTCAAATGTAGGTACAACCTCTGAGATAAGGGTGAACATAAATATGAAATGTTTCCAGATCTCGGGACTTGGTCGGACGGATTTCATGCGAGAACTCTGTCTCTCCAAGACCAGCGCTGATACTTGACCTGTGACCTCCAATAAATACTTTGTTTAACTTAAGACTGCTCCAACTGGTTCTTGGGCTTCCAATATAAAGAATCAGGTCTAACACCCTGAAAGAGGAGTGTTTTGCAGAGCTTGTTTTTGTCTCATGCTCCCTTTTATGCAGGTCTAGAGAGGTCAGTTTGCCAATGTGGTGGGGCCTTATTTTCAGAAACACAGACACAAACAATGACAACAAGTTGGAATAATGGTTGTTGATGCCAAACTTTGTCTCCTCAATGTGTTCCCCAAGCTGAAAAACATCCTCCGTTCTCCTCCCGGATGATGTACGTGACTGTAGTCGTCTTTACAGCTTTGCTGAAGCTTGGCGAATCACCCACTCTGCAGCTCTCAGCACCTTCACTGTGCCACATGATGGAATCACTAGTACAACGTTGTTTTTCAGGGCTAGAAAGTGGTAGCTATCATGAAATGATGAAGGTACAGCATCTCTGACCAAGCTTGCATGGCACACACCACAGGACAGCTTTTGCAGAATCTGGAGGACTACAAACCCTGCGATGTAGTACAAAGCATTGTCCACAACATTCACCAGTATAAATATTGAGAAGTAGCTATTTAACATATTTAGAAGGTAATTTTGATATGATGTTTAAAAAAGAAATACTCAAATCATTAGGCTGAGTTAGTGAGTTTGAGGTTGAAGCTTCTGGGTCATCCTGAGTGGTCACAGACAGGCTCTCTTCAGCTTTTCTGGAAGAACATGTAGTCCTGCCCTTTTCTGGCTAAAATGAAGAAGCATTATATTAAAATATATAAAAATACACACACACACAGGGTTAAGTATTTCACCCCGCCCTGTTATTGATAATATTTCAATTTATGAATGCTAATAGCCTTATGATGATACACCTACTCTTATTAGGTGAACCTGTAAGCCCAAGATGGAGGGAATAACACCAACTCTCAGTCGGACAATCTGAGGGGTGGGTATGAGACATGAGGTAAATACTTTTGTTAGGATGAAAGAATTACATGTGAATAATACAGGCATAATAAACGTCATTAATAAACCTGTGTAAAATCTGATGGTCAATGTTATAACAGTAATTGTAGGAGCCATACATTGATTTTGAGTTGTTTTTCTTTGTATTATTCTATTTCTTGTGTGCACATGCATGACGTCAGCGGAGGCTGTCGCCGGTGTCTGTGGGTGGCACTTTGGGGGTGTTTTTCCTTTAAATGAGCAGGTGAGCTCAGCTGTGATGTGATGAGCTTGGATCATGGCGGCTGGGTGAGCTTGGGGAAAAACTTTTTGTTGACCGTAAACGTAAACGTAAACGTAACCGTAAACGTAAGCATAATATTAACTGCACTGTCAGAGGCATCCTTGCACGGCTTGTGAAATGCATCAAAAGGAAGTAAGTGTCTGTCTTTTATGTACAAGCTTGTGAGATGGAGCAATAAACAACACCATTTGTGCAATAGTACTGCGTGACGCGTCTTCAGTAGTAAAACCCCATGTCTTAGCCGGCCGCGGCGTTTGTATTGGTTTTTTAGTTTATACGCCGCAATAGTAATATTTGCATTATTTCAAAAGTAGCATTCTTGTGTTAGTTGTAATCTAAGCCTGTGTTATGGAATATATGATTTATGAAGTTTCCGTTGGCCTAATAGCCGTGTGAACAGAGGTGTTCTGCCGAGAAGTGCATTCCCATTCACGGAGCGCGCGTAAACCGTTTCAGGTGTGGATTATTACATTTATCCAAAAAAAATAATATTGAGCTGACAATGGTGTTTTCGTGCATTCGTGCATCTTTTTTTCACATCTCTTCATGTAAATTAATAATACGTGTACAAATATGATAATCCGACAATTGTAGAGTTTAGAGTATTCCTAATCCTAACTATTTTTATATTATTGGACATATATTCAAAAGTAAGGGCCGTGACTAATACTTTTGTAGTCAACACGAAAGACGGTTGGATACATTTTCTATTAACAATCTCAACTCATTATAGCCCAGATGAAATGATATAAAAATGAACCTGAAACTATGAAATTTGGTTATTTTAATTGTATATACAAATTTGGACTGATTGAGATTTGCATCCGTTAATTCAATTAGGTAAACAAATTATGATGTAGTTTTATCATATCATTCCATCACAGACTCGCTTTAAAGTACGACCAGCAGGGGGTGCACTTCTCGGCATAACACCGGCTATAAACATATCCTAGTTTAACGTTTGCTGGCTACGATTTCGCCGGCAGACACAAATACAGTACAATAATATTCTATTGACAAAATGCAACCAATAATAATGTTGAATCCTACCTGTGAAAGGTAATCCCCCGACTCCTGTTCGCAAAGTCTGTCTCAGCCTCATTAATGGCTGCTCCCTCAGCGATGGCCGCGGCCAGAAAGTCATGGCCGGTCGTAGCCGCGACGCGCTAGCCCTTGCTGCACTAACCTCTGAATCTGTGATGGCAGGGTATGCAGCCAAACTCTCTGTGACCCGTTCAACCCGGTCACCGGCATCAGAATCGGATATATTGTTTGACTCCACCTGGGCAGCTAACTGTACAGCAAATATGCACACCGCCCCCTACCGTAGCCTACATGATGGGTAGCACGGTCAGCAGGCGTGACGTCACTCTCCTGCGCCGCTCAGATTGCTTTTTCATTATCGAATTGTGGGCAGTATTTTGCATGCAGACCACTAAAACGAAAAAGCAATGTCCGCTTAGTTTTCTTTTTGATTATGGCATAGAATGTGCAGTCTTGAAGAAGAAAATTGAAATGCAATAGGATGATTGATTAGTAATTTTATTTATGAGTCAAATAATGCAGCCACATTCTTAAAATGCAAAAGCATTTCTGATAATGCATTTGAATTTTCAACTTTTACATTTCAAATTGAATTTTGGTATCTATTTGCTGAGGCATATTTTGAAAATTAAATTTCAAATGTCTTTGTCCTTTTCATTTGAATTAAGTGAAAGAATGAGCAGTCTTGAAGAAGAAAATTGAAATGCAAATAGGATGTTTGATTAGTAATTATATTTATGAGTCAAATAATGCAGCCACATTCTTAAAATGAAAAAGCATTTCTGATAATGCATTTGAATTTGAATTTTGATTACGATTTGCTTCCATATAACTCGAATCCCCTCCTCGAAATGATCAAATCAGCCCGGATTGCCCAAAAGATTCGAGTTAAGCATCTCTACTTCTCCAACTCTCTGCCAGTGTCTTGAAAAATAAACCATAAATTGCCTCTGGTGGGTTTACGACAGTCTGGCTAGACTGTCGCCTATTTTCTACGGAGCTCCCACTACAGCTTTGGGTTGTGTATTGCATGGTAAACAAATCCCATATTACTGAGCCCTGCTTTAAAAAAAAAAAAAACTCCATAATTTCTGAAAAGGGACATTTTTGTCCCTTTTGACATTGTTGTTGCAAATCATTGACACGTCCCAGACCATAATTATCTCTACTCAATAATTCCACTTTGCATTCCATATATTGAAAATATAGCAGTTTTTTTTTACAAAAATTGGTGCTTACATCACATAAACCAGTATTTAAAGGGTTAAAAAATTTTAAATGATTTAAAACTTGGTAGTTATGATCAGAACTGAAGTGGAATAAAAGATCTATGAAAAAAAAGTGGAAAATATGATGTTTTTAGGACGTTTTAAAAGGGGACAAAAATGTCCCCTTTCAGAAATGAAGTTATGTTTTAAATCAGGTATGAGGGTTAATAAAAAAGAAATTAAGTTTGTGGTGTCACATAAGATAACTCTTGTCCAGATAACTCTTGTCCATGCTTAAAATCTAATTCAGACCTGGTGCCGCCGGTTATGATTGATACAATCTGTTGTACGACTGAGAGTAGCTGAGGGTGTTTTATCTGGAAGAATATTATGAAGAACTTTGTGTTAGTCCTGAGTCTGACTGGCTGTGTGGATTTTTTTTGCTTGACACAGTTTCTGTCAAAAAAAAAAAAAATGGACAGGCTGGTATTTTTAGCAGTGGAGAGTGCCAAGCTTCTCCTGCTTTTTGGTGGAATCACAGGCCTCCTCTGCAGTGGTCGCAATCAACCAAACCTCATCTGGTTTAATCTGTTGGAGAGAGTGGGCTGAGTACACAGACAGTTAGGACCCAGAATGATACATAACAACACTGAAGTGTATATAATTTGGATCTTTTGATGAAATTATAACTATTATTAATGATAAAAAGCAATGTGTTTTCTGGAAAAAGCTGGATTTTTAACAAAGATATCTAAAACTTACCAATATTTGATTGCTCGCATATATATGTTTATGCAAAATAATTTAATGTAATGATTTGAATGTAAATTAGAGATCTTTCCTCTTGTGATTGAGTGAATGTGTTTACATGGTGCAGAAAGTGGGCATGTTTTACATTACACTTAGCTGACGCTTTTTATCCAAAGCAACTTACAGCTATTTAGATACAGGGTATTGGTTACAGCCCCTGGAGCAATGTGGGGTTAGGTGCCTTGCTCAAGGGCCCTTCAGCCATGGATAGAGGTGTAGGGAGAGGTAATGGTGGGATTTGAACTTGCAACCTGATCTTAAGTCCACCTCCCTAACCACTAGGCCACGGCTGCATGTTTCATGCGGGTAGTGTGTCTAACATCCATACGTGCAGCTGTATCAGAGGCTTTTATGTAGCTCGAACACGAAAACATATCTTGCCCAAAGCAACAGACACCTTGGCCAATACTCCGCTGTTATAATCCTGTCAAGGGACACTGTCTGAAGCGGTTCCTTTCACTTCTTCTGGGAGAATGACTTTGTGGATTAAACCCAGCTTGTTTGATGTGGTCTATTACCCTCAAGTTTATTTTTCTTTCTCTTTTTTTTTTTCCTTACTCTGATTCACGACATGCACCGTAGCCTGGGAGCACCCTTAGTGTTTTCCTTTGTTTTCAAAGTAACCCCATCCGTGTCCATGGTAACCAAGTTTTAATGCCTCCACCACCATCCTCTGCTGCCTATGAGTGTGGACTTTTGTTTCTCTTTATGTCATATCATTTAAAAGAGATGCTTGTGTGTTCACCACATCAAACAGAATTGTTTGAGCACTTAGGATTTCAACACTATATGAATATTTTGTGATCATTTCACATATTTCTGCGACCAAGCTGCAGGAGGAATGCATTCGTTATATATGTATTCGTTATGAGAGTTAAAGATATGAGAACAACCTTGAACAACCTGTCTTCAATCCTTCCTTGAACATCTAAACATCTGCAGTCTGTATCTGATCATCCTTCTGCACTATTACATTTTTCTTGATCTTACTTCCACTCTTAAATTGCCCCTTCCTGCTGCTGACGGTGGACCTTTTTAAGCTCAACAGCAGATCGATTTTGGAGTTACTGTATACCTTCCGTGGCTGTCATGTTTTACAGTAGAACGATCCAGACAGCCGATTAGATAATGATATTTCCCTTTGTGCTTCCTGACAAGGGAGACGTGAAACATTGATGGTTCTTCTGTTCAGCCATTTCAAATGACAGATACCTCAGAGGGTTCAGGGAGACAAGAGAAAAAGAAAGTAATGGTCCTTATGTGACCTTTCAGCCTCACTTTAGCATTTGTCGGCTGAAAATAAAATGAATCACAACACTAAAAGCCCTAATAAAATAAAACAATCCAAATTACATAGACATGCTTTCGTTAAGGTAATGATTACGTTTAGGTTTTGTCAGGCAAACGTCCTTCAACTTAGTCTTAATGATCTACTGTTGACCATTAGTTGGTTTTATTTAATAAATGTCTGAAACCTTAACTTCAGTCATTGCACAGCTGGTTAGATGATTAAGTTTGACATAAACTGAGATTAAGTCTTCAAGTTTTAATTGAAATTTCAAGACATCTAAACCAAGCTCTGCTTGGAAGAACAATCTAAAAAAATCACTTCCACAGATTAACTTTTAAACTGACTAAAGAGGCTATTACACATATATATCATATTATTGTTATAGCCAGCCCTCACCTGTATGTTATTCCCAAATCTCCTGTGGAGGACTCACACTGCTCCTACTTGCGTTACCTTGACAACAGTATATTAGCTGGAGGGGCTGTATTTCAACCATATTACGCTGTATTACAACATAATCCAGCCAAAGCGTGAAAAGAATAAAAGTTGTGCATTGACTTGACTTTCGTGGACTCGCAGCACGACAGCTTAAGTGCGTGAATGGGGTGTTTTATAAGTCCTTCACTGAACTGGAACTTCATTCACAAGAGGATCTTGTCTCTCTCAGATAAATTTATTCATGGTGTCATTGCTGCTGGTAATCTCTACCCAGTGAGGTACAGTGCATTATGTGCACAAAATGATGCAAAATTATTCAGAAAGATTTTCCGAAATGAAATTTTATTAGTGGGAGGTTGTGAATGTGCAGTGTGTGTTTGTGTCCCTGTGAGTGTGTGTCTGTGCAAACCCTATCTGAAACCATTCTGAGGCCTCCTGGCCGGCAATCATGTGTACTGTGGCATTATTGACATTTGCAGGCGAACCTGTCATCTTCTACTTAGTATGCTTGAGTTCTTTAGCCCACTCTGCGTTCCGTCTTGGAAGACTGCAAACTGCCTTGAGTTGGTTATGTGTGAACAATATTCTGAATTCAAAGTGTGTGTGTGTGTGTGTGTGTGTGTGTGTGTGTGTGTGTGTGTGTGTGTGTGTGTGCGTGCGTGTGTGTGTCATCACCGATTCTATCTGTGCTTAAAATGTAATGCCTGAGATACTGACCTCCAAATTTTAAGTTGCTTTTATGTGTGCGAGAGAAATAGCTACATGGTGGGTTGCAACCGCCATTCCAACGTCCCACCACCCGTCCGACATCCCGCAATTCCGACAGGGCTTTCCATATAAGGAAATGTGCGTTACTCAACCGGTGAGTCCCTTCTTTCTATTCATGCAGTTTACATGTTTTAAGACATGTGTACAGATGTGATACAGTCTTTTTCTCGTTGGAATTAGACAGTGATTTTCAGGTATGTAACTGGAGTGCTGTCCTTGATTTCTGTAATTGCAATTATTAATGTTGCATAGGATGCCAGCGTGGAAAAGACACTCTGTGAGCTCTGCTCCAGCTGGCTGTATTTGACTCTGTATTTCTGCTGAATCTAACATGTTTCAGACTTATTATTTACATTCATACCTGTATTTTGATAATAGATAATTAAAGTTGGTTTGCGAGGTTGGGGAGTTCCTCTGCTTGAAAATCACGTAAAATCTGAGGCTTTGATGTCATCTGCTGTTGTCATTATCTGACCAATCTTTGTGTTTTAATGTGGAGATGCTGGAAACAGCTCCACTTACTCATTCAGACGCAAAACAAGGGCAAACTGCGCTCTGCCAAACTTTAGGGCGTATTTGCGCCGGAATATGTACACATTAGTGCAAAATGTTATGGGTAAAAAAAATAGGCTATTAAAGGAATTGTCGGAAAGGCGGAATGTTTAAGAAAATAAAACACACCGTCATTCCGACCATAGGAGGAAAAAAGTGTCGGAATGATGGGACGTTGGATTGAAAATTAAAGCGGCACAATGCAACTTTTTCATGGTCATAAAATTGCTTGCCAATCATCAGATTGCTTGGCTGACCCGTTCTGATGAAAACGTGACATTTCCATCTCCATCTGGTGGCCCTAGACCGAAACAGCGCTTGCAACTTTGCCTGTGGCACCGCGTGCTTTGTTTAGCTCTGGAAGTCTGGAAGCAGGTCGTAAAGGGCTCTGAGCCGAGCCAGGTAGCCTGATAAGACACACCCCCTCTCCATTAGCTGTCGACGGCTCTCCAACTCTCTGCCAGTGTCTTGAAAAATAAACCGTAAATTGCCTCTGGTGGGTTTACGACAGTCTGGCTAGACTGTCGCCTTATTTTCTACGGAGCTCCCCCTACAGCTTTGGGGTGTGTATTGCATGGTAAACAAACCCCGTATTACTGAAAGTTGCATAGCGCCGCTTTAAAGGTAGGGTAGGAGATCCTGGATTTTGAGTCCAGCGAAGCTGCATTTTGAAAATACACAGGTCAAAAGTCCCAACCCTTTTCTTTAGACTTCCCCCCGAAGGCACGCCTCTAGAGTACATGAACGCGCACGAGCACGAAGATGCACAAGCGCTGTTCTGACAGCAAGCATCAATCGTTGCCGTATTTAGTATTTATTATATGCTAACTATACGTTTAATAATGCTAGGTGCTAGCCAAGCTGGCTCTGGTTTAGCTTCCTGCCAAGCTTCTGGACACCTAATTCGTTCACGGAGCAGGGTACGCGCACAGGGGGAAGGAGGGGGAGGGAGGAGCAGATTGCAGTTTGATAGACGCATCAGAATCCAATCATTGTTAACGGTCCGTTCAGTATGATTGGATAGTGTTTTTCCCAGATTGAACGTTCTAGAGGCCACTAAAACTTTTCATTTTTGTGTCAAAACTTTTAATTAATTGGTTGCAATGGGGGTGTGAAGAGTAATTCAAGCAATATGTAAAAAAATGCTCCAGAAAAAGAACCCCTACCCCACCTTTAAGTGTTGCCATTCCTACAATTTGAGGCCCATATCGGACTGGTGGGATGTCGGAATGTCAACATGTAACCCTACAGGCTCTTATCTGTGCAAAGCTGCATGAGAATCAAAGCCAGAAGATATAATGAAATTAAAAAGGAGCTAAACAGGCTTTTTTTCACCATCACAGATCTTTGAATGAACAAAAAACCCATGAAAATGAGGTGTTAGAGGTGTTTAAGTTTAGCACAGCCTGACTCAATGTCAGGATGCAGCGATGGGGCTCCAGCAAGCTGTGCTTCTGTTCCTCTGGTAGCACAGTCGTCCACACAAACACAAACGCAAACACAGATAGATGCATGCCTTCCTTGCTGTGTCTTCAACTGTCACGAGCAAACCAACTCGCCCCTTCTCCTCCGAAAAAAAGAAGCTTAAAAAGAACTTTGAAATTCACGGTAATAATGTCAGAGAGGAGCTTATTTTGGTGGAACAGATAAGCAGACGTGCAACAGGCAGCACATGGTTTAAACATTACCCAAACCATTCACTGAAAGAATCAGGCAGGCCTGCCTTCTTGAACCATCCATATATTTACCAAAGGAAAGAAAAAAACGGTTTCAGTGAGTTCATTTTAAGCTTGGAGATTTCTGTTTGAGAGAAAAAAGGAGAATTACGCTCAAAATTAGCTCCCCATTGTTAGCACTTATTGACTTTTTTGTTGCTTTTTATGAATTTATTTTTCATTAAAAATGGCAGCAGATAGCTTCTGTGAGAGCAGCAAAGAATGTATGAAAGGAACGTTTAACTTGAGCAAGCAATTATCCACCTTCAGCATCTGACATTTTGCTTAATTTCCTGTGCAACATTGGAGTGAATTATATGACACATACTCTAATCAAATACATGGGGGCAACATTAAATAGGTTAACATTAAATATGTTAACCTGATTGGATGGAAACATATTGTACTGAAATACACATTTTCAAAGACATAAATGTAAAGAACAGGCATGCAACAACATATGTAATCTGACAAAGAAGGAAGGTTGTGGGCTGATTCCTTCGTTTGGTATAGATGGACAATGGGTGGTGATCATGTGATTCACAGAGGTGGGAAAAATGACCCAAGTTATTCAGATGACCTGTCACCACATGTGATTTAAGAATGTTTTGCTGTAATTGTTTAAAGGAATCAGTAGGTTGATGGTGAGATTTTTGTCATGTATTTTATATTTTCATTTCATTTAATTTCAAAAGTTCAGAATGAAATGTGATGAAACGTGTTTTGATATGCATTTGTCCATCAACCATGCATATTTATACAGAAACTGATTAAATAAATTCATCCACAGTATAGTATAATTACACATGACTTAAATGATGATTAAAGGGGACGTTCGGTTGTTTTAGACCTGGACCTTATATCTGGCATAAAATACGTTCTTCTACTCACGATAACAGTTTGGTGAAAGTCGGCGTCCTTCGGAAGATATTTAGATCACTAGAGATAAGCATATATTCATATAACGGGAGAGAACAGGGCAGAGACCATACAGCCTCTAAATAAGGCATTATCTGTCTTTATTTCACCAATACTTTAAGACCCATGAATGAATGAACGCGTACTATTGCACTGTGGGCAAATATAACAATTATCAAATCAAATCAAATTTTTTTGAATAGCACATTTCATGTACAAAAAGTGCTTTATATAAAATAAAAGCATTGCAGCAGGGAGTGGAAGAAGCATTTAAAATACATGAAAGAATATAAAGAGAAACAAATAAAATCGTTTAAATGAATTTAAAAACAAGCAACAGTCAAGATAAGTTAATAGATACCGTGCAGATTTCATGCATAGACACATGAAAAAAGATATTTATATTAGCCACCTCACTCATCTTGGCCTCAAAAAGCCAAACCGCACCTTCGTCCTTTACATACTCTGTGCTGTGGATATGTTCAAATTCCCTAACAACATGTTGTCCAGTCGCACAATTTCATCCCCTTCGGCTTTTGCCTTGTTATGTTTGGGTCATTTGTATTGCTTTGGAGTCTTTGGAGAGTTGAACTGCTTGCACAGCCTGGGCTGCCTGGAACCCAACAGCATGTCAGTGCTGTATGGATTACAGTGGCACATTGCCAGCTCAGCCATCAGGACCATCAGACTCCCTCTCTGGGTTTATTTCCTCTGTGCCTGCACTGTCACTTTGAGCAATAAAAGCTGCTACAGTCGACCAAAAATGTGTTTCGGCATTATAGAGGTAACGTATAAAATTGTTTCATCTAATAAGTTAAATCAGTTATGATTTAAGTGATTGACAGAAGCTGTTTTTTGCATTCTTGCCTCTGTCTTCACAGATTTCTCAAAATAGAAAAGATTGTAAGTGTTCTCAATTCAATAGACGAGACAGTGTGATCCTTTTTTTTAATAATTTCACCTCAAGACTAAGAGAAATATTTCTTACATGTATTTCCTTTATACTGAGATTGCCTCCTATTTGCAAGGCCTTGCCTGAAAAAGAAGCAGTCTGGATAGGAGCAGACGTTATTCCAAAACCTGGATATGCATTTTGTGCAGAGATGGTGCCTTTCCTGATTTTCAAGTTGCTAATTCCAGAGACACAAATGCACCCCCACACCATCTTTTTTGGCTTTTGAACTGAGCACTGATAACAAGCTGGATGGTCCCTTTATCCATAATTTCAAAGTTTGATTCATCTTACCACAAAACAGCTTTTCAGTTTGTCTCCGTTAGTTTTCAGGTAGCTTTGGCCAAGAGAAGTCAGCAGAGATTCAAGTTCATGTTGGCATTTAGCCAAAGCTCCAAATCTGAAGCTTGAGTTCCAAAACTTAATCATATTTAACTACTGATTTCATCTGATTCTATCTATAGTTCTTATCTCTTTCTTTTTTGTTTAAAATTTAAATCATCACCTTTTTATTTCTACTGTTTTAATGTCTCTGTTGAGCACTTTGAATCGCCTTGTTGTTGAATTATGCCATACAAATAAACTTTCCTTTAGCGTCTTCTTTGCATGATGAAGCTTTAATCTGCATTTGTGGATGTTACGTTGAACTGTGTTTTACAGACAGTGGCTGTGTTCGAAACCGCATACTACATACTTCCATACTGCATACTCATCGATCAGACAGTATGCAGAGCGTTTACCCACAATGTATTTCACTCCTGCCCGAGCCGAAATCATCCGACCTGAAGCTGATTTCACTTAAGCTCTATACTCTGTAAACTTTAGCAACATTTGAAACATTTTCAGGCGAGAAAGTAGTCGTTTAGATCCCCAACGTGTTGAAAACCTGCCAAAATACCGGCTATTTACAATTTTGTTCCCACGAATTCGGCGCTACTAAAGCTAGCCGCAGTGAGCAACTCACTTCCTGTTATTTTCACAAAATAAAATACCCATTGCCTTTTATCATAGGGAAAGCCATTACCGTACAATTGGTGCTTTTGTTTTGAAAACAGGAAGTGAACCTACCCTCGTTGTAGCTAGCTTGAAACTGCCGTTTTGACAGGAAATGACGATCGGCGACGTCACGTTACGTTGCATCTTGGGTAGTTTGAGTATGAGTAGTAACCTCATGATGCTTACCCAACATTTCGGAGAATCTAGTATGCATTCGGGAAAAAAGTCAGTATGAGTAGTAGGAAAAGTATGCAGTTTCGGTAACACAGCCAGTGATTTCTGGAAGTGTTCCAGAGTCCATGCAATGACTTTTATTACAGAAAAATGCTGATTTTGGTTCGTGTCCCATGCATACAGAGATGTCTCTTGATTCTCTGAGTCTTTTGATGATATCATGTAATAGAAAAACAACATATTACTCCACCTGTTTCTTTTTAGTTGTGTTTCATAAACATCTTACACAGCATCCCCATTTGTGGGAATCGGAGTTGAAACATCACCTGTGGTCAGTTGAATTAAAATCACAAGATTCTGCTCTTTTACTACGGTTCTGTTTATGTATACCAAAAGTTTATCAGACAGCCAGACAGTGACGAACCAAAGTGCATTATTGCTTAGCTGGTACCTGTCCATGCAAATGATCCCGCTCTGAAGGTGACACTGTGGAAGTGGAACTCATCTCAGAGAAGATTGAGGAGAATAAATTTGCTATGCTTATGTTATTTTCCCTGGCAATAACAGTTATTTTAGTTTGAAAGACTACGCAGTCAAAGTCACATTTATTCTGCTCCATTAAAATAAAACTGCAAAGCTAAACAAGTTACTAATGTCATCTGTCACATCAGAAGCAAGGTACAAGTGGATTAGTTCTGCTGTTTGAGTCAGCAGGAAAGGAGAAGCAGCCAGGCACATAGGAGATAATAAAACATTATAGAAGAGATTCAAATTTGTTTTGACAACTTGCAAATCAAGGTTATTATGGTAAAGGCAATCATGACTGGTTCTGAGTCGGTGGAGAGAAGGTAATGGAGGATTCAGCAGTCAAAACACAACATATGATCATCAAGATTTTTATCAAAAAGCAACAGAAAGTGTGATTGAACCAAAAAAGACTGAATAATAAAACAACCTGAACAACATGGGGCAGGATAACAAAGATTGTCATGCATGAAGGTACAGCAGTAAGAGCAAGGATCTGACAAGGAGTGAGCAAATCTTGGGAGCCTAAATACAGAGCGGCTGATGAGGTAGGTGGGCACAGCTTGGACTGACTGACTGAAGACAGGAGTGAAAGTGGAAAAAACTAAGGCACAGGACCAAAGATCTAGGAAAGGATAAAATCAGAAAATAGGTTAGAAACTTAAAGGACAAGAAATAAAGAACACAAAAAACATGGAAACTGTAGATATCTGGCCTGACCTCAACTCTACAGGATGAAATCCTCAGAAAGTATCAAACTGTTTCACAATCTGTTCAGGTATGTAGTGTGTTCCTAGGTCCAGGAACACAACTCATGGTCTCACATTTTCATCCACGGTAGTTTCTTTTAATGCCAGAGAGAGTCTGAGAGGTACGTAAAAAAGTAGGAAAATAAAGACGGTTTGGAGAACAAAAGAAAGACTGACCTCAGCGGGAAAGGAAATGTTGGATAGTCGTTTTAGGAAACTGATGGTGCTGTTGACACCGTCACACTTATACTAAACGGATGAAGTTTATATTATTAAATTATATTTTCCTTAATCTTGTCAAGTTGTGTATTTAAATCCAATCAAACACTCAAATTAAGACACCAAAACAAAACTGAATGAATAAGACAAGACAGGAGAAAAAAACTGTATCAAGAAATGTCAGCTGGATGGGAATTTGCAGTCTTCTTGTGTGTTGAAAAGACGGCAGTGAAAGTGAGGAATAAGAACAAGAGAAAAGCCATTTCACTCATTTTCCATACCTACTTTATCCAAGTGAGGGTTGGGGAGCTGGAGCTCATCCCAGCTGCCATTAGGTGGGCGACAGGGTACACCCTGGACGTGTCGCCAGCCCACCACAGATACGAATGAGACAAACAACCGTGAGACAAACAACACTCACTGCCGGGGTCAATTTAGAATAAACCTAACATGCGTGCTCTTGGATCGTGTGAGGAAAACAGTTTGCTCGGAGTAAACATCCAAATTCCACACAGAAAGGCCCCAGACGAGAGTGGAACGAACCCTTGCTGCTGTGAGGCAGAGCCACCACATCACCATGCAGCCCCTTCCTCTGGTATCACAGAGTCAACACGCACATATGTGTACACTCGAAGCGTTCTGCACTATCTCACCCACACAGACACACATTTGTCCTTAATACCTGAATTAACCTGAGCCAGAAAGCCAAAATGTCCTTGTTGTTTTTATGCCCAACTGAAAAGACATAAAGGCCTTTTTAGTTTTTCTCTCCAACAAACACAAATCACAGCCCTTCTGACCAGAATGAGGATGAGGAAAACCGCTTGACTTTGACTCTGAGATGATTATTGCCGTCTTGAAAAGACTCTAAATAACAGTGGAAGGATGAAGGGCAGACTGAGAGCAACATCTGCCTCAGAGGCTCCCACTTTTCAGTTGCTTGTCATGTTAGTACAGTAATCTCAAATTTAAAGAATATTGTGCTGTTGCATTGAGGGAAAGCTGACACTGGCAGCCGGAGGTAATGAGATGTCTAAATGATATAGGTTCTGTATGGCACCTGTCATGTCAGCCAGTGTAGGAGCATAAGGCCGCATAATGCCCAACTGTTTCACTGCATATATTCAGGATGTTCGTGGTTCTCTGACCACTTCAACTCACCTCCTTATGTTAGAAATAAAAAAGCATTGCTGCAAGAACAACATAAACTTAGGTCCACAATGGATTGAGTTGCCCCTCCATGATAAAATGAGGAAATGAGGAAATTAAAAAGAAATATGCAGAAGAGCCAAAGGAACATCAGATATAACAGGGCAAAAAAAAAGGTGAGACAGGCGTACTTCACAAAGCTTATAACAAATCATCACAACGGAAGTTTGGCTGGAAAATCTCCCGGTAGACGGGCGTATCGCTGAGGGTGACAAAGTTTTCATGACACAGGTCTTGCATACAGGTAGAAACCGTGAATTTGGCCTTGTTCAGTATCCTGCAGCAGCCTGTAGGTGTATGAGTTTGCAGAGACCAGAGGTGGGTAGTAACGAGTTACATTTACTCAGTTACATTTACTTGAGTAAGTTTTTGAAAAAATTATACTTCTAGGAGTAGTTTTAAATCACTATACTTTTTACTTTTACTTGAGTAGATGTGTGCAGCAGAAACTGTCCTCTTACTCCGCTACATTAGGCTACAATGAGCTGGTTACTTCTCTTCTTAGCTCTTTGGTATTCTACGCCTCATTATTTTTATCCCCCCGCGTACGCCTCATTTTAATGTTTTATTCTGACAGAGAGAGAGACTTCCACCAAAGGCTCTACCACCTGACTGTGTTCCACCAATCAGACGTACCCGTGCAGTTAATTTAAGCTATTTTGTAATTAATTAATTCATTTTAATTTATTTTATCAATTGGATGAACTCTAATTAGCCTAAAGATGATTATTTAGTATTTTTGTCTGTCTGATTGAATGCTTGTGTTAACAAATAAATCAGACGTTACTCAACAGTTACTCAGTACTTGAGTAGTTTTTTCACCGAGCACTTTTTTACTCTTACTTGGATGACTACTTTTTACTTTTACTTGAGTCATATTATTCTGAAGTACCTTTACTTGAGTACAATTTTTGGCTGCTCTACCCACCTCTGGCAGAGAGTGATATCTCAGGAAGACATATGCCTGTACACTGAGCAGTGTTTATATAACTGACTGATTCAGAATAGGATGTGGAACTGAAACACCAGACTGCTCCTTTAAATGCAGTTGAGCTTATTAAAATGACTTTTTCAACTAACATTATTCCCCGTTTCATCATCTGCCCATCTGTTCTCCTTTTCCCTCCATCTTTCTCTTGATAGGAAGCATCAATCAGAATAAAGTGTGTGTTTGCTGTTACACATCCAGTATAAATAGTAGCGTGGTGGCACGGCCCTACATGTGTTCCCCCGCCATTTACTCCGTGTAATGTCTGCTACTGTGTGTTGCTCATCTGTCAGTGTGCACTGTGAGCAATGGGCTACACTGCAACTTCATTTACAGCACACATTCAGTCTTACAGGCTGACAACCAATGTGCACACCCTCAAGCTGTGCACGTGTCCGGTGTGTGTTGCACTGGCTATATTATGATAAAGTAGATGACTTTGTCCCTTGTTTGCCCCGCGGGCGGCAATTACCTTTTATGGGATTCACGTGGAGCAACACAGGGATGTAATGTTATAGCAGATGTATCGCAGGATCAAGATTCAGTCAGGTCGATTGTATGTGTTCGTTTTCAGTGCACTGGGATGATTTTTAAAGCAGCATTACAAGATGTTTCCTTTTTCTTCATATCGTTCTCCCAAGGACTTCGTAGAAGATGGAGGCCACGCTGATATTTTGTCGGACCATCTTTAGCTTTAAAGGGACAGTTCGCCTCTTTTGACATGAAGCTGTGTGACATCCCATATTAGCAACATCATTTATGAACATTTTCTTACCCCCTGCTGCGTCCTGTGAGCCGAGTTCCAGCCTCGTTTTGGCGTTGACATAAGTAGTCCGCCTAGTTGGCTGGGGTTTAAAAAATAAAGCGTCTTGCTTCTCAAAACAACATGCATTCAAAAGAGTAATACATTTGCATCACAAAATCGTTCACCCAGAAAAAGTCAGACCTCACAATCGCTTGGCCCTATTTGTCAACAGTTGCTCGCTAATTTAAGCCTGAAGAGCTCACAGTTGGTGGGCAACGGTTTGACATAGCTGCTCTGGGAATCAAAAGCCCCTTTCACACTGCCGAACAACCCGCGTTTAATTCGCGAATTTAGCGTGTCCGCTGTTGCGTTCACACTGCCGACCCGGGCTGCCGCGTCAACCTGACTCGCCTTTCGACCCGCGTCGGACCCTAGTCTTTTTGCCGAGCCGAGTTTGGTGTGAACGCAATCGACGCGGGTCGGACGTGGGCGTGACGTGAGGAGTTTAAAAGACAGAATGGACAGCTGATTCAGAACAACAGCGACAGGTGAGGACAAGTTTTACTCTGTTTTACATCAAGTTCGAGACATTTTTTAATATGGCCAACTGGGGAGACAAGGAGGTCCGCGAGCTCCTCAGCCTCCGAGCAGAGGACGATATTTACCGCCACATTTCGGGGACTATAGTGCTCTTGTATTCTCCGCATATGTTCTTCGGCGGCATCCCACGTTGTAACCATCCACACCCCGTAAAATAACATCTTCATGAACTGAATATACAATTGCAAAAACGAGTCCTCAAGGTGTATTTAACCCTACCTCCGACGCATGGCTTGTGCCTACGTCATTGTACACGCCCAGCATTTTATGTGTTTCGTGTGACGCTCTGCCACTAGGCAACGCCCCCTGAACTCGGCTTCAGGCGACACGGGTCACCTAACACGCCAAGCGTTCACATTGCTCGCCGCGGGTCGAAGGTGCAATTTGGACCCGCTAAAGTAGCGGGTCGCAGTCTGAAAGGGGATAAAAGTGTCCAGATTTGAATCCCTTTATATCAGGCTGGACAGGGAGTGCTTAAATTGGAAAGAGGGGAGTGAATTGTAGGAAATGTGTAGTACTGGGACCATAACAACTTGACTGTATGTTTGTGACACAAACTGCAGTGGCTGTGACTTAGCTAAAGGGAGTTAGCTGGCTTTGTGCTGCTCAGAAACACATGTAGCATCGAGTTAACAAAGCAATGTGCACAGCAACACAAGCCGTTAGTTTCTGTGTAAGATCATTATCATTTTATGAATTATGGTTATTATTAATTAATTGAATTCCAATTGGCTTGAATTGGACTTAATATCTAAGTGCCTTGAGATGACATTTGTTGTATTTGGCGCTATATAAATAAAAATTAATTGAATTGAATAGAATTGAATCATTAGTAGCATGTCCTGTCAGATTATTAGATTTTCAATCCTTAGTCATAAAGATGCTCTCAGAAATCAGTTCATTTTTAAAATGGCAGAGTTTGAATGATAAATAATCCACTGACTGTATCAGTGTCCACTCACCCTGTGTCCCCGCTGCTCATCGTCCTGGCATCTGGTTTTCCAGACTAGTTTTGCATGCTCACTACTCCTCTAAAAGGAATTATGTGTTTACAGCCAGATAAGCTCCCTATATATGTGTTTATCCATTCTGGCATATGTGTACTTTATCTGCATGTGTGTGTCAGTAATTATGATCTAAAAGCTATTTAGAAATGAGCCCTCAGGGACGTCTGCGCACTGAAAGAGGAATGAGGACAGAAATAGGCTCACATATGTAAGAGATGCGATGAGAGGGATAAACAGTCTTATAGGCTATCATATATGATGTGTTTTCATATCACACCGCGGTAGATGATTGCACACAATTATACTGCGCTCATTTTTTTACATCCTTTAATGTTTAAGTAAACAAACCTGCACCAGCACCCACGCAGGTGCAGCTCAGTGGCATTTTGTAAGCAGCATTTCTTTGTGCTGCAATGTTAGCGCTGCCAAAAAGGCCCCAGTTAAACGGATAGTTTACCTCTTTTGACATGAAGCTGTATGACATCCCATACTAGCAATATCATTTATTACCATTTTCTTACCCCCTGTCTGTGAGCCGAGTTCCGGCCTCGTTTTGGCGTTGACGAAAGTAGTCCGGCTAGTTGGCTGGGGCTTAAAAAATAAAGCGTTTTGCTTCTCAAAACAATATGCGTTCAAAAGAGTAATACATTTGCATCACAAAATCGTTCATCCAGAAAAAGTCAGACCCCACAATCGCTTGGCGCTATTTTCTCTCCCTTCGTATCACTGCCTGCTGCCGCCTGCCGACAGCCATGCCTGTTACGGTGTTTGCTGCTTGGTCTGCACTTCGGTCTGCACGGTCTACTTCAAATCCTTCAATCCAGTTTTAGCATTTATCACTTCATGACAAATGTTATTACGATTAACTTTTTATTTCTTTTAGCCGTTGTGCCCCACATCCAATTGCTTTAAGTGTTTTATACATGCAGCATGTAGTGGTAGAAAAACACTGATGGGCCGGCAACATTCTCAATTTGTGTAAGAACTGCTTAGTGAATTGCTAACTCAGCATTTTGACGAAGCCTCGTCAATTTGTCCACATTTGTAGACCAATTCTGAGCTTAATTGTGGCTGTTTGGGGTTAGAAATGATTTTATCATGATGACTATATTACATATCTCCACACAATGAGGAAGGAAAACAGTAATTATAGTTAATTATACATCATTATCCTGCAGCACATTTGGGTAAGCAATGTTGCATTAATATTTTACCTCTGGGTGGAGACGTAGAGGTTTCAGCAGCTTCTGTGCCACGATGTGACAGGCTGAATCAAGGCTGGAGGAAACAGATTAGGACCTAAACACACGTTCCTCCAGGGTAAAAATAATCCCTGTCAGACCTGTGCTGTTCGCTTCCCTTTGAATCCATTTTCTGTTTTCAAACCTGCTCATTTGGTTGAAAAACTATGATAACCTTAAACAGGTTAAAAACAGATGAACGCCCACTTCCCACTTTGAGCCGTCAAGTGGGGGGGTTTTCCTATTCTATGCCAATGCAGCTTTAGTTTTACAAGTATAGAAAGTTGACAAGCCGCCAAAGTTTTCAGCTTTAAGGCAGCTGTTGATCACTTCTATGCTGAAGCACAGGAGGATATTTGGTTATTTTCTTGGGAAAGCAAAGATTTTGAGAGTGCTTTGGCTCAAAAACAAAGACTTTCTTTCTGTGAATCTTTACTTCTGGGAACCATTTTCTCTTTTCTTTGCATTTATCTGGCAAAACCTCAACTGACAGACCTGAATCTCATTAAAACTCATCCACGATGATAACTAGCTTTATAACTCAACTTCTTCATTTGTAAAGAGACACCAAAAATGCAAAGAAAAGCATCAGTCACCTTAGCTAATCAGCCTTTTAGTAGAATGAATTACTTTTCATATATCAAAGTGATTACGGCAGGACATTAAGCAGCTCAAGTGGCTGTTCACTCATAGTCTCAGGCTTCAGCCCATTAATGTTAATGCTTTATGAAAACGGCCTGCGCCACCGATGTGTTTAGTCCAGATAAGTGATTTAGCATTTTCCCACTTTACATGTGCAGATTATTTTTTTCTTTTCCCAAAAGTAATATTTTCTTACAGGCATCAGTGTTACCATGTGATTCACAGTACATTCATAACGGGCCATAATAAAACGACACTGACCAAACCAACTGATTGATAAACACAAGGTTTTAATGGGAGTTTGCATGCATTTTTATTTGGCTTTGGTATATATAGTGTATCAGATGTCATCAGAATCAGTTTAAAGGCTTCTTTTCTGGGATCTTATTCTCAAAGTTGTACTTTCTAATTGTTACTTTAAGGGTGAGACGAGGGCTTGACACGCACGCCTGCTGCCACTCAGTGTGCTTTATTTGGGGTCCTGTGTCCAGCTATTTTTTTTTTTATGACAGTGAGGACTCAGAGCTGTCAGCAACAACGCTCCAGCAGCCAACACTTCCTGCCACAGGAGCATGAAGCGTGACATTACAGCTGAGTAAATGAAAACAGGCAGAAAGTACTGTCACTAGTGTTGGAGAGGCAAACAGCGTGATGGCGACCACTTCTCCATGTGTCACTGCAGATAGCGACAGTTCAGATCTTTTTCTTTGACAAAGCTGTATAGATTATTTTATTAAATATTATTATGGCAATATTTTACAGAGCTTTTTATGTCCGTTGGTTAGATTTGTTGGTTTTTAAAACTCTGATTGCTTAGACTTGGGAGGAAATTTTCCAAAAATAGTAAATTTGATCAAAATTCCATTGAAATGAATTTCCGTTTTAATTACGATTTTGTTATTTTGGTCGAGTAAGTAAAGATGCCTGTGACAGCCCTGCATTATAGACACTTTGATTGGGAAAAAAGCTCAATATTACACGAGTATTTTTTTACACAAGATGACCCGGTAGAACAAAAATCCATTCATCCATTTTCCATGCCCGGGTCACAGCGGGGCCAGAGCCTATCCCAGCTGCCATTGGTCGGGAGGCAGGGAACACCGTGGGAAAGTCGCTGGTCCATCACTGAGAGACTTTAAGGGTCAATTTAGAATAATCGATTAGCCTGACATGCATGTTTTTAGATAGTGGGAGGAAGCCGGAGTAGCTGGAGAGAACCCACACATGCACTGGGAGAACAAGCAAACTCCACAGAGAAAGATCCCAGCCAGGTTTCGAACCAGGAACTCTCTCACTGTGAGGCAACACCATGCAGCCCTGGAGCCAAAATGGAGAAAAACCCAAAAACGAGTTTAGATAAAAGCAGATTTTTTAAAATATATTTAAGATGTTTACACTCAGCACATGTGTATATGTTGTTGTTGAAGTGAGGGAGTTAAAAGTTCTCCCGCACCCCTGTTGCCTGGTTGCTGCCTGGGGCAGGGGGGCCAGGAGGAGGAGTTGTCCTGCTGGTTCGGGGTCTGTGGTGGCTGGGGGGCTGCTGGCCCCCGGATGTGCCCGCTACACCACGCTCCAGCGGAGGTGGGGGATGGATGCATGTGCTGTGCGAGTGTTTGTGGATGTGTTTTTTTTTTTTTTTTTGCCTTTCTGTATGTATTTATTTATTTTATTATTGTTATTATTTTTTTATTATTATTATTATTTTTTTTTTTTCTCTTATATGATTTATGGGGTGACTGGGTCTGGGTCTGGGTCTGGGTCCTGCTGTCCTCTGGCCTGCTTGCGCTGTTCCTGATGGGGGGGGGGGGAGGGGCATTGCTTCTCCCCGCTGCTCGCAGCCTCACCCACCTATGGGCACGTCTTGACTCCCGGGGCGCTTGCCCAGGGGCACTGGGGCAGGCGCTGGCCCACTGCGGTTGGCTGTCTGGGGCGCCTTGCCCTCCTCGGGTGTTGGGCGGGGCCCCTGCCGGGGGGTTTTGGTGGCGCTCGGGCTCACGGGGGCCGGTTCCGGCGCGCGGCCCATGTCTGGGTGGCGGGGGCCTGGTAGGCTGCCGTCTCTGGTCGCCGGGGGGGCTCTGCCCGATGCTTGTGGGGGCTCTGTCTGGGAGCTTCCTCTGCTGTCTTCTGGGGGGATGCGTGGTCGTCCCTATAATGGGCTTCCCGGGTTCTGTGCTCCTTGGGGGCTGTTGGTGGCCTGGGTCTGGGGGCCCTCTCGGCCTGCTTCTGATTGCTGGGGGGGGATTGTACCACTATACACTGATATTTAAGCATGGTTATTATGTGGGACCATCTACGTGTATTGCATGTTCATGCACACACACTCATACTCACACTCACATTCATTAGCCCAGTACCATGCTCACTAAGCAGTTGTTGTGCTGTCCTGTGGTTTAAGGTCACCTGTGTATCATATGAGATTGCTGCTGCTTGTGTTTTTTTTGTTTGTGTGTTTGTTCTCTGCTTGTCTGCTTACAGGTGCTCCTGGTGCTTCTAAGGTTGGATTCCCCACAAAAGCCGTGAATCGTCTTCAGTTTTGTTTTTATAGGTGTAGCAGCTGGTTGTCGGATTTTTCGTTGTTTTTTATGTTTGTCTCTTCATGTTTCTGTTCTTTTTTTCTCTTCTTCGCTTTCCCTCTCTCTCTGTCCCCCGGTCCGGTTCGGCACTATTATCATATCATGTTAAATATTGTAACAAAAATAAATAAATAAAAATGAGGAGTTGATGGCCGTCAAGGGGAGCTTTACATTCATAAAGCTTCTCTTGGCATAGCAAATGTGTTTAGCATAAACGGTATTCAGATTACAATTCTGCTGCCATAATGCTGGACAGGGAAAAAAATAAAAAATGTTCTACCAAATATGTTTCCATCCCGCAGTGATCAGCCATGGCAACATTCTTAAGAATTAAGAAACTTTATGGAGATTCATAGAGATGTTAATTAATTTGACTGTCCTGGATAAACTGGTTGAATTTCAAGCATATTGAACAAATATATAAATCAGAACAATAAGAAGAAGCATAATTCATGTAAGTGGGAAAAGATACATTTTTAATACCCCCTGACAGGTAAAATTTAGATCTTAGAGGTTTCATAAAACACTTACAAATCAACATTCTGTTGACAGAAATCCACAACTTTTAGAGTGAAAATCCATGTGCAGACAATCAGGTCCAACTTATCCCCTCAGGAAGTGGCTGATGAAGCGCTTCTCCAACCATTATGCACTCGAGCAAAGCTTTAATTACAGCTGGAGCTTCCCAAAGACGGGAGAACAAGATGCTTTTGGATGTCTGAAAGATCGCCTGGCAAAGAAAAATGTCCACTCTCAGATTATACTGGATGTGTACACATCTGCTCTCTAACCCCTCTCAACTAAACAGGTCAACATGGTGTTCAAAGGAACAAATAAACTAATAACTGTCACAAAATAACACAGAAAAATAACCGATGTAATGAAAACATGCAGTTTAAAAAGCACAAACTTCTTATGGGATCAATGCACTGAGCAAAGGTTCCAACAAACAGGAAGAAAACCACTTTTGGAGGTGCCTATAAGTTAAACCCATGATGCTGGGTTCACCCTAACACAGACATTTATATCTATACTATTTATATCTATATCTATATCTATTTATATATCTATACGATTTATATCTATACTATTTAAATGAGGCAACTTGTATCAGTTACTGTAAATGTAAAGAAATAAAGCAATGGGCTGGCCTCATTATGAAGTAAAATGATGAGTATGAAGCCCAAACAGTTCGTATCTAAGTATTCATGAGTCCATTTGCTAGTTTAATTTGTGAAGTGAAACCTGTTTGTACTCAGCTTTGTGCACCTTAAAGACAGTGGGGTGACGTGAGTTCACACTAATTGCCCCGTTGGGTGATAACATGGCTAAACTCTGTTATAGCTGAGTTCTGCACTCTCCCTTCTGCTTTCTGGAGAAGAGCTTCAGGAAGTGGAGCTTGTTACTTTAATGACTTTTTCTGACGCTGTGATCACTGAATTTGACGTGACATTGTGTATTTGTCACTTTCGACTCTCACTGTTATTCTCACATTATTAGTCTTATTCTGTCTCAGTGCTTATATCTCCCACAGCTCTTTTGGTTAGTTTCTATTTCTTCCAATGATGAGATCACATTCTAACATCTTAATTATTGAAATTATAATCCAATTACATATACTCATATTAATTAGACGAGGGCATTGCTTGTCATGTTAATATGTGTAAAACCTGCAGTGTATGGGTCAGAGGCTCTGAGTAATTATCATCCTCCTTGAAAGTGAAGACGCTTGATAAAAAGCTCACTTCAAAATACACCACTGCTCTCTCTAATCATTTAGAATAAGATTGTGATATCATTTAAAGAGGACACGTGAAAATAATTCTATTATCTGTGCTTGAGAACATTTGTTTACTCCTAAACTCAGAAAAATGGGAAACAGCATTATTTCTCGTCAGTAGTCATAAAATCAACTGAGTTTTTATATATTTTTATATATATATATATATATATATATATGTATAAAAATAAAAGCTTAAATAGTCTACCAGTACTTTAATGTTTTTTATCCCACATTGAAAACCTAACCTCTTGTTGACTTAATGTTTTATAAGCAGTAGAGATGGGCAACGATTCAAATTTTTGGTCTAATTAATCACATGATTTCCCTGATGAATCACGATTAATCGCATGTGTACGCTAAATCCAAAAATGAATCCAAAAGTAGTGTATAGCTTTTAGCATTTAGCTTTATTTTAAATGTGCTGCCATATGAATGAAAGTGCCATAACATTTGTTGTGCAAACACACTTTTAACATCAGCATCTTTCTGTAGTTTTTATGTAGAAGCCTCGCTCCACTGTCTGTTTCCTTGAATGACTTGCTGCTATCAGCTGTGTGTTTTGCCTTTAAGTGATATTTTAGACTGGAACTACTACGCTGAGAAGACAATTCAACTTGGCAGAGTTTACAGATGACTTTGGTTCTGTCGACTCCGCCGTCTGGAAGAACTTTAAAATGAAAATGGCCGAGTAAAAGTTCCGTACCCTTCTCCATGTTTGGTGGATCCGCCGATTACTTTCTTTTCCGGTTCTGCAGCAGACAGCAACAGACTTTTACAAAATAAAAGCCTGTGAACAACAGACTTTTACAATAATAAAATAAATAATAAAACAGGGGTGGTCCGTGGCGTAGTGGGTTCAGCTGGCCCCGGTTTGAGTCCCGTATCAGACGGCCCAGTGCTGCGTGTTGTTCCCCCTCTCTCTTACCCCTGCTTCCTGTCTCTCTGAACTTTCCTATCCATTAAAGGCACAAAAGCCCCCAAAAATATTTCTTTTAAATTTTTTTTTAAATAATAAAAAATTAATAAAACCTGCATTAATGCGCAATAAAATATTTATCGGCGTTAAATAATTAGCAAGTTAACGCGCCCAGCCCTAATAAGCAGACAAGATGATTATAAAACTAAACTTAGACTGACAGTGAAGGCCAGGTGAATTGAGCCAAACGCTTTGTGGGAATGACGACGTGATTCTCACCGTACACCTTCGCAGCTCGCTGTTGCACTAACGTCTGTACTCTCTTCTGTCGTGCTGCATCTTCCCAACCTCGGCCAGTTCAACACACGACTCAGGATGGGACTGGCGCTGAAAGAGGGATCAATACCAACCGTCTGTGACAGAACTGGAGAGGAGGCAGAATATTTGCATTTGAAGTATTTAAAGATAAAACTGCCAGTCAACAGTAAGGTGGGTACTGTGAGCCCTCAAGCTCACTCCTTTTACCGTTTGCTTTGTCATGTGGGAAAAACATGCTTCAAAGGATACTGAGTGTCACTGGTGTCCAATTTATCAATTGTATGCTAGCTTGAATTGGTATGAATTGTTTAAAATAAAAGCACACCCTGAAAAAGAGGCCCATTTTTCCTAAAACAGAGCACTACAAACAGCTCTGTTTGGCTATGTGGCATTTTAACCAAAGCGTGTCGAAACCGTTTCATTAGGATCTCTGGAAATCGTGTCTAATTGTGGAAAAGTAAAAAAAAAAGTGGCTCTTTTAAAGGATTATAAATTGAAGTGCAATTTAATTAAACTGCATCATGTTTTCTTTGTTTGTCCGTTTGTTTGGTTGGTTTTGTGGCGGGGGTCCGGGTCTTTGGGAAGTTTGTTCCCTTCTATAGATTTTCACTTTAATTGTCCATGCAAACCTGTAACTGGGTTTCATGATGGAAAAGTATATAAATATATATATATAATGTAATATAAACTTAATCTTAATTTAATACATATATCACAGAAATACTTTTAAAAATGAAAGATTGAAAATACTCAATATAAGTACAAGTACTCCACATTTCACTTGTAAATGTAGAGCAGTGCAAATACCCAGAAACTATTTAGTCTTTTTTCAAAGAGAGAGGTTTACCTTTGTTTCTATTGCCCTGTATAATAATGTGAAAAGTAGACACATAATAACATCCCCGCTGTCTGACAAAAAGGTCTTTCCTCACCAAACATCTGGTTAAAGAACGAGTCTGAGCCACAGTCACACGGAGAAGTGAAGCCACGAGGGAAAAGAGTCATTTATCTGGAGTCATACAAATCAGCGATGTGGCACCTTCCCATTTGGTCTGATCTCATGGTAAAAAAAGAAAAGAAATGGACACTAAATGAAAAGTATAGTGCAAATGGACTTTAATTGTGCAATTTCTCATGATATTCAATGAGACAAATGATATATTTCAGTTTTAGGTTTGTTTTGACCCCTTCACCATGCTTGTAATTTTAACAGATGGTCTGTTTTGTATGTCTATTTTATGGCAAGCTATCATATTTTCCTAATCTGAAACAACTAGTTTTAATGCCTAAACTTAACCAGGTGATTTAGGTGCCTAAATATGGAGTTAAAGCAAAAGTAACTAAAAACATCCTGTCTCATTTACAGCTGACACAGGTAAAAACTGCATTCATGACATCTTTGTGACATCTATTCCTTTATGGAATCATTTCAATTTCTATGAACATGAAAAATAAAGTCTTCTTGAATCTCCTCTTCTCTCTCAAAAGAAAATGTTTCCTATCTCTGATTTGGTTTGTTATCACAATCACTGCTGTTCCTCCTCATTCTCTGGCACACTCCTCCAAACTAAATGACCTTTGTCCCTTTGAATACCATCCAATAAAGTGTCACCTGCATCAGTACCCCGCCTCCTCTCGTTGCTCCATATCTATGACCTGTATTCCAGTTTTAATCCCATCAGAATTACATCAACCAACAGATGCAGCCGTCACGATGAGCTGGTTGTTATAAGCCGACTCCATCGACCACCAGAGAGTATTTTTTTCTGGGGAAGCAGAGTCCCAGCAGCATCCGAGATAATTGTATGTCGTATTTTAATGCTCAAAGTGTGTCTGTAGCTTTTTAAATAGCTGTTAAGCAAAAATTGCAGCACATTAAATCTGCCAGCATGAAGAGAACAGAGCTTTATTACACAGTGCTGTCTATATTCTGATGAAATGGTGAAGGTTAGAGATGTCATCTAATACGAGCCTGTCTTCAGATTCCTGCACTGAAGTGAAGCACCTTTGTAATAATCTTTGAATGTGAGTGTTAGATTGCCTTAGAGACATCCTATTCCCAAAGTACACTGGCAGGTTATAATGATGATTCCAGGCTCTCACTCCCTCTTTTTCTCCCCGTTAAACTAGGACAAGGACATGCAGACACAAAGTAGTGCATATTCGTGCCCTGCCGTGGACACGTACGTACACCCACCTCAGTCTCCTGCCTGGAGGTGACTGTGGGAGATGAGAGGAACCAGTCATTTTGTTGCAGTTCCCTCCTGTTTTATCAGATAACTAAAGGCATTCAGCATGGCACAGTAGGCAAGGACAAAAGACATCTCCTCTACCGTTGCATTTTAGAGGTGTAATGCAGCAGCGTTCTGGTACAGAACCAAAGCCGTAAAAAAAATAAAGGTGCACTGGAAAAATCAAAGTCTTACCAAGTATATTTGTCTCATTTCTAGTCAAAATATCTCATTACACTTAATATAAGACACAACTGCCTAACAAGTACCATTTCAGCCAGATATAGGGACTTGTTTGAAGACAATACATCTTGAATATCTTGTTAAATGAAAAAGTCTTGAAAACAAATTGTTGAAACAAGCTTTTTTTTTTACATTTGAAGAGGTTTTTAAGCTAATTTCAAGATCACTTTTATCTCAAAAGTCCCAAATATCACATCTTATTTCAAGAAATCTTGACAAGCCGATTTTCACTAGTTCCATTGGCAGATTTTTTTGCTTATTTCAAGCAAAACGTCTTGTATTTGTTGTTTTTCTTACTTATCTTTGGAGGGGCATTTTTTCCAGTGTGGTACATTCCTAAATGAGCTTTAGGACACCAGGAGATTTGGTTTTGGAAAAGCTTCCTGTGAGTTATAGTGATATTTGCATTTTTTTGCATGTCATTGAATGCCGGGTGTTGTTATGGTTACAACAAGCCGAGTCATGTTGCATGCTATCACTGTGCTTTTTTTTTTGGTTAGTTTCATTTCCCACTATGTATCATGGTGAGAGACACTCAAAGCGCCTACAAAGTGAACTGAAATTGCACCTATTCATAAGCATTGCTCCAGTTTTCCTTTGGTGTCACAGATGATTGAATATTGAATATAATATACTTCACAGGTTTGCTGGCAATCAGCATTTATTTGAGACACAAATTAAGCCAACCCTTATAAGAGAGGAAATTATTCCATCGATGTACTTCTTTTACACTAAAATTACAGATCATTTTAGAGTGTGCTTGTCATGCACTTGATGAACTTAACTAAATTATACATTGTAGTACAATTATAACCTAGAAATCGAGACGCCCCTAGCGGCCGGAAGCCAGACCCTGTACAGCTTTTTGCTGTACGGGTCTGGCTTGCTAGGCTAGTACAATTATATATTCATGCTATGAACAAGCCAACGAGTATACTTGGATTTTAGTAATGCTTCCTTTTGTATAAATCACTTACTGAATACTTTTTTTTCCTCTTATTTAGACGTATTTTATGTAGAACTACATTTTATGTTTTAAGTACTATCCCATAAGTGAATGTGTTAAGATTCATAGGTAGTTGTGTTGCTTTAAATGAGAGTATTGCAACAAATTCTATCCACACTGTCATAACGAGATAGATGTATGTAGAATTAATCAAGTTAATTTCAGTTAAAAATGCATAAAAGCAATTTTTACCATAAAAAAAAAACAGGCCTCTGACATGATCAGGGCTAATGGACCATGACCTGGTCGGACATTTTATGGACACGTTCCCTTTTTCATGTCATCACATACTGACTCTGAACACTTGGCGTCGCATTTGAACATTCAGACGTATAAACGGAGAACAAACAGGTTGGAGAAAGATTTCGATTCTGAGCTGAATCTCCAAATACTTTTAGTGAGTCATTAGATTTTTACAGTCTTTCAGTATATTTGATCATATAAAAAGGCATCTGTGGTATCCTGTTTATCGAATGTGAAGACCTGCCAAAGGCAGTTATCACCAGATAAAATGTCTTTGCAACGATGGACACAGCTCATGATGATGACTCATGACTTCTTCAAACTTAAGCCATGGAAAAAGCACAGAAATAGGTGTTGCTAAGACAATCCCTCTGGGATTAGAGCTTTGAGGAGAAGGGATTCTGGCAGACATTTCATTGAAATGAAACTTGAGAAGAAGTATAGTTGCTCTTCTCAACTTTGGTAAACTGACAAAATCCAAATCAAGTTGACAGGACTGACCTTTGACGGGGACGGAGCTGAGGAGCTGTCACAGTCAGTGTGCATCACATCCATGTCATGGATGAGAAAGTGCCAAGTCCAATGAGAGGTGACACCAATACAACTAAAAGATTAAACAAAATGTGACCTGCTGGTGACCACCACATCCCAAAGGTACAACAACTGCATCTGTTCAGAGGTAAATGTTCTCTGTTCTACATGCAGGTGCGATTTAAACCCACAGAAACTGGGCAGTGAGGAACAAGTAGCATCCAACGATCTGTAGCTCAGTTTGACTTCTACCAAATGTTAATTAGGAAACTCGACAGCACTCATTTCACACATATACTGTTCATTCTGGTGTGAATTATTATTAGTAGCATTTTAAAAACCATGTGGCACACTGCCACATCTTGCAGTCACTATAAGATATGTTCATGGCTTTGAAATCGTCAGGTATCCATCCCACCGTCTTATTTTTCAAACCTTCAAACTCTTCGTAAAGCAGAAATGAATCTGCCATTGTCACATCACAGATAAGTGCGCAAAGCAAACAGAGCACAGGATGTTTTAGCTCAGGATGCACCGAAACCAATGTTCGTGTATACTCAATATTCTGATCCTACAGAACCGATACACTGGAAAAAATGCCCCTCCAAAAAAGAAGTAAAAAAAACAACAAATAAAAGACGTTTTTGCTTGAAATAAGCAAAAATATTTGCCAATGGAACTAGTGAAAATCGGCTTGTCATTTCTTGAAATAAAATGTGATATTTGTGACTTTTGAGATAAAAGTGATCTTGAAATTAGCTTAAAAACCTCTTCAAATGTAAAAATAAAGCTTGTTTCATGTGATATGTGACTCAAAAAAATTTGTTTTCAAGACTTTTTCATTTAACAAGATATTCCAGATGTACTGTCTTCAAACAAGTCCCTATATCTGGCTGAAATGGTACTTGTTAGGCTGTTGTGTCTGATATTAAGTGTAATGAGATATTTTGACTAGAAATGAGATAAATATACTTGGTAAGACTTTGATTTTTTTCCAGTGTACCAGGTGACAGGAGCTTCATTTTCCTGCAATGTGCTTGTGAAAGTTAAAATGTTAAAACAATGTGTTGCACTAAGAGAAGTTTTATATGACTAAAATGCACAAAGTGTAGTTATATTTGGGTTGAATATGCCTAAAGAAAATAAAATGTGTTTAATTGTAAGAAATGTAATGGCCTTGATCAGTACTCGTATCGGTCTTAAAAACATGTGTTATCGGTGCATCCCTAGTTCCAATGGATTTCCCACAGGAGGGAGGCCGGCCAAAGGCTCCCAGCAGCCAATCCTCAGGGTGTGTCGCCACGCTGCCAGGAATGTAAACCCAGTGTCTCTGATTATTATAAACCTCTGCAGACAGAGACTCGCACTGCACTGCACTTTTATTTGACTTATTTGACTCACTTATGCTGCAGTATGTACAATACAGTCATACAATAACCAGATTGTACTGTAACTTTTTACTTTAACTTTTACTATTTTTATTGTCTTGTATATTCTTTAGATATCTTTTTATATTCTTTGTGTATCCAAAGCCAAGAGCACTTGAAGTAAATGTCATTATGCCTGCAGTGACAATAAAGATTCTTGATTCTTGTGTGCTGAACAAAGAGAGAACCACACGCATGACAAACTTACACAGGAAAATGCAGCACAAACACACACAAACACTTATTAATAGTATTCTTAAGAGAACAGGAGTGTTTTAGTTGTAATGGACATCATATCAGAAGGTAGCTTGTTTGAGATATCTGGACCCCAGTGAGTGACAGCACTCACAGCAGAGAGGGGATATGAGGGGGGAGGAAAAGGTAGAACACACAAAGAAGGCAAACGGCAGGATGCTTCATCAGTTCATGTTTGACGAAGCTCACCTGCAGGTGAAGAGCTCCTGAAGATTGTTGGCTTTATTCACAGCTGCCACCAAGATAAACAACGACTGTTTTAAATTGCTTTTTGAATGAAAAACGATAGTTTACAGACGCTTTGACAGGTACTGAACACCGTCTTTACACTTTTATATATACTAAGACACACTGTCAGAGTGACTGAATGTTAGCACACCTTCACACCTTAACCAATCAGTGAGAGACCCCCAAGGCGACTCTGTCATTAACAAAGATCACCTGTCAACTCACGCCAGGCCTTCGCCGCACCAGCTGACAGCGTGAAGTTGTACGTCTGAGAAGGGGAATGAATCAGTGTGGCTGTGCAGCTACAGATGGCACCTCGTGGGTCATTGGTTCTGAATGAAGTCTAGCGTGTGGATGTGAGCATGTGCATGCAGGCCTCTCAGTCTGAAGTTTTCCTCTCACTCTCACTCACCGTTCCTCCTCTTTTACTCTTCCTCTGCACATTTCTCAGTCCTCGTCCCTCTTTTTACGCTTCACATGTCACTTTATGAATTTCATGCTCTCCTTCTCAGTCAGTGTCATGCGTAATTAACACTTACAGCTTTATCTTGGGAAGCCTATTAACCACTTCTAATTCCAGAAAAACGACCTGAACCAAATTAAATGGAAAGCAGCTCTATAACCACGTGAATAACTGCTGGATTTTGGACTCTTTTGATAGCCAACGGTATGTTTTTTTAAGTGTTATTGGGACCGAGTTACTGTAATTATAAAACTTTTAGAAAATGTTTTCTGTAAACAATAAAAAAATCAAAAAGACTTTATCCTGATATCCCGTATCAACAATGTTTCCATGAGAACCAGACTTATGATGGAGTGCATGAGAGAGGCACAGCCATCAGCTGTAGGATGATGCAAAATCAATCTGTAGAGAAAGAAGATTTTTTTTTTTTATAGTTTCAGGTGTTGATTGTACCTAACGTGGTCCCAGTACCGTCATGTGCTTTGCATGGTTCTGCTGCACGTTTGGACAGGAGTGGCATCTTGTTAGTTATGCCGTCCGTTGCCTGCCCATACTGTTCACTTGTTTTGTCGTCAGTAGCAAAGGAAAGAACATTACCTGTAAAAATCTAATTAAAATGATGAACCCAAATTGAATATTTCAGATGTTTTAATCGCTTGACGGCACATTATTGACACATTACTTTAGTTTTTGTGTTTAGACCTTTTTCTATTAGTTTTTTACACTGGAAAAAATGCCCCTCCAAGAATAAGTAAGGAAAACAACAAATACAAGACGTTTTTGCTTGGAATAAGCAAAAAAAAATCTGCCAATGGAACTAGTGAAAATCGGCTTGTCAAGATTTCTTGAAATAAGATGTGATATTTAGGACTTTTGAGATAAAATTGATGTCAAAAAAGCTTGTTTCATATGAAATCCGACTCAAAAAAATTTGTTTCCAAGACTTTTTCATTTAACAAGATATTCCAGATGTATTGTCTTCAAACAAGTCCCTATATCTGGCTGAAATAGTACTTGTTAGGCAGTTGTGTCTTATATTAAATGTAATGAGATATTTTGACGAAAAATTAGACAAATATACTTGGTAAGACTTAGATTTTTTCCAGTGTAGTTTGCCCACCTGTGAAACACAAATTTCACAGGTGGGCGTCAACTTAAAGTTCAGCCTCTGCAAGCAGCTCTGTGACTCAGTCTCCACTTAGGAAATATCGGTAATAATAAAGCTCTCCATCTTTTGTTCATTTAATAATAAAGCTATGATGTAGAAGAGAAACAAGATGTTCAATTTAGCTTTAAAGTGGAACATTAATCCCTAAAAACATGATTAATCTCAGATGTAACGTATTATACGAAGCATAGTTTAATGAGCTTTCTTTATTCCCACATCCAAAGCACAATGATATTGATTAGAATGATAAGCTGACACTAGATTAGTTTTTGAACATCTCGTGAGACAAAGGGAGTTTAATGAAGGACATAAAGAGCACAGACAGAGACAGATAAATGGGGTATGCATTAGCAGCAGTGAGCTGTGTTGCTGCCATCCAGCACGCAATGGGCTTTTATGGAGGCTGTTGAATGATGTGACACTCACACGCATTCAGCTGGCACGTATGTTCGCCCACTATACCATTACACCAAACCGACTGGGCAGAATGATACTCTGTCTCTGTATCATGAGGCACCGGATCCTGCGAGTGCTGTGATGAATATATCATCAGTCCATTTTCATGGAACAACGTGGCTGTTCTCACACGCCATGCCGCTCTGCTCTATCGCTTTCAGTTAAAGGAACGCAGGGCCGTGGCAGGAGTGGTGGAAGATTTAAATACCATGCATGAGATGGAGACAGGAAGAGAGAGACAGAAGGATACGCACGGGAAATCAGTTAGAGCAAAGGAGAGATGGTATGAAAACAAATACAAGATGAGAGGAGATAGAAGGCAAGAAGGGGGAGGAAGTCCCTGTGTATCTGCCTGATCAGTTTCATTTAAGTTCAAAAGCATTGGGTTGAATGGGGAAAGAAAATAGGAAGAAAAGAAAGATTGGATTTACATCAGGAAGTACTCATTTGCAGACCGACATTTTTTTCCTCAGAAATAGTTCACATCTCATCCCCAGAACCCTCAGCTTTGTGCCTGCTGTTCACTGCTGATCGAACCACCGAATACTGCTGCACCAAGGACCACGATATAAAGGATGGATTCTCCATTCGTTATAAGAAATATCAGAAGGTTATGATTCTCATCCTTTGATAACGCTGCATTCATCTATGCAGCAATATCAAAGGATGAGGCGGCCATCATACATCTGTTGGTTTATATTCACATTCATCATTTGGAATAATAATGCAGCTCCAAAAACTTCTCCTTTTTACTCCTAAACCATAAAAAAAAGCTGTAACATATTTAACTTCAGTTAAACTGAAGAGTGACATTTGTGTTTATTTTACAGCCTTTTTTTTTATCTGAGCCAAAGATCAGACCTTAAATACTTAAAGGATAAGACCGGTTTTTTGACATTGGGCCCTTGATTTCACATTATAACATGATGTTCTACTCACCCCTGCTTGTTGTTGGTCATTTGGAGCTGTTCCGAAGATTTTCGCGAGGCGTCTGGCTTCTCTCTTGAGATATTCGGCCATGAAACGGTTTCCTATGGGCAAGCTTATACAGGCACAAACTATGCTGTTTATAATTTATTAATTACTTTACACTAGCACTGATAACGTGGAGGTGCGTCGCTTACTTAAAAAAAATCCGGGTTACTAATTTTGAATTTTAGCCGAATGAATAAATAGGCAGCAGGTCTGTGGGCTGTCTGTGGCAGTAGCACGACGATGACGTCAGTAACACCCACTTTACGACAAAAAAAATCAAAATTACAATAACCCGGATTTTTTTAAGTAAGCGACGCACCTCCACGTTATCAGTGCTAATGTACAGTAATTAATAAATTATAAACAGCATAGTTTGTGCCTGTATAACGTTGCCCATAGGAAACCGTTTCATGGCCGAATATCTCAAGAGAGCAGCCAGACGCCTCGCGAATATCTTCGGAACAGCTCCAAATGTTCAACAACAAGCAGGGGTGAGTAGAACATCATGCTATAATGTGAAATCAAGGGCCCAATGTCAAAAAACTGGTCTTATCCTTTAAGCTGAACAGGTCAGAAGGTCCAGGACTGTGTTGTACTGTGGAGTGCCTCTGCTTGCTGTCCTTCTGCAGTGATGACTGTTGGTGGTTACAGAAGCAGCGCCTGGTGTTTGAGGAGCAGCTCATCATTCACCTCATCAGAGATACCTGTTTGCTAGCAGATCTTAAACTGCTTATAACAGTTTGTGAACCAAACTCCAGCCAAGTTTGAGATTTTGTACTCTTTGCGTCAAGTAGCTTAAGCAGTTTTCTCTTCTCCTTGACCTGAGGGGTGTCCTACGAAGCAACTTCAGCACTGCTGGGCTCTCTTTTTATTAGCCATGGTTTAGATATTAGTTTGTTAATTAAGGCTTTCTTCTTCAGGTTCTCTGCGCGCTCACATTCAAAGGCTGTGTTCGAAACCGCATACTTCTCCTACTACTCCTAATACTCATACTGACTTTTTTCCCGAATACATACTAGATTCTCCGAAATGTTGGATATGCATCATGAGGGTAGTTTGAGTGTACTACTCACGCTCAAACTACCCAAGATGCAACGTAACGTGACGTCGCCGATCGTCATTTCCTGTCAAAACGGCAGTTTCAAGCTAGCTACAACGAGGGTAGGTTCACTTCCTGTTTTCAAAACAAAAGCACCAATTGTATTGTAACGGCTTTCCCTATGATAAAAGGCAACGGGTATTTTATTTTGTGAAAATAACCGGAAGTGCGTTGCTCACTTCAGTAGCGCCGAATTCGTAGGAACAAAATTGTAAACAGCCGGTATTTTGTCAGGTTTTCAACACGTTGTGGATCCAAACGACTACTTTCTCGCCTGAAAATGTTTCAGAGTTTAGAGCTTAAGAGAAATCAGCTTCAGGCCGGCTTTAATGGCTCCTAGCAGCGTCCAACATTAACTTCCACACACGGGCTACCCAGGCTCCGCCCTCGCAGTGACGCAACACCTTCGGCTCTGCTACACTTACTCAGGCAAACTGCTCATTCAGGTGGATTCGAGTTCCCGAAAAAATGGGAACTCCACCCACTTTGTCGGGAAGCAATCAACTTTGAGCAGCGCCAACGGCCCAGGGTAGAGGCGTGTTCAAGGTAGTGACGTGGTTGAACTGCCACTCAACCCATGGATTGTACACGGAAGCGCTTCATTCAATATCAACATGGAGCAGCGTCAAGCTTTTGACACTGCTGTAGATGCTGTAATGAAAGTGTTCGACGGGAGATTCTCGTTAAAAATCGAGCAAAGAACAGCCCTTGAATCATTTCTTGACAGGAAAGACGTTTTCGCCTTGCTCCCTACTGGCTTTGGTAAGAGTTTAATCTACCAGTTAGCCCCGCTGGTAGCTAAATCATACGTCAGAGGAAAGAGTGGTGTGATTGGCTTAAGCTTAGGCACAGCCTTTTCTGGCCACAACCAGTAGCAACCCGAGGGAGGCGGGTTGACCAGGCCATTTCGAATCGTATTCGTTATGGTCTTGGTCAGACCAGAATCTCGAAGAGATTTGAAAGTCTATGTTAATCAGGCTACACACGGGCATGCACCCATCCACACGCAGTCTCACTGTCACTGAAAATCTACACGTACCTGACATGTGGAAGCACATGGATTCAAAGAGACGTAGATAAATGCATATTTGCTTTCAGAGGGGAAATTCATGCAAAGCGGCACGCAACTATGAATGTCGTCACTTAGACACAAAACCTGTCAGGCAAACATGCCAATGACAGGCTCAGAAGGACTTTTATCGTGTGGCTACCCTCCGTCTCAGAGTGTTCACACCAGCTCACACCAGTGACACAATAAGATTCTGATACATTAACACAAACTGCAATGCTGCAGCTACTGAGGGATCACTGGAAATCTACATTCGTTGCTGACAAGGTGTGTCTGTGAAAAGTAGGCCAGCGAATGACAAGCTCCATTTTTCATCGCCTTTACTCCGGAGACGCAGGTCCCGCTGGGACATATGGGTGCACACACATGCAAACTCCAGCATGCGCTGAACATACGAAGGAAGACCGTCAACATGCTGGCTTTACTTAACCTTGTTCAGTTTCAGTTAAGCCCAATTTCCTGTTTATTTGTTTAGCAACATGCTACAAACCAGAGCTGACCTTTAGCAGTTTGCTGCTGTGTTAAAGTTAATTTGTGCTGTATTTTGCATTTTTTCATTCACCCCAAACATTAATGAAATGTGTATTCTCATGGACTCAGTTGATCAGGATCAAATTACATTAAATTGGGGTTATAAAGCTTTTCTGTGCACAGCCCACACTGGAAAAAATGAGTAATTCTACCTTACAGAGGACTGAAATGCCATAATCATGTCAAACATTAGCGTTATATCTCCCAATAGACCCAACCACAACAGTGACATTGTTACGTCGACTGAGGGAATTCCGCCATCTCTGACCTTCCCCATGTTTGGAGTCCAGCTGTAGCGGACTTGACAACATGGCTCATGGAAGTATTTAACTGCAAACGGTGCTGTCCGAGACTATTTTTGGTAAAGTGTTTTATTTTTGCAGTAGCTTGTCGATGTAGGGAAATTCTAAATGCTTGTTCACAGTCGCGCAGAATTGGATAAATTACAGATTTGTACCCTCTATCTTGTTTATCTTTACCTTATTCAAACTATCTGAATTTGAAAGAAGAAAATCATTTTGGATTCTTTTCATCATTGTCTTTTAAAAGTTTAACTGCATTAAAAGTATCAACTTGAAATCTAGCCTCTTCACAAACTAAAATTCTTGCCTCAACCATGTGTCCCCACAGTCAGTCCATGTCATTGTCACATGACACATGAACCTTTACTCAGCCAAATAGTTTCCAGGCCGATTCAAGCCGTCAGGTGTGCTATAAATGCTATAAATGTCTGGGATAAAAACAGAACACCCGTCACATGTGCGTTTCCCTCACTCCAAACTTAAGAAACAGTCTTAACCGTACAGACTGTAACTGAAGACTCGGGCCTCAGTCTAACATGCAGCTGTTTTGACACAGTTACTGATCCAGTGCTGTCACCCAAAGCTGTTATGTCACACTGACTAAATGCAAAGTAAAGCAGCAACACCCTTCCAGCGAGAAATCAGCTTTTTCTAATGTGGCCGCTTAGTTCTCATTTATTGGAAACTTTTCGGAATAATTTTGCAATTTCAGCCCAAATACTGCTTAGCAACTGAAATGTGCTTTGTTGCCTGTTAACGAGATGCAAATGAGTGCAGGAGTTGGTGTTAGTGTGTGTGTGGTGGGACACCGAGGACAGCCGTAATGAATCAGTGATGTGATTACGTACTTACAATGTTTTAAATCTGGTATGTGTTAAGCACCTACAACATTTGGACATAAAATAAAGATTATCGTGTGCATTTAACACCACAGACACTCATGGCTTTGCAACTATAATCTGCAAATGTGCACCTGTCTAAACCATGACTTCAGCATCTGCAGTGGCAACTGTTTGTGTTACAAACAATTAGTCACCGTGCACACTCTTGTGACTCCACCCACCGTGCGTTTCACGTGTGCACCCAGACCTGCATTCACTGTGGTGCAGTGGTGTTTGTAGAAGTTAAAGAAGAGCGTCACCGCCTCCAAAACAACACGATGTGTATATTCCATTCCATTTTTTACATGCTGAATCAACTCTTTTTCTGCATCCAGGTCACATCAGCACAATCCTCTCCAACAGGGAGGTCCATGTTCTACAGACCCAGTCGTATTTGTTGTCAAAATGCAAGCTAACGCCATTTCTACAAGTTACTAAATGTGTCACATTTGGAGCAGAGGCCATCTAACACCCCCTTATTACTAATGAGATAATTGTAGCTTTATTTTATTTCCTTTTTTTTTTTAAATTCAGTAGACCTAAAGTTGAGTATCTTTTTAGACCAGGATCAAAAATACTTAATCTGACTGAAGTAAAATGGTACATTTTGGGTTTGATTGGTCAACTTTGGGTTAAAATGAGACATTCAGGGGGACTCCATACTAATATTACCAGGCAAAATTTCTCCAAATTCATGAAGTAGAGAGAAGCCTTGGACTACTGATTCACTGTAGTACGTACTGAACTTGTTCTAAAAACTCAAAATGTGATCGAACTGAAGCACAACAAGGACTACGGCAGCCTTTTTGCTGAGTTGACCACGCTCTGCCATTTTCTGAACATCTCTGTTGGGTTTCCATAATGGCTCCATCCTTTCCCATGTTGAAGGTCGGGGGAAAATGCTCGAGTATAAGAGAAATAAAACTAAGATTCTGGACTAAGGTGGAAGGTTGACACCGTGAAACCACCCGCTGTTTTGTCAACTGCAATTTTGACACCTTGACTTTGGCATTTTATGGTTTTATGGAACTGAAAATGATCGTAACTGAATGAACAAGAGAGGGTGATGAAACCTGACTAGACTTTCAGGCCTTATGTCAACTTAATTTGAGAAAAATCATCAGCCTCTGATCATCCATCCATTTTCTATACCTCGCGGGGTGGGTGGAGCCTATCCCAGCTGTCATTGGGTGTGAGTTCACACTGGACATGTCACCAGTCCATCACATGATGACCATGCACGCTCATACTCGCTCCGGGGGACCATTTAGGGTCCCCAATTAACCTGACATGCATATTTTTGGATGGTGGGAGGAAGCCGGAGTAGCAGCCTCTGATCGGTGGGAGTGAATTAAGATAATGAGATAGTCTATGACTGACATTTATTATCGTTTAATTTGCAGAACAATACATTTCAAACTGCATACTATCCTTTTTATGTTAAATGCAACAGTGCAACTATAACCCTTCAACACTGTGCAATCTAAAATAAATGTTGAGAGAATTTTTACACATTTATTACTTTTGTAATTGCAGCTAACTTTAATGTGACTGAATCAGAAGTAGTAATTAATAGCGTGCTATAGTTGCATCACAATACACTATGAACACATAAAAACAACATGAAAAACAGTCACTGCCCCATCCCAAACAGCTCACAACTGAAAAAACCCTGAGCAGGAATCACTTTCTGCACGATTGCTCTTCTATCATTGACGAAACAGCAGGGACTTCTTCCCTGGCAGGCCAGAAACTTGGACTAATTCTAGACAACCAGCTGTTGTTCTGAAGCTCATGCTGCAGCCAAATCCTGATCCTGCAGGTATGCACTCCACAAAAGCTGTCAAATTAGACACCGTCTCACCACGAAAGCTGTCCAGCGAATGCTTCAGGGCTGTGCTCATGGCATTTAATTCTGTGGACTTTGCCAGCTCTTCTTTTTTGTGCTTTTACTGTCGATGGGGAGCAGCCTGAAGATGGACAGGTACCAACTGTTTTGACACCCCGATGCTGCTCTTTGAAGGGATCCCACGGTCAGGCCTTGAGGAACAGCTTATTGTAGCAGATTCTGCAGTTTAAATGAATAACTTTTAAGAAAATAGAGAATGAATAGTTTGTGTGCTTTTAGCCAAATGTGACAAACTGAAGAAAGGCTGATTTGCAGTTCTCCCATCTGGTCCACTGCATTTCCCTCAAACTCTACGGGTCATTCGTACTTGAACACATTACAAAAAAATGTATCTTAAAGGACTTCCTGTCACATAGAAGTGGACAAAAATCCAGAAGTACTGGCAGGAAGATGAGTGAATAAGAACTAAATAGACTGTTTTATTATTATTAATCAAGAAATCAATAATGGTCCAGGGAGTTATTGATTTTTGTATCTTTTCCAATTGTGCTGAACTCCAACTGAATTGGAAAAGTAATGCAGTTACAGAGAAACCAAAACCTAAAGTAATGCAGTTAGAGAGAAACCAAAACCTAAAGTAATCCAGTTACAGAGAAACCAAAACCTAAAGTAATGCAGTTACAGAGAGACCAAAACCTAAAGTAATGCAGTTACAGAGAAACCAAAACCTAAAGTAATGCAGTTACAGAGAAACCAAAACCTAAAGTAATGCAGTTACAGAGAAACCAAAACCTAAAGTAATGCAATTATAGAGAGACCAAAACCTAAAGTAATGCAGTTACAAAGAGACCAAAACCTAAAGTAATGCAATTACAGAGAAACCAAAACCTAAAGTAATGCAGTTATAGAGACCAAAACCTAAAGTAATGCAGTTACAGAGAGACCAAAACCTAAAGTAATGCAGTTACAGATAAACCAAAACCTAAAGTAATGCAGTTACAGAGAGACCAAAACCTAAAGTAATGCAGTTACAGAGAAACCAAAACCTAAAGTAATGCAGTTAGAGATAAACCAAAACCTAAAGTAATGCAGTTATAGAGAGACCAAAACCTAAAGTAATGCAGTTACAGAGAAACCAAAACCTAAAGTAATGCAGTTACAGATAAACCAAAACCTATAGTAATGCAGTTATAGAGAGACCAAAACCTAAAGTAATGCAGTTATAGAGAGACCAAAACCTAAAGTAATGCAGTTACAGAGAAACCAAAACCTAAAGTAATGCAGTTACAGAGAGACCAAAACCTAAAGTAATGCAGTTATAGACCAAAACCTAAAGTAATGCAGTTACAGAGAAACCAAAACCTAAAGTAATGCAATTATAGAGAGACCAAAACCTAAAGTAATGCAGTTACAGAGAAACCAAAACCTAAAGTAATGCAGTTACAGAGAAACCAAAACCTAAAGTAATGCAGTTATAGAGACCAAAACCTAAAGTAATGCAGTTACAGAGAGACCAAAACCTAAAGTAATGCAGTTACAGATAAACCAAAACCTAAAGTAATGCAGTTATAGAGAGACCAAAACCTAAAGTAATGCAGTTACAGATAAACCAAAACCTAAAGTAATGCAGTTACAGAGAGACCAAAACCTAAAGTAATGCAGTTACAGAGAAACCAAAACCTAAAGTAATGCAGTTAGAGATAAACCAAAACCTAAAGTAATGCAGTTATAGAGAGACCAAAACCTAAAGTAATGCAGTTACAGAGAAACCAAAACCTAAAGTAATGCAGTTACAGATAAACCAAAACCTATAGTAATGCAGTTATAGAGAGACCAAAACCTAAAGTAATGCAGTTATAGAGAGACCAAAACCTAAAGTAATGCAGTTACAGAGAAACCAAAACCTAAAGTAATGCAGTTACAGAGAGACCAAAACCTAAAGTAATGCAGTTATAGACCAAAACCTAAAGTAATGCAGTTACAGAGAAACCAAAACCTAAAGTAATGCAATTATAGAGAGACCAAAACCTAAAGTAATGCAGTTACAGAGAAACCAAAACCTAAAGTAATGCAGTTACAGAGAAACCAAAACCTAAAGTAATGCAGTTATAGAGACCAAAACCTAAAGTAATGCAGTTACAGAGAGACCAAAACCTAAAGTAATGCAGTTACAGATAAACCAAAACCTAAAGTAATGCAGTTATAGAGAGACCAAAACCTAAAGTGATGCAGTTACAGAGAGACCAAAACCTAAAGTAATGCATTTACAGAGATACCAAAACCTAAAGTAATGCAGTTATAGAGAGACCAAAACCTAAAGTAATGCAGTTACAGAGAAACCAAAACCTAAAGTAATGCAGTTATAGAGACCAAAACCTAAAGTAATGCAGTTACAGAGAGACTAAAACCTAAAGTAATGCAGTTGTAGACCAAAACCTAAAGTAATGCAGTTATAGAGACCAAAACCTAAAGTAATGAAGTTACAGAGAGACCAAAACCTAAAGTAATGCAGTTACAGAGAAACCAAAACCTAAAGTAATGCAGTTATAGAGTCCAAAACCTAAAGTAATGCAGTTACAGAGAGACCAAAACCTAAAGTAATGCAGTTACAGATAAACCAAAACCTAAAGTAATCCAGTTATAGAGAGACCAAAACCTAAAGTAATGCAGTTACAGAGAAACCAAAACCTAAAGTAATGCAGTTACAGAGAAACCAAACCTAAAGTAATGCAGTTATAGAGACCAAAACCTAAAGTAATGCAGTTACAGAGAGACCAAAACCTAAAGTAATGCAGTTACAGATAAACCAAAACCTAAAGTAATGCAGTTATAGAGAGACCAAAACCTAAAGTAATGCAGTTACAGAGAAACCAAAACCTAAAGTAATGCAGTTGTAGACCAAAACCTAAAGTAATGCAGTTATAGAGACCAAAACCTAAAGTAATGAAGTTACAGAGAGACCAAAACCTAAAGTAATGCAGTTACAGAGAAACCAAAACCTAAAGTAATGCAGTTATAGAGACCAAAACCTAAAGTAATGCAGTTACAGAGAAACCAAACCTAAAGTAATGCAGTTATAGAGACCAAAACCTAAAGTAATGCAGTTACAGAGAGACCAAAACCTAAAGTAATGCAGTTACAGATAAACCAAAACCTAAAGTAATGCAGTTATAGAGAGACCAAAACCTAAAGTAATGCAGTTACAGAGAAACCAAAACCTAAAGTAATGCAGTTGTAGACCAAAACCTAAAGTAATGCAGTTATAGAGACCAAAACCTAAAGTAATGAAGTTACAGAGAGACCAAAACCTAAAGTAATGCAGTTACAGAGAAACCAAAACCTAAAGTAATGCAGTTATAGAGACTAAAACCTAAAGTAATGCAGTTACAGAGAGACCAAAACCTAAAGTAATGCAGTTACAGATAAACTAAAACCTAAAGTAATGCAGTTATAGAGAGACCAAAACCTAAAGTAATGCAGTTACAGATAAACCAGAACCTAAAGTAATGCAATTATAGAGAGACCAAAACCTAAAGTACTGCAGTTATAGAGAAACCAAAACCTAAAGTAATGCAGTTACAGATAAACCAAAACCTAAAGTAATTTAGTTATAGAGACCAAAACCTAAAGTAATGCAGTTACAGATAAACCAAAACCTAAAGTAATGCAGTTATAAAGAGACCAAAACCTAAAGTAATGCAGTTACAGAGAGACCAAAACTAAAGTAATTCAGTTACAGACAAACCAAAACCTAAAGTAATGCAGTCACGGAGAAACCAAAACCTAAAGTAATGCAGTTACAGAGAAACCAAAACCTAAAGCAATGCAGTTACAGAGAAACCAAAACCTAAAGGAATGTAGTTACAGAGAAACCAAAACCTAAAGTAATGCAATTACAGAGAAACCAAAACCTAAAGTAATGCAGTTACAGAGAGACCAAAACCTAAAGTAATGCATTTACAGAGAAACCAAAACCTAAAGTAATGCAGTTATAGAGAGACCAAAACCTAAAGTAATGCAGTTACAGAGAAACCAAAACCTAAAGTAATGCAGTTATAGAGACCAAAACCTAAAGTTATGTAGTTACAGAGAAACCAAAACCTAAAGTAATGCAATTACAGAGAGACCAAAACCTAAAGTAATGCAGTTATAGAGACCAAAACCTAAAGTAATACAGTTAAAGATAAACCAAAACCTAAAGTAATGCAGTTACAGAGAGACCAAAACCTAAAGTAATGCATTTACAGAGAAACCAAAACCTAAAGTAATGCAGTTAGAGATAAACCAAAACCTAAAGTAATGCAGTTATAGAGAGCAAAACCTAAAGTAATGCAGTTACAGAGAGACCAAAACCTAAAGTAATGCAGTTATAGAGAGACCAAAACCTAAAGTACTGCAGTTATAGAGAAACCAAAACCTAAAGTAATGCAGTTACAGAGAGACCAAAACCTAAAGTAATGCAGTTACAGACAAACCAAAACCTAAAGTAATGCAGTTATAGAGAGACCAAAACCTAACGTAATGCAGTTACAGAGAAACCAAAACCTAAAGTAATGCAGTTATAGAGAGACCAAAACCTAAAGTAATGCAGTTACAGAGAGACCAAAACCTAAAGTAATGCAGTTACAGATAAACCAAAACCTAAAGTAATGCAGTTACAGAGAAACCAAAACCTAAAGTAATGCAGTTACAGAGAGACCAAAACCTAAAGTAATGCAGTTACAGATAAACCAAAACCTAAAGTAATGCAGTTACAGAGAAACCAAAACCTAAAGTAATGCAGTTACAGAGAGACCAAAACCTAAAGTAATGCAGTTACAGAGAAACCAAAACCTAAAGTAATGCAGTTACAGACAAACCAAAACCTAAAGTAATGCAGTTATAGAGAGACCAAAACCTAAAGTAATGCAGTTATAGAGAGACCAAAACCTAAAGTAATGCAGTTACAGAGAAACCAAAACCTAAAGTAATGCAGTTACAGACAAACCAAAACCTAAAGTAATGCAGTTATAGAGAGACCAAAACCTAAAGTAATGCAGTTATAGAGAGACCAAAACCTAACGTAATGCAGTTACAGAGAAACCAAAACCTAAAGTAATGCAGTTATAGAGAGACCAAAACCTAAAGCAATGCAGTTACAGATAAACCAAAACCTAAAGTAATGCAGTTATAGAGAAACCAAAACCTAAAGTAATGCAGTTACAGAGAGACCAAAACCTAAAGTAATGCAGTTACAGAGAAACCAAAACCTAAAGTAATGCATTTACAGAGAAACCAAAACCTAAAGTAATGCAGTTATAGAGAGACCACAACCTAAAGTAATGCAGTTATAGAGAGACCACAACCTAAAGTAATGCAGTTACAGAGAGACCAAAACCTAAAGTAATGCAGTTACAGAGAGACCAAAACCTAAAGTAATGCAGTTATGGAGAAACCAAAACCTAAACTTCCTGCTTCCAGTCCGAGAATGCTGAGTCATGCTTTTAAGACTAAAGCTCCAACATAACCGGCCCATGTTTTTGTCTCAGCAAAGTTGTTTAAGGCCCGTCTGCTGGGAATTATTTCCCACTTTTTTAGAGCCATGGAGGATAATGATCGCGGAGATGTCTTTTAAACACGAGCAGATACTTTGTTACAACTTGGGTGGTGAGAGCTATGTTTTAACAAGGCCATCCTTTATGAAGCTATGTTTGTACTCATGTCCTATTAAGCCCAGAGACACACGTGTATGCTGTGGAACGAGAGGCAGTTTTACAGAACAAGTGTGAGAAAAAAACAGTAATACTGTGTTATTGAACCTTCAGAAGAGAGTCTCACTGAGACCTCCGGATGACATGATATGAAAACAAACAAAACAGATATTAATTAAAACAGGGTCACGAGAGAGACTCATAAAAAAAAAACATTCACTGCAGCAGAATAAAAATGCCACAGTTCAAACAAGTAAATGCCTGAAATACTGTGAAAACTATTCACCAATTGTGTTGAGTTTGGATCATTCTGAGCTGTTTACAGTGTTTATTAAAAGAAAAATGATATCATGGTTCAGTGGCCTCAGCTAATAGATGCGATAAACAAAATCCCTCGACACAACATACCTTTCACACATTATTGCTGTTGTCTCGTTCGTCTTCCATGACGCAGTTGCGTTGTGCCGCCGTTACACGCAATGGGCCCAGTATGCGTCTTCGGCGTTGGTTTTCTTGTCTGAGTTTTCCCTCTCGTAAGCAATTGCGATCTGAAGAGCATCCCCTACCTTGGTTTGTTTCTCTGAGGTTTTCCTTCCCCGAGCCTCCTAACATGCATGCTTTTGCAGCCTACACATTATTAAGTCACACAAGTTTTATGGTTCTTGGGTCAGCTGAATCCGAAAGTAATGTGGGGGGCTTGTAGAACAAATGGAAGGGGCATTTTTCACCACACAACTAAACAAAAAGCTTCAGAAACATACATTTAGGGAGTAGAATGGAGATCTGATTAGCTTTCAGAATATTGAATCTGTTTATTATGGAGGATAGACTTTAAAGTTCCGATGCTGGTCTATAAAGCTCTGAATGGTCTAGGACCAAAATACATCAGTGACCTCCTGACCCAGTATGAACCATCCAGACCCCTCAGGTCATCTGGATCCGGTCTTCTATCAGTTCCCAGAGTCAGAACCAGACATGGAGAAGCTGCATTCAGCTTCTATGCTCCACATGTCTGGAACAAACTCCCAGAAAGCCTCAGATCAGCTGAAACACTCAGTGTATTTAAGTCCAGGTTGAAGACACACCTATTTTCAGCTGCGTTTGAATAAAGCTCAAAACTTAATCACATTTTAACTACTGATTTTATCTGATTCTATCTATTGTTCTTATTTCTTTCTTTTTTGTTTAAAATTTAAATCATGCTTTTTATTTCTACTGTTTTAATGTCTCTGTAAAGCACTTTGAATCGCCTTGTAGTTGAATTGTGCTATAAAAATAAACTTGCCTTGCCTTGCCTTTATTTGTGTAAAACTAAGTCGCTTGATTTTGCTCCAGCTCAGTTAAATTGACCACTCTGTATTTTACAGGAGTCACTTCCTTTCCAAACAGCACCAAACATGCATAAGACTGGAAAGGAAGAGTAGAAATTTAAAGAATCGTCACCGAGACTGAAAAGATTCAAGAGCGTACAGAAAAGTTCGATTTAAATATGTTGTTTCTTATCGTCATAACTCTGTTTAGCCAAGTATTTCTTTTATTTCTCAATATCAACGGCTTTATGACCTTTTATTACAAATAAAACTGCCTCCGAGAGGACAACTTTCCAACAATTTTTAGGTTCAGCCCTTAAAATAGCTGTAGGACCTGATTTTCCCCAACAGATCTCACTGAAACAACCCCTCCATATTAGATCTGATCAACCTTTAATGATCCGGAGGCTCCATGAACAGACATTTCAGATTGCTGTAATCATAACTTTAGTTAAAAAGTTACTTACTCTTGATCTAAGTGCTCCAGCCATTTATAAACCCATATCTAACTTTCCCTTTTCAGTTTTTTAATTATAACACAATTATATGACAAACTAAATGGTTTGTTTGAGGAGTTTCATTTGTGATTCAGAGCACAATTGCACAGAGACAGCCTTGTTTAGAGTAGCTAATAATCTTCTCATAGCCTCAGACAATGAATATTTCATTGCAGAGGCTGGAGCGTATTACTGAAACAAAGCACACTCTGGTGATAGGTTCTTTGTATCTGACAGCCTCTAGTTCATATGTGTAAACACGTATTTGATAAAGACTCAAAGTTGAATAATTCCACAGGGTTCTGTGATGGGACTGATAAGTTTTACTTTGTATAATCTTCCCTTATTGTATGGAGACGATGTTTCCATTGCTACGATCTTTATCAAGCCAGATAAAACATTTGAGGTAAGAAACCCACAAGCTCACCTAAAAGGCACATCAGACCTCGACGAACTTCAACTTTCTGCTTCTGAATCGAGGCAAGTTAAAGTTGTTTAATTTGTTCCCAAACAACTCAGGTAAAATCTATCTAATCCTATGGTTAGTCTGGAAGGCATTACCTTGGATTTAAGTACTTTTCACCAGGATATGTCCTTTAACTCAGTACAGCTTTGTGGGACCACATTCTTTTATTGATGATATTGTAAAAATTAGGACGAGCTTCACGACTGGACTCCAGCAATTCTTTATTATTGGGATGTCACCAAAAATCCAAAATGAGTGATATCACATTTATACAATTTTAGTTTCTCTTTGTAAGATCCCTGCTGAATCCAGATATACCAGGTATATATATACAGTATATATATGTAATATCTCAAAAGGTTTATTTTCTGTTATTATAACTGGTTTATTACAGGTGTCGGAATTATTGTAGATGCAGGAAAATTGAATCAGAAGCCTTAAAAAGTTGATGTTGCTGCTTATGAGTCCATTCATGATCAATTAACAGATCCATCCATCGCGGGGGGGCGGAGCCTATCCCAGTGGTCATTGGGCGAGAGAGGTGAGGTACACCCTGGACAGGCTGCCATCACAGGGCCACACAGAGACAAACAAGGCAAACAACCACACTCACACGATCACACTCACTCCTGGGGACAATTTAGGGACACCCTTTAAAAGGATAGTTTGCCTCTTTTGACATGAAGCTGTACGACATCCCATACTAGTAATATTATTTATGAACATTTTACTACCCCCCGCTGTGTCCTGTGAGCAGAGTTACAGCCTCGTTTTGGCGGTGACGTAAGTAGTCCGGCTAGTTGGCTGGGGCTTCACAAATAAAGCGCTTTGCTTCCGAAAAGAATATGCATTCAAAAGAGTAATACATTTGCATCACAAAATCGTATCTTCCGAAAAAGTTAGGTTGGAGTATCAATGCGCACTGCCGCCTGCCGACAGCTGCGCCTGTTTCTCGGTGTTCACTGCTCGGAAAGTTAACGTAATCATGTCTGACTACGACACCAATGATGAAGACATCCCTTTTACCACAGAGCTAAAGGGACATCTTTATGAACCAGAATATACAGATGACAAACTTCACCAGATGGAGTTAGAACGGGCAGAGAAGTGGTCCCAGCTGAAGTTGGAGCCACAGCTGCAGCTGTGAGACACAGGGTGACCAACAAATGGTGGTGCACTTGTTCGAAGTGCCCAGTGATGCCAACGGAGGTGGAGAGCTGGCCTGGGTCGCTTCTTCCAGTTAATTTTGGGAACGTGGAAAAAGGTCCAGCATTCAGGATTGCGGGGAAGTCTTTATGATTTGTGATGCAGACAGAAGCTGGTACACTGGCCTCTTCATCAATTGAAAGGTCTTGCATCTGTGGCATGATAAGTTCCCATTCGTGGCAGCAGTAGCTCTCCACCTCCGTTGGCATCACTGGGCACTTCGAACAAGTGCACCACCATTTGTCGGTCACCCTGTGTCTCACAGCTGCAGCTGTGGCTCCAACTTCAGCTGGGACCACTTCTCTGACCCTCCTCTCTCTCTCTGCCTGTTCTACCTCCATCTGGTGAAGTTCGGCATCTGTATATTCTGGTTCATAAGGTGTCCCTTTAGCTCTGTGGTAAAAGGGATGTCTTCATCATTGGTGTCGCAGTCAGACATGATTAACTTTCCGAGCAGTAAACACTGAGAAACAGGCGCAGCTGTCGGCAGGCGGCAGCGCATTGATACTGCAACCTAGTGCCAAGCGATTGTGAGGTCTGACTTTTTCCTGGAGAACAATTTTGTGATGCAAATGTATTACTCTTTTGAACGCATCTTGTTTTGAGAAGCAGACAGAAAGCAGAAAGGCCCCGGGTAGGGATCAAACCTGGAACTTGCTGTGAGGCGACAGCGCTTGCATGCCACCACACCACGTGCAGCCCCTCAATTAACAGAAACCAAGGAATATCTTTTGTTGTACTTTTGGAGTTGCACATTTGGCCCAAATCTGCACATTTTATTGTTGAAAACAGAATTTTACATGCACATTACTCCTCCATTATCTTCCACTTATCTGAGGTCGGGTGGCAGTGGCAACAGCTCCAGGGGGGAAACCCAGGCATCCCTCTCCCCAGTGACATTCTTCAGCTCTTCCCTGGAGGATCCCAAGGAGCTCCTGAGCCAAGAAGTTGTTTATGCTCGTTTTTTTCTTTTCAATTTCAGTTTTTGTGAAGTTTTTACTAATTACCAAGTAATGAGCTGGCTATGGTTCAAGAGTTAGTGTGAAACCACCATCTGGACGGTCTGTGGTTGGATTGATGACTTTTCCAATTCAGTTGGAGTTCAGCACAATTGGAAAAGATACAAAAATCAATAATGCCCTGGACCATCCTGTTCTGATCAGTGTCTCAATTGAAAAGTGCTGTATTAATGAGTGACGTGACTTAAAGCACTCTGAGTGCTCAACAACATGAGAACCCATTAATCCATTCATTTATAACCATATTTAGGGTTTTTATTCAAACTGTTGTCTTACACAACTAGAATAACTATGTCATTATAGGTATCAAATAACATCTAAGCTAACTTTTGGCTAAATATTGTCAAATCGGGCCTGTCAGTGCGTATGTTTCTTAAAGACTTAATCAATAAAATGTATAAGTCTGATTCCACAAAACAGTCTCCAGATGTAGCCGGTGACTCTCATACTAACAGAAGAGGAGGCATCGGTGGGGAGCATCTCTGAGAGAGATGAGAGCGTGTTTGTCTGAAGAAACATCTCACAATTATGATCTATTTTTAATCGCCTATGGGAACCATGCACTTACTGGTTCCGTGCTCCGCTCTGCATTCTCACACAAACAGATATGATCTCAGCAGTGGGAGAGCACGCTTCTCCATCACTCCCTGTTAACATCAAAGTCAGCACTTTGAAACCATCGCGTGTCCAAACCTTTCTTCTCCTTAACTCATTTTCCTTGTTTTTTCTTTGCATTCTGTCTACAACTTTTCCTCCTGGAATTGAATTTTGAGATCTAGTTATCTGTGTTCTTGGTATTCCGTTTTTTTCTTTTTCTCCTTAATTGCATCAGAAAGTCCCGCTGAGATTAGACATCTTTTTTTTACAAGAGAGGGCAGCCATAGAAAATCAAAACTATATAAAACGTGTACATGATTTACAAATGAACAGTAAAACAGAGAGACAGCCTTTCGTGCATAGTGGCCTCTAAAGAAAAAACATTTCTCCGTCACTGCATGCTTTATGGCAATCTTAAAATTCTTAATGGATATGAGTGTATTTGGAGATAATTCAGTGACCACGGTGCATGGTGGGAAGACGCTGTTTGCCAAAGTCTGTCAAAGTTGTTAGGGCCCTTGGCCTCGGAGGGTTAGGGTTATGGTTATGGTTATGGTTAGGGTTAGGGTTAGGGTGCAGCCTCCCTCCATGCAGATTTGAGCGTGCAACACACCCTGAGGGCTGGCTGTTTGGAGCCTCTGGCCGGCCTCCCTCCTGTGGAAAATCACACCTGCTTCTTCAAAGGCTCTGAGGAGGACTCATTCACCGGGTCAGCTCTTGACTGAGCGTGCAGCTCGCCCCTGTTGTTCTGGCTGAGATCGTTGTGATGTTGTCAGTCTTTGTGGACCCATCTGTAAAATCTTGTGTCTTCCAGAAGCTAAGGCTGCGGCTACACGGAAACGTTTTTCACTGTAAACGATACTTTTTCTTATCGTTTCGCTGTCGCGGCCACACGGAGCCGGCGTTCCCACTACCCCAAAACGATAGTTTTTGAAAACGGGTTCCAGAGTGGGAAAGTTTGAAAACGGCCTCGTTTCGTTTCCACTGTTACAGCTAAAACGTTTTTGCGTCAGTCACACGTTGACGCTGTGAGCCAATTTTAACACTTCTCTATTGTCTCACAGCGTGGCGTGACACAGTGGCGTGTGTACTGCATCGTTTCATCGTTTTCGTCTGGACCTGAATCTTTACAGCAGCGCGTTTCCGTGTGGTCGCAAGAATTTTCGTACCCGTTTTCAAAAAAAACCTCGTTTCGTTTTCGTGTAGCCGTAGCCTCAGTTAGACACTTTTTGCTTTAATCTGGTACTTAGTTTAAATTTGGTGATGCTTCTCCTTTGTGCGTTTTGGTTTAGATCTTTTTAGTTTAAAGAGGTTTTTGGTTGTTTTACTTTCAGCAGTTAGACAAGTCCCTCAAATATTAAGACAGATTTCTTTTGTTTTGATTCTTTGTTGGTGTGAGTTGCACCTCTTGCTTCGCCTTGGATTTTTGTTTCCTTAGTTGTAAACCCTTTTAGCTCCAAATACACCATCCTGCCCCTTTTTTAAGTTACCTCCTCTGACCCCTGACTGAGTTGGGCCGTGGCTCAGCGGCTTCCAATAACCGGAAGGTTGGCGGTTAGATTCCCACTCAAAAAGATTGGTGAAAGTGAAAGCTGGAGGGGTGTTAGTCCACCTCTTTGCTGTACCATCATGCTCCCCGGGCGCTGTGAATGGCTGCCCACCGCTCCAGTGTATGGCATCTGTCTCTGAATGTGTGACCCTGTGCATGTGTGTGTCAACACACCTGCCAACCTGGATGGGTTAAAAGTGCAGGACAAATTGTGTGTGTATGCATATATGCATGACAATAAATCTGATCTTAACCTTAACATTCAAGAGAAACCACTTGGAGGTGCACAGATGGTAACTACGAGAGCTGATCGAGAAAAGGCTGCTGAGGAATTCTGGGGATTTCCCCAGCAGGTCTTTACAGATGAGCCAATACCAGTGTTGTTGCCTAAAAATGGTTAATGATGCCCAACCAACTAAATCATAGAGAAATATAAAGAACAGTATATCAATCACACATAGAAAGGTTGATTCCACATGATTTCTTTCTAAAATAAAAGCCAACCTTCATAACTACGCTAGATATATGTACCTTAAAATAAGGCTTTTCTTCATTCCCAAATACTTATAACAGGACACCATTTCACTCAATGCATCGTCATTCTTACACTGTCAAAGTGTCATAAACTTTATTTTCTGGACATTTAAAACCAATTTTAGAGCCATCAAAGCTTTTTCTAATAACTAAAATACAGCCTGAAGTTATTGAATAGGGAGGAGATATATAAACGATCCGCATACGAATGCAATTTAGTTCAATCAATCATTTATCAAAAATAAAACATGAAATAGGAGCCAAAATGGAACCTTTGGGTCTGATTTGTGGCCTTCAGCTTGGACACACTGACTGTTAAGTCATTTTTAAACCTTAAATTTCACCTGCAGGGAAAACAGAAATATCACATCCCTGTTGGGATGATGTGTGAAATGTTTCTGAAAAACCAACCAAAACAAGTAACCCTTTATTTAGTTTAAAATGACACAAAGACAATATGTTGGATGTTAAAACTAAGGTTTTTTTCATGGCAACAACAACAAATTTACATCAAGGTGAAACAAGGTCCAAATGAGAGGAAATAATTTGATGGCACATTTACTATGAATTAATCTGATTGGTAAGATGAAAGGGAGTAAATATGTTCTTTTTTACTTCCATCCACTCTCGTTTCGCTGCTCCTTTACTTTCTCTCTCTGTGTCTCTCATTGACTCTTTGTGATTCAACATAGCTCATACACCTTTGAATAATTAAGATGCAATAAATCCCACTGTCACATCAGTTTTTCATACTCCATGCTGTGCGTGCATGAACTTCACCGCGACTGTCAGACTGCAGCAGCTGCAGAGCTGGCCTCTATATATTTAAGTGCAACTGAGAAATAGCAAGATGCTCCAAAGGGACGCTTTGACATTAAAAAAAAAGCTCCTTTATTGATTGTCACTGTAAAATAACACACTCGTATGCCATACTAAGACCCATGACACGCCTCATCCTCAAATGCTGTCATGGGAATCCCTGCAGAGGCCCAGAGGAACCAGCAGAAAGCAGTTTTGCTGCTGGAGGGAAAGCAATTGATTCTACTCACACACACTTTTCTTTGGCTATTGCAGATTATTTTGAATCTTTACACATTGAATGCTTTTAAAGGTTTTGACTGAGTACACACAATGCAAACACCCTTCTGAATATCTGTATATAGGCTTCCAGAAGGGGAAAAAAGCCTAACACAACTAATCTTCATTTCTCACAAATGCATGCATAACGTTCCCGGGCATACACTCAAACACACATGCACGTGAATACTGTATATGCAACGAGTGTCTGTACTGTAGAGATAACCGACAGGATTAGCTACAACACATTGAGCATAAATAGATTTAATTAAAAACACACCTTGGTTTGGTGTTTTGAGGGTAAGGATAACGGACCTGTGCATTTTCACATGCCGCTGCCAATAACCAATAATATAAAACTCATTGTCAGTTAAAGGGATAATCCGGAGTAAAATGCACTTTAGATCAATTTACGGGATGTTGGGAGTACATACGTTGAGTTGACATCAAAATCATGTCATTCGGATGTGTTTTGAGAATTTCAATTTGACCGTTTTTAGCCAAAAGTCGTTAACCTGGAAGTGACGGGGGCATATCGTATTGCCGCTACAAAACGCTATTTTTATACCTCTTCTACAGCTCCAAACAACATAACACTTACGTGGTAGTGAGTAGAGGGTCCCTAAAGCCAAACCGAAGTGTCTCGAGGTCTTCATGTGGTCGGATAGAGAATCCAGAATGAATTTAATCAAGCCAGTACCTTTCCGGAAATGTTGCTGCTGCAGCTGCCGCTAAAGACCGTGGTGAAGTTGGTTTAATATTGGATATTCGACAGATATTCACAATATCTTTTTTTCCAATACCTCCCAAGCCTTGTGACCTAGTGACTCCAAACCAATGCAGAATAGTTCTCCTATGTAGCACCAACCACGCACACCTTTTTTTACATCAATTGTATGCACACTCTATTTTATATTATTTTTTTTTTAAGGAAAAGACATTATTTCCTATAGGGAATGGTCTCTTTTTTTCAATACCTCCCAAGCCTTGTGACCTAGTGACTCCAAACCAATGCAGAATAGTTCTCCAATGTAGTACCAACCACACACACCTTTTTGTACACCAATTGAATGCTCACGCTATCTGAAACAAAGATCTGAAACAAAAATATAATTAACAAAACAAAGTTTGTTTAAAGAAATGAATATAAAATAGAGTGTGCATTCAAATGGTGTACAAAAAGGTGTGTGTGGTTGGTACTACATAGGAGAACTATTCTGCATTGGTTTGGAGTCACTAGGTCACAAGGCTTGGGAGGTATTGGAAAAAAAAGACACCTTATTTCCTTATTGTGAATATCTGTCGAATATCCAATATCAAACCAACTTCACCACGGTCTTTAGCGGCAGCAGCAACCTTTCCGGAAAGGTACTGGCTTGATTAAATTCATTCTGGACTCTATATCCGACCACATGAAGACCTCGGGACACTTCGGTTTGGCTTTAGGGACCCTCTACTCACTACCACGTAAATGTTATGTTGTTTGGAGCTGTAGAAGAGGTATAAAAATAGCGTTTTGTAGCGGCGATACGATATGCCCCCGTCACTTCCAGGCTAACGACTTTTGGCTAAAAACGGTCAAATCGAAATTCTCAAAACACATCCGAATGACATGATTTTGATGTCAACTCAACGTATACTCCCAACATCCCGTAAATTGATCTAAAGTGCATTTTACTCTGGATTATCCCTTTAAGCATCATCAGAAAATAAAGCTAAATTAATCATAGCATTATACTCAGAGCAGTCAATGTGTAAAGCTGTGTTTGTGGAAGGCCATCAAGCTCAGTCAGCAAAAGATACAACTGTGGAGACTTATTTTATAAGATTTTATTTATGCACCTCATTCCAAATTATCTTGTAAAAATTAACTGGAAACAAAGCCAGTATGGTTCCGCAATAACATAATCTCAAGGGCTTTTATTCCACAAAATGTCAGCTGTGGTCCAGGCGGAGACTCTCAGAATAAAACAGCTGTTAATGGCTATTTGTCATTTTCCGGATTGAATTGTTGCCATTATCCATGTCCAGGTTGCAGTTTAGGCAGGACCGCCCACACTCTGCCCAGGTCCCTCCAGGACCTATGTTCCAGGGGGATGTTCCTGTGCCTGCGAACAGGCGTGATCTGTCCAAGTGAACAGGGTTTGCCCTGAGACTCAGGACCTGTTAAAAATGCCCTACCACCTAAAATGACTCCTTTTTTTTTTATGGTACGCAGCGTTTCTTACCCATAATACACACTTCTGACGTTACAAAAGATTTCTGAGAATGATTCATGCACAATAATAGCAAATTTATGGTCTACACAAACACTGCAGCGACACTCGGTGGAATAAAATCGAATAGTGCCAGTTTTTAACCGCATTATATTAACCACACAACAACTTGAAAATGCTGATTTCCATGGCAGCAACAAACCTACAAGTGTGCTTAAGGAGGCAACTGTTCTGGATGAAGGATCTTCATTCACGGTCAGATTACAGCCTCCAATGGGTTCATTCTGTGAGATATGAACACACCCATTCTAGGCATGAGCAGAAATGGCTGAAAATGTTGTTTTTGACATGACAAAAGCTTTGGGGTTTGGGATTGATGGAGAAAAGTAAAAGGTTTGTATTATGACATGTCTTTTACGTTCAACTTGTATCTTTCTAGTCTTCTTGATACTGAAAAAAAAAACGCTTTAAATAATGGTTTTAATTAATGTGTCGTTTTTGGGGGGGTTTATAGAAACTGTCCCAAACAAAGGAGTCTAAAGAGCTCCCAGAACCCATTGTATAGGATATAGAATGAAGATTCAATTATGGAAATATTGTACTTCATTAACCTGTAAATGTCTAAGAACAATGAGTGCAAGATAACAATGACGGTACAGAATATATGGGACAGGTAAGACTTTGTCTGCTTATCCGACTGTCTGTGGCTGTCTATCTTTGATGCAAACATGGACATGAATAAGCTGAGTTACGGTTTAAATGATGAAATATCCCCAGGGCATCTTCACAGTGAAAAAAATACATGCTCACACCTTCATATTTTTTAAGCCTTTCAGGTAGAAGTTGGTTGTTAAATTCCCTCAAATGCATGAGAAAATATTCACAGCAAATAAATGAATTTTTCATTGAAAGTGTGTGAAAATGTAAATCTGCCTGATTAGACTCTGGGGCACTCTGTTCATTTCACCTCCACTCTCACCAGCCTTCTCTGCTGTCTGAGGATTGTCTGCATGTGCATTTGTGAGAATCTGTGTCCTTGCTTTTGATGCCTGTGCTCACAACAAAACCCATTTATCAGCTTCACTAAAGCACGAACCAGATCCGTGCTTTTACTGCATCTAATCATAGAAATCAAATTGTGCAGTAACTTGCACATGTGTTGAACTCTCTGGGGGTATAAAGATGTTGTGAAGCATTTCCTTACAGTGGAATCCTTCCACAAATAGAAGGTCCATCCATATTTTCTTCATTTTAAAAGATTTCATGAGCTAATTCCTTTTAGTCTAAATAGTTTGTCGGCGGTCCTTGTGAATATAATTCCAGAACTAAGTACACATTAATCCTCAGAGATCTTTGTTTTAGGGGCATGACTGTTTCAATAGACATGCCTGGGATCCTACAGAGCCTTTGAAATGTGTGACACATGACGTGGGCGGCTGAAATTTTCTGACCCGACTACAGTGCAAACCCCACTGCTAACAGAAGAAAGTGCAAACTTGTTCAGCTGTAAGGTTTAAGGTATTGTTATCTTAGAGAAGCGACTGTTGCTGCCCATGGATCTTGACAGGGTCATAAAGGCATTTCCAAACCATTTGAACCATCATACTGCAGTGAGAAGTATTGTGTTAAATGTTAAAGTTCACAGTCTGAAAAAGGGAGGTTGTCAGAAGAAAGCCTCTTCTCTCTGAAAGGAAGCTCAGCTTAGGTTTGCAAAGTTTAATCTGAGCAAAAGCAAAAGAACTCTGGAACAATTTCCTTTGGACAAGAACAACCTGTGACAACGTTTGGTCACAGTTCAGACCCGATCATTGAGGAAAATTTGTTTAATTTTGGTCAGTGTTTGACTTTTGAATGTCTTCTGAATGCAATACGTGTTCACAGGGGGCTATCAGTGTAGTATGAAGCAGTCTCACTCTCAGGGCTTCTTCACAGATCTGCAAAGATACAGTCAAAAGAGTTTGTTCATCTGTGGATAATACGATGACTAATGCAAAAAGAAAATCCTGGATCAGTGTCATAGTAGCATTTTCTTTCCTTTAACAACCTCAGGAAAACTTTGCAGCCTGATATTAGACCACATTCTAATCATTTAGCAGAGGCTTTTAATCCAAAGTGGCATAAAAATGAGGAACACACTGTGGGCCAATGTGGAGTTTGGCATCTTACTCAGCAAAACAGAGACAGAAGAAGTTGGGGAGTGTCCCAAGCTTCAGTGGCATGTGCCAGAATTTCTAATTCCTACTCTTTATTTATGTATTTGTGCCCTGTAAAGAGAACAGTACTCAGTTAAACATATAATTTAGTTTTATCCTCTTGGAATATATAAATAGATAAAAAAATATTTCAATTTGTTTAGATTTTCCTGCTCTGAGTTGGAGCTCTCGCTGTGATCGCTCCGACTGAAACTCCCCAGGCCGCCATTAGTCCCATCCACTCATATTTTATAAGCTCCTTTGTGATTACCTCAAGGTTCCCACAGCACACTGTGGCTCCTGTTCCAGTATTCCCACTGGCTTAAAAAAAAAACATTTTCAAAGACACTTTAAGTATTAATGGGATAATCTGTCATTCCAAGAGTTGGTGAGTAATGGTGCTTTTTTGTAGGTTGTAGGTTCATATAATTTTGGAAAAAAAGTGCTTACAATCTATACCTTTTGCCTGCATAACATCAAGGTTGTTTTCATTTGCTCGGAGGCAAAGCTAACCTCAGCAGTTGAAACTGAGTCTTATCATTCTGTTTGTGTCAGTGCCAAATACCGCGCGTGTCAAGGATACAGTCGGATCATGTTTGCTTGACAACACTCTCCAGAGAAAACTCTGCCGGACCTGGGGTCAGCCGAAGCCAACAGTTGAACCCGTTGTGATGAGAGTCGGGCAGCTAACAACAGTGGGGCAGATGCAGGCTGTATAATTGCAGGTGGCCAACATCACGGTCATCTCAATTCTCTGTGGACCATTTACTGCAGCAGCTCCCCATCCCTCCATCTTTCACATGGTCAACTCTCAGCTCAGCAGGCGTTCTCCCAGCAGCTGTTAAATGCACCATCTGCACTCCAAACTACACTTGCTGTTCTGCTCTTGTCGGCTCCTGCTGTAAACCACTGTATGCTCGTTGTCACGCACCTCAAAACGGGACTCAAAGCCAAATAAAGCTTGATAATTATGGAACAAGGTGCATTCTGCTGCTTTGATTTCTGCATAGGTGCTGGTTTCACACTTTGTCTACTTTACACAAAGCTCCACAAACTAGAGATGGGACCAAGTCACACATGTGCAAGTCTCAAGTCTCAGCTTTCAAGTCTCAAGTAATTTTTTCTTGGGCAAGTCAAGTCAAGTCAAGTCCCCTTATTATTGCAATTTTACCTGCAGAATCTGATCTTAATAAAGTGAAAACACAAAGATTTAAGTAACTGTCAGTAAACATCATTGGCCAATGTGTCCAACCTGTCCACCCCGTATCATATCAAGCTAACGTTAGCTAACTACCAACTAGGCTAACAGGATAATATTAGCTAATTTGACAAGTACTTACTGGTCAGAAGTTGTCGTCTGGCTGTCTGAGATGTTGATGCCGCATGTCTTGCACTGTGCTGTTCTTCTTTTGCCGTCAAAATGGTAATTACGAAAGCCGAAGACGATGACTCTCGGTACCGCTGCCATGGTGATGCATATCTGATATAAGTTTATTCTATCCAATAAACATGTAAGGTATGTAGAGAGGGCATGACTGATTGACAGGGTAGGGATCCTGACGCCATTCTCAGCCTGCGCTCCTACCGGGTAATCGATATTATTTATTTTATGAATTTTATATTCAAACTGAAAACATGAACGGAATAACACTCAAGTCATTCAAGTCATTCAAGTCATTGTGTCTCAAGTCAAGTCAAGTGCCGAGTCTTTAACTTCCAAGTCCGAGTCGAGTCTCAACTCTTTTATTTTTTGTCAAGTCAAGTCACAAGTCATCAAAACAGCGACTCGAGTCCAAGTCACAGTGACTCGAGTCCCCATCTCTGCCACAAACACTTGACACACTTTATTCTGGCCGATAAAAGTTGAAGCCTCAGTTAAGAGGAAAAAAAGAGACCTTTGGTTGATTTATTTTTGAGACGCCTGTTTCTTTATTTGTATTGCTTTTTCTATCATGTCAGATCTGCCTCTAAATAACATGTGTACAAATGCACATCTTTAGTCAAAGATAATGGGGGACATGATGTGTGTGCATGACCCAGTTGTAAATTCCTTTACTCTGCCTCACATAGAGGAAAAAACACAGCTCCAGTCTGCATGAAGGGAGGTTTCTCCCATGCAGAACATGCTCATTTCTCATTTCTCGTGCTGTTTCAGAGTAAAAGGTGAGATGTAGAGTGAGAAGGTTGTCTGTGAACTTCAGTGCATTTACGCTAAATTCTCTTTGATCAACAGCCAAGTCCGTCTTCTCGTTTAAACTTCATGCTGTTGTCAAATCAGTTGATTTGCTCTGTGCAGATGTTCAAGCTCTGGATCTTTGATCTTTGCAGAGGTGTCCTCTATGGTGCTGTTCACTGTAAAGAACTTTATGAACAGCAGATTTCATACAAAGGCTAAGAAGGAATAAAAGGTGGCTTTGATTTCCTTTCGCTGTTTTCTGCTTCTGTGCAACCTTTTCAGTTCTAAGGCAGCATAGCAAACCAATTTCCAAAAATATTTCATATGGTTATTTTGACAAATGCAATAGCCTTCAAATAAATGCTTGTCAGTCTGACAGCGCTGAGGTCATTTTAACCTCTCAAGACTAAAGCGACTTTTAGAATAAGAATTACTGCTGGAAGAGGAAAAGTGGGAATATGAAAGTTTTACTGTGTTTTTGTGCTATAAGTGCTTCTCCTGCACCTACACTGACGAATTACATCCCTCTAAACACAGACACACTCATGTACTCGGGCTTCCAGCTCGTTTATTTTGCAGTGCCACTTCTGCCATGTCACAAAAACTGGGCAGCACACATCCTGCCTCAGCAGCACCAAAACATCATCGTCTTGTCTTTTTGGTGCTTGCTGCCACGTGCTTGAGAGACACGTGTGGATTTTCTCTGCTCCTCTCAACCTGCCAGCTAAAAAAAGACAAATATCAACATTTTTATAAAACTTCAAATAGCTGCATTTTCTTTGAGGATTGAGTCTGATACCAGCGCAGGAGTTCGACGTAACGAGGCCTTAACAACTCACACAACCTCATGAACCATCATATAACAGGGAGGTCCAAAGGGCCGCTGTCCTGCAGGTTTTAGATGTTTCCCTGCTTCAGCACACCTGATTCAGATCAATGCATCATTAGCCGGCTTGTGCAGAACTTAACAATCTTTTAAAAAGATCCATTTGGTCTGAGTCAGGTGTGTTGAAGCAGGGAAACGTCTAAAACCTGCAGGACAGCACAGCGGGCCTCCAGGACCAATTTTGGACAAAGAAAAATATCCTGATAATCCTTGAAACGTCCAACACAAGAACATGATTCAGTTTTGACATGTACGTGATAAAGATGCTCATTTCCAGAATAATCATATGTTACCCTTTGTTTGTTGTTTCTTTCTCTTTCTCTCATCAGTCTATCTGTATCCCTGTGGGCACAAAAGGAAGCTTAATGAAACTCCACCAGTCAAAGAGACCAGTAATGGTTTATCGATCTATTATCAATAAGCTCATCTGTGAACAACAAGTTACACCGATAGAGCCGAACAAACAAAGAAGCAACTGGGGTATTGACGGCTACATTAGTAATGCACACACACACACACACACATGATTGATTAAAAACATACGTAAGAAGACTGAAAGATCTTGACCAAGAGGATGAATAGTGTCTCATAAAGCATGCACAAGGAAAGAGTAAAATCACTCGTCATGTTTCTTTGTGGCTGTAACGTCCACGGTGAAAGGGTCCCAGCAGTTCAAGTACCACTGATCTGCTGCTGACCTTTGGCCTTGACTTGAGGATTTTTCCTTCCAAACTGAAGCAAGATCTGAATGTTTATCACTTGTATTCTCATGCTGATCAATTTCCACCTCTAATTTGAGCAGTGTGAACAAGCCTGTTATCACCCAAAGGCACAAAACTCTGCGTTTGTGTCTGGATCCCATGATATCTCTGAGATATGCACAAAGTGTGCTCTGCCATCATGTCCTGCAGCAGAGCCGTGGCGAGTGTTTACATGTTCCACACCTGATGGAGACATCACTTCCTCGTTTTCCGTTTCCATTTCATTCAGCATTTTCACGTTTTATTTTAGTTTCATTTGTTAGTTCTTTAGGTTCAAGAAGGTTTTAGTTTGATTGACAATTGAAAATTTATAGTAAGACAGGTAATTTCTTAAATAAGTATAGATTTATTTATCCTATACAGGGCCATGGAAAACTGGAGCCAATCCCAGCTGTAAAAGAACCACAGATGTGGTACAGCCTGGACAACTAACAGAGACCAACAATAAACATGCATACCCTGTAAAAAAAAAAAAAAGTAATTTCACAGGAAATATTCTGTAATTTTTCACATATTTTTCCTGTTTTCCAAAAAACAATGGAATTCCAGTAGATTTACAGATATTTTTTAGTATTTTAGGTTTTATGTTCAAAATTACAGTTAATTATCCATAATGTAAGATTACATTAATATTATTTTTTAATAACAATTTATTGTATTTGTACTTCTTCAACTCTAATTTTACATACAATTTTCTGGATGTTTTTACAGGTCTATCACCATTTTCCATAAAATAATGTAATAACTGTAAATTAACAGATACTAGCAGTAATTTCAATACTTACCTTTGGAATTACATGGTGAGTTTGGAATATCCAGTTAACCTAACGAGCATATTTTTTGGATGAAGCCCAAGCAACCAGAGAATAACCACAGGACCAGAGAGAAGACTGAAACTTTGCTAAAAACTTCCCCAACTGGAAACCTTCTTGCCATGAAGTGACAGTGCTCGCCATCCCATCACCGTGCCCACCCAATGATGTGTGCATTAGTGATGGGTCATGCGCACAAGCATCGGCTCTGAGAGCCGGCTCTTTGTAGTGAATCAGAAGAGCCGGCTCGCATCAAGTGAGAGCCGGCTCCCAGTTTTTTTCCATTCGCTGCTTATGTTTCACTTTCAGTGCTCAGTCCCAGCTCTGGTTACACAGAGCTTTGTTATGATTGGCCAGCATGGCGACCAGCATGTAACCTGGTTCTCACGCAGATGGATGTTTCTCATCCATCTGGAATTTTCTCGGTTGCCTAGCTGTTCTCTGCTGTGAGTAGGCGGGGGTTGTATTCAAAAACCTCTCGAACCTGATAGGAGAATTCAATGTGTGTGTCACGTACTACTTCGACCAATCATATCGAAAGCGGACGTGACGCGTTGGAGCGCGACCAGTCTCTCGGTCTGTGGTGGATAATAAACAAAACACAACAGCAGCGAGCAAAGCAGGAGCTAGCAGCAGCTAATCTGTTAACACCCCGCCCCACGATTGTGATTGGATCTAGGCATAGAGGCGGGCCCGTTTATGGGGTAACCGAAGACTTCGGGCTCAACAAGGCGCGCCCAGACCCTCGTGCGAGCTCACGAAGTGTAACGAAGATGCACGAAGCACAAAGGGTCTGCGTGAGAGCCAGGCTAACCAGCACGCGGTATTCACGTGAGAATTAAGGAGTTCGGTTTTGGTTCTGGTTCTGTTCTGTGGATTTGTTTGAACTTTTTTGGTTCATTTGTCCAGTAAAAAAGTTTAATTGAGGACATTATTAATGTTAGCTTGAGTTTGGTTCTGTTCTGTGGATTTGTTGGAAGTTTATTGTTAATTTGTGCAATAAAAAAGTTTCATTGAAATAAACAAATGTAAAAATGGTTTTGTCACAGAATAAATGCAAAGAATTAGGAAATTATAAGGTCTCACATAAAAACACTGAAAGCAAAAGGGTTTTCAACACATAAACCATGATTTTTTTTTTTGCAAAGTTAAGGTAAAATATAGGCTACAAAAGATCCTAAATAAGGAACCGTTTGGGACTCAAAAGAGCCGGCTCTCGGAAAAGAGCCGAACTTCCCATCACTAGTGTGCATGTGCAGAGGGATTGTGAAAGCAGAGACGGAGAAAATCACTTGGCAGCTTTCAACACAAACCCATGTATTGCCAACGGCTTCAATTAAAGATTGCCAAGCCTTTCAATGCGATGCTGCCAGTTCTGTCCTCTGCCATGACTGTGTCATCTCAGTACACGTACTCATTTCCTTAAAGTCCCTCCTTTCCTCCCTTTGGAAAACAGTTTGCTTTACGTCAGAGCTGACCAGTCTCCCTGCACTTGCTGCGGTTAAACACCCCAGATAATGTGGGGCGAGTCACCGCCACGCTCCGCTAATGTGATGGCATCGAGTAAACGATGAAACTGAGGGGAAGATGTGCAAATGTCCGCCGCGTAAAGCACTCCCAGACTGTGGCTTTGCTCTAACAACAAGTCATTCAAGTCACTTAAAGATAAACATCTGTGCAATGAATTCAGCTGCACTTACATGTGTAATGATCCCCCACAGAGAAAGTTAGAAGCAGCACAGTGTCTTGAGCATTTTCTCACCTAGTTTACAGCATTGTGGTGTCACACTAGCCTGGCTGACGCGTCCACATCTCGATGAGATGGTGGTCTGGGAACTAGGTGTGCATTTTCTCGTATTTGAGGCGTGGTTTACGAATGCCTAGAGCCGTTTATTGGGCGCAACAAATGTCTATCAAATGGTGTCTGGTTCTTCCCATGCTGCTTTGCGTGCGAGTCAGATGAAATCTTTCAACGCCTCGTCTCGCTCCCCCCGTTCTGTGATTGGTTCCCTAACTTGGGCAAAAATAAGGGCGGTGGTTTCCAGGCTGCCTTTGCAGTGTGAATGAAATCGCGCGCAAAGCAGCATGGGAATTCCCAGGCTAGTGTCACACACTCTTCAGTCAATAACTATTCCACTCCTGACGAGGCCAGTGGTTCAATGAAACAGCCACGTTGGGCTGAATCCCTCCCATAACACAGCATGTAACCGTGCTGAGTGGAGCTCAGTGTATGGCTTCAGGTGCTCGTAAAATGACACAGCGACAGTGAACATCAGTAACTGATAATCCTCTATCCCATGTCCAAATTTACAGTTTAAATCCTACCCGAAAATATAACAAAGCACATAAATTATACCCGGACGCACTCCGATACTTCCCCCAGAGAATATGACCACCCCTCCACATCATCATAATACAGATCATTACAATACAATTACATGATGATGTTCCCATCACTAAAATATGACCAGCTTTCATCTTTACAGCAGTGAAGGCAGGTGGTGACTGCTCCCCACAGTGCCACATAATGAGGTTTTCTCTCCGTAAAGTGTCCTACGTCTGAGAGGAGTAGATGTTTTACAAGATGAAAGTTTGATGCCCGCGTAGGAAGAAGGATCCCTTTTATTCTAAAAGCAGCTCTTTCCGGCCAATGGCTTGAAGATGCTTGGAGGTTAGGGTGGCGGGAGGCGGTCGGGGGTTGAGAAATGACACGGGTGACATCAGAAATACACATTCTCTCTCAGAGAGCTGAGCTCAATAAAAGCTTGATGTGCTTAAATCCTGGAGTGGCTGTCTTTTGTTTTATCCGGCTCTGTGAGCGTGCATTTGTGCATCAGCTGTTCTACTCTTAAGCCAACATCTGCTCCACAGAAATTGCTGTCTGGAGATGTTTAATGTCTGCGAGTGGAAAAACCGAGGGGAGGAAACAATGGTTTGAGGAGCACTCAGTGGATAGAACTAAACTTCAGTGTAAAGTCATTATTTTTTTTTTTCTTTTTAACATGAAACAATGTATAAACTGAAACATTTAAATGGATTCTAAGAGGATTTTACACACTATTAGTCTTCTTCTGACAGCAACACATAAAACACCAATTTGTTCACGTAAACATGTGCCTTTTATTGTCATTAATGCAGCTTAATCCCGAAGTGGTGCCGTTGCCTCGGGAGATTTGGTTCAGAAATGCAACTGTTGCTTATTTCAGTGGTTAATACTGCCTGTGTCTCACATACAAACACTGGCAAATCCTCTTGAAATATTTAAAAATGATGTTTTAATACCATCTCATTAAAGCTCGATAGCTGAGTTAAACATTTTTGGACAATTTGCTGCAAAATGAATATGAGACTGCTGTGATTAGTCAAGTACTGCTGATTCTAAAGCAATGCCTGGCAGTATAAAATCTAATATAACCAGTCATAAGAACTCTATCCATGTTAATCACTTTTCTAAGATACAAAACCTCCCATAGCTGTGTAAGCAAATGCAGATTAAGTGACATGTTGATGAGGAAACTAAGGGAATTAAATGTTCTAACATGAAATTAGCGTTGTGATGTAATTTATTTTAGCCGATTCTATTATCTTTTCCTCTTTTTTTCCCAGTTTTGATTAACTCCTTGCTTGGAATTAAATGAAAATATAATGTTTAAAGTTGCTCCATGGTAGGAACTTAAATGAAAATATAATGTTTAAAGTTGCTCCATGGTAGACTGCTGTGATTAGTCAAGTACTGCTGATTTTAAAGCACTGCCTGGCTGTATACAATATAATATAACCAGTTATAAGAACTCTATCCATGTTAATCACTTTTCTAAGATACAAAACCTCCCATAGCTGTGTAAACAAACGCAGATTAAGTGACATGTTGATGAGGAAACTAAGGAAATTAAATGTTCTAACCTGAAATTAGCGTTGTGATATAATTTATTTTAGCCAATTCTATTCTATATTTTCCAAGTTTTGATTAACTCCTTGCTTCTTGCTATGGTGCCTAAACCTAATCATGTAAACAGGGAGTAAACCCGAGATGAAAGTGGAGCTGAAAATGGTGTGAACACTGCTGCCACATGTCCACCTTCTGTCCTGCTTATGAGGATTTTGTAGCTTGTTAAAGTAATTACTCCCAGAAACATTTTCTTCATTGTATCTTTGGGTGTAAACAACATGTGTCTGTCGGGGTATTAGCTTCTTCCTTTCCTCTCTAATTCTTTGGTCTCTCTGTACATTTCAATGTCCACTTTTATTTTGTGATCCCCGTCACAACTGTGTTTGCGTCTCTGTTTGCATCTGTTTGTGTGACATCCCTCTCTGCGTGTTTCCCAAACGCACACACACACACACACTTATCTGCCTGCTTTCACAGGGGAGTTTATGACCTGGTGCGTTTGTTTGTCCCTGCCATGGGGTGATTGCTGTCACCTTTCTGATCACAACAGCTCATGAAAGAGGCAGAAAACACAGGAGCTGGAAGCTGCTGGCTAAAGTGAGCATGTCCTGTCAGGAGTGGCTCGGCTTGCTGGCAGGTTCCCTCAGTGGTGCCTGACAAATTGACTGGTTTAGTAACAAAGGCATTAAATGATGTCGGTTACTCTGTTTGACGGTGACTAGTTACAGGTAGGGGTACAGAGGTCATTTTATTCAAGAAGAAAGAATTGGCTTTTCTGATATGACAGTTGAGTGTAATGTGTGTGGAATGTATTGCTGAAAACATTGCAATCATTCTGCCTTTAACACCTGACTGCAGGTTGCAGATTCTCTCTTTTTTTTAGTGTAGGCTGTATTTTTAACAGTCGGTTCTCAGCTCCTGGTGGGCTAATTAACAATGGCAGCCCCTAAAAATGTTTCGTTAGGGCTGGTGGTGTTTTTTGTTTATTGTGTGCTTGTGTCACTTCCCTCTCTTCTGCTCCATGAGCTTGGTGGCTGCTGCTCCTAATTGCCTTGATGGCTTCCACCGTTGGCTGCTGCCGGTGCACTGATGCTAAAGCTCCAGTGTCTGCTGTGTTCGGCGCCAAATTGTTGTTTCACTCATTGTAGGAACTTCTTCAGCCAAATACTCGTACGACTTCAAGTTTAGAGTCAAGAGAGATTTATAGTTGATGCGTAATTGTATATTTGCTGCACAGAAGATCCTGGAGAGAGCAGTTTGCATTCCAGCCATCCAAGCCAACAAGAGCCACGGATCCTCCACTGCCTCTCTGCACCGCCAACGTTTCCACCAGCAGCCAGATTTTGGAAAGTCCGTCCAAGTTTTTCCTCTTTCCAGCCACCGATCATTACTCACCTTCAGTCTCAAGATTCAGTCTCGCTGTTCAGTTGTTACCAGAGATTCAGGGAGGTCCTCACACTTCAGAGTCACGTTGACGACGGTAAATAAAAAGATGGAAAAAGATCACATCACTCCTCTTCGCACTAATTTTGGCAACAGTTTTGGCAACACTATAAATACTGGCAGCAGGTACGCCAGTATTTTACTGTTATTTAACAGTGCAAATACTGTTATTTATTTTAACATTATATTACCGTTTTTTGGCTTACAGTACATGACGGATAACTGTAATGTAATTTAGTCATTTTACAGCGCATCTACCATAATTGATCTAACAGTATAATAACGTATTTTGGATTTGGACATCAATTCATTACAAATGCCGTTTTATGCTGTTAAATTACAGTTTTCTACTGGTATTGTTAAATGACTGATTTAACTGTTAATTTACTTGTGAGGGATGAATATTCAACAGTATTTTATAATTATTGTAAACCGTAAATATACAGCAATTCGTTACAGTGAACCTATTGAGCATGTAACACCGTGTGGTTGCTGTTGGGGTTAGCACATAACAGCGTAACCAATGACCACATGGTTTGACCTGCAGAACATTGGAAGAATTTATTAATAATGAGTTAAAATGCATAACTGCTCTGTTTTCTTAATCCTGCTCCCTCTGGACCCAACAGGATCTCAACTCCAATACAACCGTATTACGAATATATCAACAGTTTTTGAATTAACATTCTGACATTTAGCTCAATTTAGCTCAATAACAATTGTACAGTGAATATAAAAAAAAGAGATAATGGACTACATCCTGTTGCACTGTATAATCTAAGGTCATGAATAGGTTTATATTAGGGCTGGGCGAGTTAACTCGTTATTATCGCGTTAATGCATTAATTATTCAACGCCGATAAATATTTTAGCGCGCATTAACGCAGGTTTTATTTTTGTATTTAAATTTTTATTTTTATTTTTTAGGGCTTTTGTGCCTTTAAGGGATGGGAAAGTTCAGAGAGACAGGAAGCAGGGGGCCGAGAGAGGACTATAGCCTCTGTACATGGGGCGTCTGCTCAACCCACTACACCACAAACCTCCCCTGTTTTATCATTTATTTTATTATTGTAAAAGTCTGTTGCTCACAGGCTTTTATTTTGTAAAAGTCTGCTGCTGTCTGCTGCGGAACCGGAAAAGAAAGTAATCGGCGGATCCACCAAACCTGGAGAAGGGTACGGAACTTTTACTCGGCCATTTTCATTTTAAAGTTCTTCCAGACGGCGGAGTCGACAGAACCAAAGTCATCTGTAAACACTGCCAAGTTGAATTGTCTTCTCAGCGTAGTAGTTCCAGTCTAAAATATCACTTAAAGGCAAAACACACAACTGATAGCAGCAAGTCATTCAAGGAAACAGACAGTGGAGCGAGGCTTCTACATAAAAACTACAGAAAGATGCTGATGTTAAAAGTGTGTTTGCACAACAAATGTTATGGCACTTTCATTCATATGGCAGCACATTTAAAATCAAACTAAATGCTAAAAGCTATACACTACTTTTGAATTCATTTTTAATCATGATTAATTAGATTCAAAATTTTAATCGTTGCCCAGCCCTAAAAATGAATAAATCTATGTAACCATGTGGGACCCACAATTTTTCCCTACAAAGCCCCAAACGGTATTGTAGGCTCCTTGCTTTTGGACTCACATTTTGTATTGCAGTTATTAAAGTTATACACACAAATTACTGCAGGTAGGACTTTTGGATTCATTTTTGGATTTTGCGTACATATGCGATTAATCGTGATTAATCAGGGAAATCATGTGATTAATTAGATTAAACATTTTAATCGTTGTCCAGCCCTAGTTTATATGTATTGGCATTTGTTAACTGATCTACATGGTGCACAACAGGAGAGGGTTTAATTTCTATCTTATATAAATATATGTTAAAAAAAAAAGTGTAACAGCAGCCTCTGTACATATCTCTATTTGTTTTTAAGCCCAGTCATTTGTTTGTTTGGTGAATGAGCCATTATTTTAGGAAGTGGTTCAGTAAAACCTAAAGATGCATGCTGGGTAAACACATATTCCCAGCACACACAGTGAGTGTTTCATAATGATAAGGATGATGAATGGACACATCGCTTCACCTTTTAGAAGTGGCACATTAAGGCATGTGCACTGTAAACAAACATGGAGCACATTTATCAGTCACCTAATTATCAAACACATTAATCTTGTATGATAAGAAAAAAATAAATAAAAAAAGTCGCTGTAACAGCCAGAGGGGGTTTCATTAGTGACAGCAGAGGAAAGGTTGTTGACATGCTCATGAATCAGTTTCACAGCAGCTCGTAGCTCGTAGCTTTGAAAAAAATGTTTGGATCAGTGCAACATATGCCTCAGTCAACTAATCATCTTTGCATCACACAAACAGAATCTGCTGATCATGCCCCCAAAGGTTGACACTGTGTACATGCCAGGCACACCAGGAAGTCACCGAAACTGGGAAACATCTATATTAAAACATTAAAACTGTAGAAAATTTGAGGTAAAACATTTATATGTTAGGGGAATTCCACCCGCAAGATGTTTAGTCTGCAGCCATCAATACAGTCAAATCACCTGTGTTCTCTTGCACCGATTCACAAATCAATTACTTGACTGACATTTGATTAAATCACTGTAAACACGCTGACGAACTGATTTAATTTTAGTATGCTTCCTGTCCTCCTCATCCCCTGTGACACATATACAAAGCTCCTTTGTTGCTGGTGGATAATACAGCGCAACAGAAGCTGCAGCATCAGTTGCTGCTGCAGAAGGTTAGGCAACAAGCAGCTGTTCAGCAGTCAGTAAAGGGGTGCCTGAGGACCAGCCGGGTTATGACACCAACCTGCTGTGATTCCAGTTTGTCAACACTTTATTCATTCTGACTCTGGTGGTGCTTTTGTACTTCAATAGCATGCAAGTTCCCCAGTGAAGCAGCATGTAAAGTGGCAACTTGAGTCGGTTTAGAGACACAATTAAGGATTGAACATTTTGTAGTATTTGAGAAAAATCCCCAGCTTTTCTGGGAATGGGCTTGTATCTAAAAAAAAAAAAAAAAGGCTGTTTTATGGTCATTTAAAAATCTGTTTGACAAGCTTTTGTGTGAAAAACTTTGAAATCTTTACATCTGCATAATATATTTCTAAATGTCACTGGAATTAAGTGAAAATATAATGTTTAAAGTTGCTCCATGGTAGGAAATAAATGAAAATATAATGTTTGCTCCATGATAGGAAATTAAATGAAAATGTAATGTTTAAAGTTGCTCCATGGTAGGAAAATAAATTAAATAAAAGGTTTAAAGTTGCTGCGTGGTAGGAAATGAAATGAAATAATGACTGTAATTGGTGACAAATTGCATCAGTACATTTTTCAACCTATAAACATCTGACCTTTTTGGGATGATATATACTTTAAATTGCTGTCCACTGATATCTCTGTTTGAAAAAGGCCTTGTGCAGGATTATTCACAAAAATGAAATCTATTTGATGACAGATGATGCAATTAGAATCTTTTTCTTCCTAGCCATGAGGCTCCACAGCTATTCATCAACATGTCTGCATCCGCACTATTTAGATTATTTACACATTAAAAGGAACTTTGTGTAACATTTCAAGACTTTTCTAAAAAACACTTGTGATTAGATTTCATCTAAATCATTTAATCACAATTGATGAAGGGCATTGGTGTAGCTCTCCAGGAATTTACCTTTACCTTTATCTTTGTCTCCTCTTTATTTGGAACCCTGACACAATTTCTTTTGACCAAAATGATGGAAGCCCATCTCTGCCATCCATATTCTTTATTCCCGTTTCTGGAGCCGACCCCAGCTGACTCCAGGCAGTGATGAGGTTCATGGGGCCTAATTAAGGTCTGAGGACGGCTCGATCTAATATCAGGCAGCAGCCCGGTCATTGTGAAGCCAAAAGCTGTAATCTGAGGCACAAAGAGTACACTTCCACGTTTTGTTTACATGTTATTTTATATGAACTGCACACACAGCAGGACCTGGTTATTTGAAAATTCTAGCTGACACCTTTGTTTTGTCCAGAGTGTTCCGGCTTCAAGGTAATTTCATCAACATGATATGCATTTCTTTCACGTTATTATCCGCAGAACTATCCTTCATTTTTTATCTTGTTGGAAGCATGCATCCATACTAAAATAAGCTTTATTGCAGCATAATTCTACACAGTCACGATTTTTTTATGCTTTCATCAACACCTGAAAGGTATTTTTGTCCTTGCTGCACAGAGAGTTGTCATGTTTTTTTTAAATAAAAGACTAAAAGCCACTTTGCATACTTGAGTTGAACGGTGTGATTAACTGGGTGAGTCACACATCATGTACTGGATGTAGCATGAATCATAGCCAAACCCTCTGACTTCTTGTGGTAGTTCATACACACGTTACTAAAATGTGAAGAATGAATCGTGTATCTAAACACCTTCAGTGGCTAAATACTGCGGCGATAACTGCTGAAGAGGATACAACCTAAGTAGAATGCGTCTTTAATTAAATCTGAAGTACAAGACGCTGATTTGTACTTCCCAGTCAAGTGAAGGAAATGTGGCATCGAATCCAGAGAGAGATCAATTTAAAAGTATTTTGAGGGAAGCCTTGGAGGTAACGCTGCTTCTGCTGAGATTAAAGTCTGGAGGTGCTTGAAAGAACTTTCAGCATATCAAGGATCCTTAAATGTTTCATAATGTAAGTGTCTGAAAACAAATTTGTGGGAAAATAGGGCTGCATGGCGGTGTGGTGGTTAGCACCGTTGCTTCACAGCAAGAGGGTTCCTGCTTTGAGTTTGCATGTTCTGCCCATGTTTGTGTGCGTTCTATCGGGGTACTCCGGATTTCTCCCACACCCCAAAAACTGTTGTTTATTGAATAGACCGTCAGAGAGACATGTACATTTCAGAATGCCTGGAAATTCCCTTTGACCTCAGTTTGTGACAATCTTTTATACCCTTCTGAATCATTCAATGCGTATGTGGCCCAAACCCATTTCAAACCTCATTTTCGCCATTTAACGTCATCCTAACCTCAAACAATATGCATGATTCGGACAACAACAAGGCACACTGTGTAATTTGGACAATGTGTCAAGGTTCTGCTCTCCCACAAAACATGCATGTTAACAACATCTTCTCTGACATACTTCTGGCACCCCACAGGGCTGCGTGCCGTCCCCCCTGCTGTTCATCCTCTGCACCGATGCCTGCAGATCCAGACAGCCCCATACCCACCGAGTGAAGTATGCAGATGACACAGTCCTCCCGTCTCTACTGTCAGACTCTTCACAGCCGCATGGACCAGCCCAGGAGTTCATGAACTGGTGTGACGACTTGTGTCTGGAGCTGAACGTCAGTAGAACCAAAGAGGTGGTGGTGACCTTTTCCAACAAGCAGAGGGAGCTTGCTGCAGTAAAGCCAGTGGAGCAGGTTCAGGAATACAAATATCTGGGCACCACCTTTGACAGTTTGCTGAGGAGATCCTCAGGAAAAGCCAGCAGAGACAGTACCTGCTAAGAAAGCTGAGTTCCTTCGGAGTAAGCCGGGACGTTCTATTACTCCTTCATAGAAAGCATCTTCTCAGTCACCAGCTGATTTCACTCAATCAGCCTTAAGGACACAAACTGCCTGCAGAAAACTGGGACTGTCCGCTCTAAAATGATTGGTTCACCTCTCAGATCTCTGTTGACTGTCGATGGAAATCTCACATGCTCTGTTCCCAAAGTTTGAGTGGCTCCCGTCTGCAGAACTCAGAGGAGGAAAGCCACCTCTGCTGCTCCTGAACTCTAAACTCCCATCATGCACTCTTCACTTCCACTTTACCCAAGACTGAATGTAATTCAACACTGGAATGTCTGTACCTCAGGCTCTGCATGCCTAATCTTTACTGCACCTTATCTCGCCTTTTTGCACCCATCATGCTGCTCCCCAGCACTCAGTATTTTTGGCACTGTAGTATTTTAGAAGTTAGAAATGAGGTATTATTGTGTTTCCCAGTTCGAGTATTTTAGCTTTTTAACATTAGCCCAAATCTGTGCAATGACTCAGTGCGAGTATTTTCATGTCCTTGTTTCCAGTTGTTTTAGTGTTTACATTGTTGCCTTGTTTGCTGCTCTCTGTGCCTTTAATTGGCCCTCGGGGACACATAAAGTTTTTTTAATTGAATTGAATTGAATGTTAGGTTGACCACTTGACAAGCCCTTAAGGTTTTTTTGGTTTCTCCTGCACATTTGCTTTATCTACTGTATACTTTGTATGTTTTTGTTGTTTTTCTACTTTTTTAATGTTGTTTGTATACATTTTTTGTTTCATGTGCTAATAAAGAAAAAAACAAAGGTTAATAATTGACCCTCGGAGTGGGTGTGGGCGTGGATGGTTGTTTGTTTCTGTAGTAAATAGGAGGGATGGTTCCCGAGCCGATGTGGAGATGGGTGATGAAGAACTCTGCTGACACGGACTTAATGGAACATAGAAACGTTTTTTGCATTCATCAGGTCCGTCTCGAATTCACAGAAAAGATGCATCAAGTCTGGAGAGATGAGCCCAATTGTTTGAATGAAATCTCTGTCCTCCAGAGGGTGAAGCCTCTTCTTATGGGTGTTAATTTATCCCTATAAGGTGAAGATGCTCCAGGTCTCTTTTCTTCCAGGCATGTAGCCAGGAAACAATGCATATGACTTCATTTCTCTGGAATGTGTTCTCCCTCTGAATCTCCATATTTGACTATATGCTCCTCTGGTTGGGACACATACACTCAGTGGCATTTTTCAGTGACGTGTTTGGACATATGTACTCAGCGACCTCAGTGATGCTTATTTTCAAATATTCTCTTTAAGTATCAGACTGTATCAGATTGGATTACTTTTCTCTAGTGGTGGGCCGTTATCGGCGTTAACGTGCTGCGATAATTTGAGAGTCTTATCGGGCGATATAAAAATTATCGCTGTTAATCTATTCTCAAAGTTGGGTTGGGAACTGGGTCAAAATAGGTAAGCAAAGTGTGATGACTTTTACCTTGATATTTTAGCTCGGGTGTTGGCCGATGTACGTACTTTTTCTGCCGTTAAGAAAACAGAAGAACGCCACTTTGCAGAAGCCTGTGCTAGGCAGTTTATGGAGGTCGGGGATAGTTCAAGTGTCGTAAAATGGTGGGACATTTCAAACACAGTCTGGCCAACGCAGACGAGCTGAAAGTCCAGCAAACCTCCCTTGGGCAAGTTCAGGAGCCGCTCGTGCAAGATGTTCCAACACGGTGGAATTCCACCCTCGAGATGATCAAGCGCGTGAGGCGCAACAGAGACGCACTGCACACAACGCTATCTCAACAGCAGCACCATCTGGCCTGTGTGCATCAGCCATGGAAAATAAAACCGACGCGCCCTGAGAGGAGCTTATTCGGTGGTTTTGATTCTGGACCTCTTCAAGTGCTAAGACGTCCCCTCTGACTTCAGACATTCGGAGAGAAGCTGCTGAGGCTGTCGCACACATTCACAAACACACCGGAGGAAACACTAAATAAGAGTGATTTATCCATGTTCTGTATCGGACGCACGGGAACTCGACCGTGGCGTTCCATTTCGTGTTGTCTGTCAACGTGCACGCGGACACGCTCCCACATAATCCAACTGGAACCATTAAGTTGTGTCTTATGGTCCCGGTGCAGCGCCGGCGCCACGGGGGGGGGGGGGGGCACTCGCGGGCATTGCCCCCCCATCCACGCCGGTGTGCCCCCCCTGGGTTCACTTTGATGTTTGACCGGAGATTGCCTCGAACACTGCAGTGCATGAGGGGACACGATCTAAAAGTCTTAAATAAAAAATACGTTTTTTAAGGTCTTAAAATGTCTTAAATTTCTCTGATTTTCGAAGAGTGGCATTAAATTTCATCTGGGCGGAATGAAAGAAAGATATGCCTGGAGAGAGCTTTTGTGTGTGCGCCAGTACTTCCGGTGAAAACTTCCGGTGATTTGACAGCTAAGCTAACGCGTCAGGTTAGGGCCAGTGGCCGTAAACAAAGGTTATAGCCGAGAAGAAAGATGATAATATGATGTAACTAAAAAGACTAGCTTTCTTCAGTAGCCTAATCCTTACCGATTTAGCATGCCTAGCAGCCTCGTTGCTAATGCTAGCCGCCGTAACGTTACTAACATACCCGTCAAGGAGTTGGCTGAGCAGGGGCAACAGTATGGGGCTGGCAGAGTTAACTTCATAATGGGTGAGTGCAGGTTTCAGTCACTTGTTTTCATTCTTTCACAGGATTGATTCACTTCATTGGTTTATCCGAGTGCTGGCCGCCGAGCCATTATGTGTCTGGGTTTGTGTAGGTTACTGATCATGGTTGTTAGCCGATAGTCAGGTTGTGTGTTGGGTGTGTATTTTTTCTATGGGTACATGCCATTGACTGAGCGGTCTGTACTCGTTTTTTATTTTTATCTAATTAGATTGGAGATACTAATTAATACTGAGGAGGGGGGGCTGGTCCCGGGTAAAATTGCCAGGGCCGATTTTTTTTCCCAGTCCGACCCTGATCTACATGTTCAAATGCGTTCTGATGTCGGCTCAACGCCAGTCTGAATTCACTGTGGCCGTGTGTGGGCGTTGCTGTTGTTGTTGCGCTCCTGTTTGCTCGTTGTGTGTATAGTATTAATGGCGACTAGAAAGGGGCAAACGTGATCTGGGCTTTGCGTTCAATTTATGCACCGATGATTATACAGAGTGGATTAAACTGTGCAGGCTATTCGAGATGTCTCCGAATGCCTACTTTAAAGGAAGCGTGTTTGCCAGGGCTGCCTAAACGAGTTGCCAACCGTCCCTTGAAATAATGGAATCGTCACGTATTTAGTAACAAAAGGACAGTTCCTTATTGGGCTGAAACGGGGCCCACAATTCGGTTAAAATGCAGAAAATTGCATCTAAGAAATACCAAATTTTCTGGGGGAGGACCCCCAGACCCCCGCTAGGGCCCCTCCCCTACTCATTTAAATGCCCGTCCAATAGCTTGTCTCTGCCGCCGGGTCTGTCCCGGTGGTGTGTCGCTGTGCTGAATACATATGTGTGTTTGTTTGGGGCAGGATCAATGCACGATTTAGCTCCAATGCAAAGGGGTCTGCAGGGAGTAAAACTGCTTGGAGGACAAGGAGAGACTGCAAAGGAGAACGTGCACGAGGGAAATTAAGACAGGAAAAGAGGGCCAGGAGAGCTTCTACCTTTTAGTCTCTGTCACTCTGCGTCTTCATTTCTCTCTGTCGCCTTGCTTCATGCGTTCGCACTCTTGTGATTTGCTAATTAACAGGTGAGGAAACCTTGTATAATATAAATTCTATGAAATACTTTGTTCATCCCAAAGGGAAATTAGAACGCCGCAGTATGTTTTTAGTATCAGCCGTCATTCTTTATGGTTTTAGCTGCAGGCACAATGGTTCTGTTTATATGTTTGTGTTATAAACTAATATTTTGATCATAATGCAACACAGAAAACATATTTTATGTTGCAGGAAACACCTTTCACAGTTTCATGGCAGCATCACGCCTCAGAAGGGGCCAAATTTATCGCTGTTAAATTCTACATATTATCCCTTTTCTTCCTACAGAGCAGGGTAATAACTGCTGTTCTGTTTTTATCTTCCCTAACAGCCATAAATGTGACTTCTTAATCAGTTAATCATCCTCTTTCCTCCCGTCTTTGCTTCTCATCACAGATGGCTCCCTGCACCTTTACCAGCTAACTTCTCCTTCCTTGCTCTCCACTCTCTGACCCTCCTCATCATCATCTCTCCTTCCCTTCAGGATCCTCCCCTTCATTTACCTCCCCTCATCTTTCCATTTTACCTCCACTGACCCCATTTTCTCCTCATCTTTTACTCACCTCCGGAGCCCTTTTGGTCATTTCTCATCCATTTTTCTGAACTGACCCCTCTAAACTCCCTCCTTTCATCTCACCCGCTCCTTATCCCTTTTCTTCCCTTCATTCCTCAATCTATTGGCAACCTCCATCTTTTTCTCCTCTTTCTACCTTCCCCCGATTCTCTGCTCCATTATCTATGTTTATCCATTATCATCTATCCATCTATCTTTGAGCATTTACCTGCCTTTGATTGTACCGTTTGACACTCTTTCATCTGGTCTTAAAATTCAATCGCTTTTAAGTTCTCCCCTTCCATTCTCCATTCAGCTCTCCCAAACCCTCATCTGTTATCTCTCCATCTACCTCTCCATCAAATAGTCCTCATCTACCCTCACTTTTACCATTTGATACCTTTTCACCTTGTCCTCTGATTCAATCTTCTCTCGTCTATCCCCAATCCCTCCGTTCCTTTCCTCTTTCTCTCACTACCTTTCTCCATTTATTTCACCAGTCCTTTTCTTTGGGTCTTTTTCACTGCAGCTGAAATGAAGCCCTGCACCGTTTCTCTCCTGATTCATGTGTTTATTGATAAGCTTCTTATCAAAGATTTGATTCAGTCATGACAAAGAGTATTCAAGTTTTCTGTTTCTACTTCTATCAATAAAAAAAATCATGCTTTTTACAGATTAAATATTAGCAAATTTATTAAAAGCAGATAACGTCACAAATGACATAAGCAGGTCATTAAATAAAACTACTCTAATTATTGACGTATTTAAAAAAAAAAAAACACATCTGCTGTATATTTCTTTCATTATTCCCTTAGTCCTGTGATTTACTCGTGTTCTCCGCCATTCACCCTGCAGTTAATTCTTTTCTGTAATTCCCATCTCAAAAAACCCTTTTTTAGTCTGTGATAAGCCAACAACAAACAGCCCTAGGCCCTATAAATAATGGACACTTGGCAGAGTACAATAAAGCCCTATTCGGACGGGACTAGTTCAATGGGGGGACGTATGGTAATGTTGGTTAACCAGACGACGCCAGGGAGAAGAAATGACCAATTCGGACGGGACAAGAAATCCCTGTAATATTCATCTAACATGGGAGGAGTTTTCTTGAATATAAAGCATTCTGCTCCAAAATTATTGTATACAAACGCAGAAGACTTTTTTGTTTGTTTACCTGAATGATAAGTATTACTAAAACGTATTGTACAGTATAACAGAACAGAAGATTTATTCATTTTTTACCTTAATGTAAAGTACTGTTCACCAAAAGTTTTGCTCAGGATACTTATTTTACCTAAATGTAAAGTATAGTTTAAAAAAAGGATTGCACAACGAAACTTAAGTGTCATTTTCTATTTTACACCTAATTGTTTCTCTCTTTAAAAGGATATGACGACATATTCCGTACTTATTACCGAAGGTCGCATTCGCATGGGATTAGTATTACCTACGGTAGATACTCCGGACCGTTTCACAGGAGGTAGAATTCTCGGCAAAGTTTACCGACATACTCCGCTATCTTTACTGACATGGCGCGTTTGGACGGGACTAGATTTCCCGGTTATTATTACTTTACCCCAGGTCCCCCCATTAAACTAGTCCCGTCCGAATAGGGCTAAAGTCTCCTCCTCCAAGCCGGAGGTTTAAATTCTGAGAGTAAATATCAGCTTTATAACCTGCTCAAAGTACGTTAGCCTCAACTTTGCCAATGTTGTTCCAACGGACGTTAAACAACAAATGTTAAGAAATGCTACACTTTTATTCATGGTAATGAAAATGTTCAGTTAATTGGATGTGCGATATTAAAAAATGCTGGCTGAATTGTAGTGTTGGATAAAGTCAGGTCCTGGTGACCTGGTGAAGCAGTTCAGTCCAACCTGAGCTTGAAGTAAAGCCTGCATCCAGGTAAATGGCCTCCCTTGCTCCTTTGTTCGAAAAATTGGAGAAAACTTATTTTCTCATATTTTCCACGTTCCTTTTATTAAAGATTTAGGATTCTGCAACATGGAAATGCTATTGACACACACAATATGAAAGTTTATGGGGATAAAAAGGTACAAATGAATTTAGAAAAGAAAATTGTGCAATGAGAAGGCTTTGTGCACAAGCACGACGATCCAGATTAAAGGCAATGGAACAAATATGAAATCACAGTAAAACTGCTCTTTTAGTGAGACTTTTGCTAATATTTTCTCTGGTTTATCTAGTTTTTTTTCCTTATTTTAATGCCTCTTCAGCCAATGCAGTCTCATTCTTTAATGTATACTCATAATATATATATATTTATACTACGACTACAATTTAAAGGCTTAAAAATGCCTCTGTTAGCCAATAAAAATGGTGACTTTCCTACACTTTGCTCATATGAAACTATCACAAAATGAATATTTACTGTTAATAATACCCACACAGACACTGAAGGAGTGTTCTGGAGCAATAACCAGAGGTGTGCCATGCAGTAGAGCAGAGTTTGTGCTCCTGTTCTTTCACTTTTCTGCTTCACTCTCACTTTATCAGACTTGAATAAATGGTTTATGTAATCACCAGAATTTGGAGCCTGTTTGTTTCAGTTGACTGGGTATTATCTGCTTAGAACATGTGTTTACATCCTAAACTGACAAAAACATTGTCAATCACAATCAAATGTGCCACATAAAGAAATAGATTCATATCTGTTCATCTGAATACAGTTTTTCATTTTCAGATCACGAAACTGGAACTAAAAACAAAAATCGAACTAATTCTTTATTCAGTTTCAGAGGAAATTGGATTATTCTGTGCAAATTCTATTCACCTGTCAAAAGGGATTTTTATTTCTCTTTGTCACATAATCGTGCCGTTGCTGCTGCAGAGACGTTTACATCCCAACAATGCACGACTCCTCAGCACAGAGAGGGAAACCATTTCTTTCTGAGTCTGCAGACCATGTAATTGTCCTCCAGGAAACCTCAGCACACACATGCACAGATTTAAGGGGACAATGTCATCGCAGCATCATCTACGGGCCAGATCACACAAATCTCTGTTCACTCTTTATCAAGGACACAGAGACATTTACCCACATACGTGCACACACAAGCAGCCCTTCCTCAGACAATAAAGACACCTGAAAACTCCCGTGCAGCAGTTCAGTGTGGAGGGTGTACACTGCAGCTCATCCAGCAGAATGTCCCTTTAATACAGATGGAGCAGCTGTTAATGGGAGGGCTGGTTGTTAGCTGTCTGGCTTTCCCAGTTTACGTGTTGAAGTGTCCTGGGGAAAGTGAGTGAACCCCACACCCCAACGCGTTTAGGAGATCAGATCGCCGGGAATGTTTCACACACTGGAACCTGTGAGGGATTTTCACACACCTTCAGAGATTACACTGGAAAAAAAACACCCCTCCAAAAATAAGTGAAAAAAAACAACAAATACAAGACGTTTTTGCTTGAAATAAGCAAAAAAAAATCTGCCAATGGCTTGTCCAGATTTCTTGAAATAAGATGTGATCTTGAAATTAGCTTAAAAACCTCTTCAAATGTCAAAAAAGCTTGTTTCATATGATATGTGACTCAAAAAAAGATGTTTTCAAGACTTTTTCATTTAACAAGATATTCAAGATGTATTGTCTTCAAACAAGTCCCTATATCTGGCTGAAATGGTGCTTGTTAGGCAGTTGTGTCTTATATTAAGTGTAATGAGATATTTTGACTAGAAATGAGACAAATATACTTGGTAAGACTTTGATTTTTTCCAGTGTAGGGACTTGTTTTCTAGGAAAAAAATAACTTCCTGGGGAGAGGGTTGATTACATGATTGATCGCATGATTCCACGCAGCACATTCAGCCGTGAAAGATGTGTTTAAGATCAAAGTATGACATCTGTCTTTTTCTTTTCTGAGTTACATCTGGACAATAATGCCTTGTTTGATTTAGGAATTAACATCACCCGCTTGTGGTTACGACTAAAATAGAATAGAATAGAAAAATACTTTATTCATACCCCAATGGGGGAAATTCAAATTAGTCATGTAGCTCAATTTTTTTTTTAAATATTTAGAATGATTGTAGTAACAACAACAATAATAATACCAATTATAGTACTAGGGATACTACTACTAACTAATAATAATTAATAAATGACTAAATAAACAAACAAATAAAAAAATAATAGAAATATATAAATAAAATACAGACAACTGTTAAACTGCAAAAGTTGATCCTGTTTTTATGGTTGCCTTCATTATACGTAGGCACAATAACACCCTCTGAAGAAACTTTGGAGCTTCCTGGTTGGGTTTTAGCTCTTACCATCACAAAGTAAGAGCTAAAAAACATCAGGATTAGAACTGAAAGAGATACAATGTAATTTCTCAAAAAGCCCACTATGGAGGCTTGGAGGTAATGTACGGTTACACTGTCATAAATACAACACCCTTTCGCTTTCACGTTTCACGTTTGTTGACGAACGAGGAGTCAGAAGGTGCAAGCTATGTCGACCGAGAAGGTAAGAGTAATCAAATGTACCTGGGAGCGTGAGAGGGGTCTATTTGTTTTTGCGGTAGGTGTGCCAGAAAGCAAGTCGAAGTACTTCCGCTCAGCTCCCGGGCCGGTCCAGCAAAGTTACATGGCGCAGTTTTTCCAACTCAGACCCTCGAAGGGCATAGGAGACAGGCCAGTCGTAATATTAAAACTCATTCTAGCCGCACAATTTTTTTCAAGCTGTTATTTTAAGGTAGAAATGTTACATAGTATTGCTTTAAATACATCCATTCTCCTATTCCAGCATCACCTTAATGGACACCATTTTCCCACTTCACGAACAGTTGCTCTGACATCCACCACAACATTACTGAACGTTATAATTATCTTTTTCTGCCTCTATAAACAAACAAGCCGTGGGGTTGTTTTTGTGATTTAATGCAAAAGTTGAAAGAAGTTAACGAGCAGCTCAGAGAGATTGCTTAGTTTGCTACAGAATCAGCGTGTGATCACATGCTTCATCTGAAACTGAAACCAACTGCTTTGTTCCTTTGTGAACCGCTCAAACTTCTACAATGCATCAGATAGAATAATGTTGTGTTATTACATTTGTACCAAAAGTCACAGTCAACATACAGAGTAAGTTGTTCCTTTAAAGGCCAACAGTACAGATAATGCCCAGGGACCAGTGGCACATTTATTATTTTAAGAGCATTACCTCAAAAGCAAAGAAAATGGTGTCTTCACAGTCTCTTATATGGAGTCAGATTTATTCTCCTTTTTAACCCCACACCAACTGCTTTGGCTGCAGAAAGATCTGTGATCATTTGAGCTTACAAACAGAATGTGCTGTTACAGACCATCAAGATGCTGCAGGGAATAATGCCTTTTACAATCCCGCCAGAAGCTTTAATGACTGAGCTTTTTGAAACTCAAACTTTTAAAGTGCAAGTTATGCAACAGAAACCACCCTTTAGTTTCTAATTACTCACATAGCCTGCAGCAAAAGGAGAAAGTGAGAAATTATCAGATGCTAATTACTTTGTTGGAACAAATTTGTCAAGACTCGGTCCGCTGCCTCGTCAGAAAATGATATCAAATGAAGAAAAGCCTCAGGTTTCCTCATGGCGACGACTCATGGCCCTGTTGAGTCATGTTTTCATTTAACCCTCGGAAGTGAGAAGTTTCATGAGTTCCTCCACAAATAAAACCGTTTTTATTTATATTCCTCTACATTTGTTTTAGTTATTAGGATTAAAGGAACCACATTTGGCTGCTTTAAGTTATATTTATCTAGGCAAGGCAAGGCAAGGCATCTTTATTTATATAGCGCATTTCATACCACAGGCAACTCAATGTGCTTTATCTAATCTAATAGTCATGGAGTTCCCCAGGGTTCTGTTCTTGGACCAGTTATTTTACTTTGTAGCTACATCTTAATATTATAAGACAGCACGGCATGAATTCCCATTGCTATGCGGAAGATACTTGGTTAACTTATCTGTGAAGTCATATGAAACCAGTCAGTGTTAGACTACTATTTGTTTGCTTCTAAACATTCATTTTTGGGCCTGAAGAAGCTGTCTAACTATGAAGTTACACTAGAAGGGATCCTGTGGGTTTCAGGACTACTGAGAAGAGAGTTATTCATTTCATCTCCTGGCTTATTTTGGACCCGGATCTTTTTTTAATTATCTTATTACCTCGTTGTTGGCAGTACATTTTTACTGACTTTTTCAATTAACAAGGTATTCAAGATGTATTGTCTTCAAACAAGTCCCTATATCTGGCTGAAATGGTACTTGTTAGGCAGTTGTGTCTTATATTAAGTGTAATGAGATTTTGACTAGAAATGAGACAAATATACTTGGTAAGACTTTGATTTTTTTCCAGTGTAGATCCAAATACCGTGTCAAAAGGAAAAGGCGACAGTAGTCACCGTCTTTCTCTGTTTTTGTTTCTGTTTCTTTTTAATCTGTGTCAGCTGATTATAACAAAAATCACACTTACAGCCTACAGGTCCCCAGAGTGTCTTACCTTTCTCTGATTCACACACACACACAGTTCTTTCTTCTGATGTCTGTCCTGCTGTTCTCTGGCTGATCAGTGTAACCATCTGATGTGTGAGTGTGTCATCTCTGCGTGTAAAGGATGGTGGATGACAACAATGAGGAAAGGGATGACGTGGATGAGAGAAATGAAGAAAGGAAAATAAGTGCAAAGAGCAGGTGCATCTACAGATGGTCACAGCAAAGATCAAGTGACATACACAGATGCACTTTTGCACATTTGGCCCACAATTTCACACTGTGACAGGCTGCAGATTTTTGGAAACATCGGGGTGTCAATGATGTGTGTTCCAACACTTGTTTTCATGGTTGAGGGTTCAGTAGGCTTCATATCATATTCCTGTCTTTGTGTGTGTGTGTGTGTTTATAGAGTCCAAAAACAAGGACCCTCCCTATACTTGTGGGGTCCAACGTATTTTGTGGGGATCAGGGGTCAAATTGAAAAATCCCTCCTGTGTCATAACAATAAATGTATGCAGAAATATAGTTTCCATTTTCTTAAAAGCACAAACCTGAGGCAGACTAAAGGAAGCACAGCATCGTTCCCCAAGCTGCACTCCCATGCTGTGAAAGTACAGTTATGGAGCCATCTGCAAACTAGTCGTGGTGATTTCGGCTATTAAGAACTGCAAGTCATCCGTCACCATTTCCTGATTTGATCCATCATATTTAATTACACGTTCACGGTTGAACTGATTTACACTGATGAGCCAAATGGTCAGAACTACCCGTGCCTAAGGTGTCGATGATCCACTGCCCAGTCAGCTCCGAGCTGGATTCTGGGGTCTCAGGTGATAAAACAGGGCATGAATGGGGAAATGTAAACACACTGGAAAGCTTTGTGAAACCTAGTAAAGATCAAAAGTGAGAAAAAGATTGTTTAATCATCTGAAGATACCATGTGGTAACTTTGAGAAAGGTCAAGGCCATAGATTTCATGATCTGTGGGTTTCGTTGCGTTTTATCTTGTAGTTTCTTGGATTGATCTTTAGCTTTGTCTTGGTTCACTGGTGTTCTTAGGCTTTGATTAATATCTGCTTTACTTCTTGTATATTCTCTTCAGTTTCTTGTTACTAGTTTTTATCTATTCATGCTTTTGTTACCTCCCATTATCTCCAGATGCATCTTTATCACCATGTTACCACCTGTTGCCTTATCACCCCTCCCAGTACACATGTTCCCTACACCCTGGTTTTCATTGTTCTTTGCCATATCTTTGTTGAAGCTTCTGCATGTCTGTTTTCCTGTTTGACTTTAGTTTCGTTCCTTAAATTTCCTGCCTTGGCAGCACATTTTTGTTTGTTTCGAATAAAGCTTTTTCAGGCTACAATACTTCTCCTCCCACCTGTTAAGCTCTGCATTCAGGTCGTCCTCTTCCCATCATGGGCTGTGGCAGGAGATCCTTTGTCTCCTGTAAGCTGTTCATTTGACTTGACTCGACACTTTCCTCTCTTCAAGTGTAATTAGAGTCTGTTTAGACTAAGGATGTGGGGATGAAACAGAAAAACGCACATACTCACAGGCCTCTCTAGTTGAAGTACTAATGATAACCCTATGCAATAGATGATATTTAAAAAAGACCAAAGATATGACAAACATAGGAAGCAGCATAATTTAATGTCAATCAAGTCAATTAACACGGCAGAAAGAGAAAAATCCTATCTGCAGTAATTTGAGTGTATAACTTCAATAACTGCAATACAAAAATGTGAGTCCAAAAGCATGGAGCCAACTATACTTTTTGGTGCTTTGTAGGGAAAAAGTTGTGCGTCCCACATGGTTAAATAGATTTATTTATATTAGGGCTGGGCAACGATTAAAATGTTTAATCTAATTAATCACATGATTTCCCTGATTAATCACGATGAATCGCATTTGTACGCAAAGTCCAAAAATGAATCCAAAAGTAGTGTATAGCTTTTAGCATTTAGTTTTATTTTAAATGTGCTGCCATATAAATGAAAGCGCCATAACATTTGTTGTGCAAACACACTTTTAACATCAGCATCTTTCTGTAGTTTTTATGTAGAAGCCTCGCTCCACTGTCTGTTTCCTTGAATGACTTGCTGCTATCAGTTGTGTGTTTTGCCTTTAAGTGATATTTTAGACTGGAACTACTACGCTGAGAAGACAATTCAACTTGGCAGTGTTTACAGATGACTTTGGTTCTGTCGACTCCGCCGTCTGGAAGAACTTTAAAATGAAAATGGCCGAGTAAAAGTTCCGTACCCTTCTCCATGTTTGGTGGATCCGCCGATTACTTTCTTTTCCGGTTCCGCAGCAGACAGCAACAGACTTTTACAAAATAAAAGCCTGTGAGCAACAGACTTTTACAATAATAAAATAAATAATAAAACAGGGGTGGTCTGTGGCGTAGTGGGTTGAGCAGGCGCCCCATGTACAGAGGCTATAGTCCTCACTGCTGCTGGCCCCGGTTTGAGTCCTGCATCGGACGGCCCTGTGCTGCGTGTTGTTCCCCCTCTCTCTGCCCCCTGCTTCCTGTCTTTCGGAACTTTCCTATCCATTAAAGGCACAAAAGCCTCACAAAAATATATTTTTTAAATTTAAAAAAATGATAAAAATAAATAAAACTTGCGTTAATATGCGATAAAATACTTATTGGCGTTGAATAATTAACGAGTTAACTCGCCCAGCACTATTAATTTTATAGTAAGGATAAGAATTAAATGTTGGACACACTGACTTGAGAACTGTGGCAGCAATCACACTTAACCCAGTTGGGTTTTGACTGGGTTTTTCAAAGGATTAAGAATGTGTGGAACAAAGAAAACGATAGATTTGGCTCTGCTGCATCAACAGTGGTCGGTGCATAATTTGATCTGTGCTGTGCAATAAATGAGATGCTGAGATGGTCAGGGAAAACGAACACTCGTAAATTGATCTTTATATATGAAAGTGGTGGGCTGCCACGTCAAGTAAGAGTAAAACAAGCTGTGGATAAGTGTTTTTCAGTGGAAGTCTATGGTGAAAAGGAACAGAGATATCTCAGGAGACCATCAATCAGGCATTGGTCCAATTAACATTAGGGCACACAAAGTTATCAATAAGACTGCCGTGTTAAACTTATGGGAATCAAGAGTTAGTCTTATTTTCACTTGCAAACCACTGTTTTTCTTGCACATCAGTGCAATCGCTGCCCTGGGAGCTTTTAAATGCCGTGAAAGCCTACATGAGGGCTTTGGTGCTGTGGTGTTCTACCCTTCTTTAAAAGCTCCGTGTTCAGTTGAGCATATCAAAGGAGAGACAGACTAAAAACATTTCCTCAGACCCCTGCGAACATGTGCACACACATGAAAATGCACACACAGATACAGTCACACACGCTGAATCAAACTGGCAGACAGGGATTCATGAAAGGTATTCATGAGGGCACACAAATGCATACAAAATCAAACAAACCAGGAACATCACTCACAAAAGTCAGTGATAACAAACCCATGCGAACACCAAATATCTGTAGATTGTGTTGAAACGGTAATAAGCATTGGTTTGGGTTCCCCTGCTGCTCTGGTCCCTCCCCTCTCTACCTCTTCCATCTCTTCTTTCCTGCACTCAACAACGCCACCTACCCCCCTCCCACCATCAACCACCCTGTGTTCCTCCACCCTTCCCTTCCTCTCCTTCCTCTCTTTGTCTCACTGGGAAGCTGCTGCAGAGTGATGCTGCCCTCTATATGGCAACAAGGGAACATTTCCCTCCACTTTGTCTCACTCTCTTTCATCATCACTTCACTTCAGAAGTCAGAACACACTCCTTCTCCTTCCTCTCTTTACCTCTTTGTTTGATCTCTATCGTTATTCCTAACTGTTTCACTGTTTATGCTCTTTCTTATCACATTTGTTAGCCTCTTACCTATCCAAACACCTCTCTTTCTACACTGAAAAAAGTGACTTTTTGGTGAAGTAAACTCTATTAGAGTAACTGTCATAATTTCTACCTTGTATTTTTAAGATTCAGTAAGAACTAGAGCTTCTTAAGTAAAAATAAACATTTTATTAACGTAATACATGAATTATGAGGGAAGAGTAAGTTTTTCTTAGGTTTCCTCATACAATTTAAATGTTTAATAGTTTTATGTACATAAACCTAGAAATACTACATAAACTTTACTCTGAAAGTGTATCGTTAAAATCTACTAAGTTACTTCATAACAGCAAATACACAGATATATCAAATTTACTTAAAATTTTAAGTAAAATGATGTTCCTGCCTATGAAAAACAAGACTTTACTTAATTTGTTTTAAAAAATTGAACTTAAAACTTAGATGTAAATGTTACTTAATATCTTCAAAACTGTTATGTTTAATGGTAAGTAAAATTTACTTGATATTGCAGTATTCAATATTACTTAAATCATTTGAGTGCAAATACTTACAAAGGGTTTTTTAGGTAAATCTTATGAGTTGTTTTTTTCAGTCCTCGCTCTGAGCTGTTAAAATGAAGAATTTGTTCTTGTTTTGTCATTTTCGGGATCGATTCGCCAAAATATAGTATGCAGTGTAAATTTATTTCCAACTCTTTTGGATTTTCAACAGCTTAGCTAGCTAAGAACACAAAGGATGTCCAACTGTATGAATTCTGAGTGACCTGAAAGCTTCTTACTGGTCTTTCCACTGTAATAATTTTACATCTCAGGCATCACTGCTAGCTTGACCAGTCTGTAGCACGCCTCCAGCAACTGAGCTGTACTCTGAGGCAGTTAAAACATTGATTGCGAAATCATTAGAAAGAATGCTTTCACATTCGACTTGTTCATTTTTAATGAACACAGAGTGAAAAAAAATACAGTGAAAGAAAAACTAAAACTTTGCAAAAGCTCAAAAGAGAGACATGTGAGGCTGTGATGTCTTCAGCAAATGTCCGTGACAACCTTTTTGGTCTTAACACAGAGTCGTGCAGCTCCTTTTTCTCAGTTAATTTACACCTCCATTCAAATGGAGGGAAAGGCGTGAACACACCAATCTACCCATCTATTCCTCAGAGTCTACCTCTTTTGAGATGTACAGTACTAATAACTCCTGGAGCATGTTATTCCAGCATGAGGAAGCATACAGTTAGTAGCTTGAGACACATATCAAACTTATCAAAAAATACTTGACTGGCAATTTTATTCTCAAATAAATCCATTGAATGGACTGGCCACCGGCTGGTTGGGGATGTCACTCAGAGCTTGTATTTCTTCTTAAATCTATTGGCTCCAAAAAAGTCTGAGCCCAACTGCTGCCTCCTACCTCTGAGTCTTGTTTAAGTTTATCATGGCTAACATTAGGACAGCTGCTTCGATGCATAAGGGTTGAGATAGCAAAACTCTTTTGGCCCGTATCCGGCCCACATACGGTATGGAATGATGGCACTTGGGCGGTCCGCTCACGTTTGCCAGAAGTGGGCCACAACCAAGCCATCACGACGCCAGATGTCAGCCAAAATAAACCAGCACTCAACCGGATGTGGGCCACGGTACACTTTAATTCTGGTCAGAACTGGTTTACACACTATGACCTTGACTAACCTGCACACTTGGGGAGTCACAACCATGATAAAATAGTATGTCAAATATGAAAACTCAGAATGGTCTCAATTTGTGGCTACATGCCATTATGGTAACCCCAGATACCGTTTGAATGATGGCATGCAGTGGGACTCATCTTGGCGTCAATGATGAGGAAACTGAAGAAATGACCAAACACGAGAAGTGGGTGTGATTTTTTTATTTTATTTTAAAACATAATGGCGAAAAAAAAAAAAAAGGAAAAAGAGTTGGCGACCTACAAAAATCCAAATCCGTCTTCCGTCCCTTTAAGAAATACACAAAAGAACAAATTTAGTTGATTCAGTAAAGTATATTCAGTATAAGGTGGCAGTGAATTGCAAAACACAAAACCTCATCAGGATAAACAAAAAAGGCTGTGTGAAATGATATAAAGTTATTATAATATTGTGTTCATGCCTTAGAAAACTTCAAAACCTAGTCTGTTTGTAATTACAATTAATCTGAAGCTAAACCCAATATCTGCTTGCTCAACCTCATTCTGTTCAGACAATGAAAGTTGGGTAACAGGCAATGTGAACTGGAGTAAAGCAGCTTCAAACACTCAGACAAACTTCACATTTAACCTCAACATTTAAGTTACAGTAATAACTCATGTTTATGTTAAAGGTGATTTTTTTCTTTTGATATTTTGGAAGATATTGAAATTAAACTCAGGAGCTGCATACACCCCGCACACATGCTGGCAGCTTCATCTTGATTTCTGCTGTCGAACAGCATCACATATTGCAAAATAGGTATCGTAGCCAACTTACGTGCGTGCTGTGAGGAACGCCTTCTCTCCTCCCACCATCCCGGTCTCCGGCGAGATGAAGCCACCTTTTTATGTAGGCCTCCACCTCCTGGTCAGTGGCAGTGGCCGTTAGTTGGTTGTTTCTGACCGTTCCTAAAAAAATGAGAAAACAGTAAAGTTTTAGACAGATTACACACAATGGTGAGAAATGCATGGCATGCTATATCCTGTCCATAGTTGGGCAGGAATGATGAATGTAGTTTGAAAACAGTTTAGCCAAGCCCATTACTAAAATTGGAGGAAAACTGCCCTTCATCTGATGAACTGATTGATTAATCAACAATCAATGCCATTATATTGCAACAGAATAGAACATTGTCTGCTACCACACTGATGCATATTGATAAAGCGATTATGATTACTTTCAGCACCCCTAGCAACTACTCAGAATCATGAAAGAAAAGGAAAACCCTAACCCATTCATAAAACGCATCACAATGAAATATAACACAATTAACACTTACCAGTAATGACATCTTTTATTTGGAGGCTGTGGAAAGCCGTTTTTCCATTTACGCCCCGCCAGTTGAGCTGCTTGGCCAGCAGTATCTCATGATCCTCCAGACCTCATCTTTAATGTCGACCACTCAAAGCAGTAATCTCAGGGGGGGAAAAAAAAAGAGAGAAAAAAGGCAGTATTAGTACCGCAGTTTTAGAGAAAATGTTTAGACTAAATAATCAATTTCAGTAAATGAAATCAGTGTACTGTGATTTCTTTATTTTTCACCCGAGGTGTCCCAACTGAGCTTCATTTTTGCTGTGCATGAGGAGTTTTGTTACCCACAGATGTACAAACCATACACCCCTTACTTTAGAACAGTCCTCAACATCTCTGTACAGTTACAGTTCAATTGGATTGTTTTTTGATAAGGTTTCGATATTGCTTAATCATAACCGAACAGAAAAAAAGTTCCCGTACACGTGCATCAATAACATAGCATGCTAAGCTAACACAACGATCGTCCTCGGTCGCAAAAAAACAAAAGAAAGCAAACCCTCCAGTCCCAGCGGTCTGGGAACAACTTCAGACTACTAATGACCATAGAACAAGCAGTGTTTCTTTTTGAAAAATGGCATCAACCTCACTCGTGGCTGTATTTTGGTCGTAGCATAGCTTACAGCACTATGGTCGTTTTGAAAAGTAATTACATTTCAACTATAGCCAATTTCAGCTAACCCTATCTGAAGAGGTACAATGCCACTTGTAGACACAGCAGGTTTGTAAAGTTTAAGAGAAACAAAGCTAACACATCTCACACATAAAATTAAATAAGCTGAGCCGAACTTACCTTCAACTTTTCTGTGGATCCCAGCAGGCTGAATGCGGCCAGTGTTTTCTTCTGCAAGGTAGCTGGGTCACGATGAAGTGCTGCCTCAGCCAATCAGAGTGGCGTTGACCGATTCAAATGTTAACGGTCGTGTTCCAAACTCCCCCGCAAATTTGGAACAAATCACACCAAGGGGGCGTGGTAGTGAAAGAAAAAACAGTCTAACTTCTCTTCAGGTAAAACTTGCAGTTTTTTTGTGGAATAAGAGTGGGTTTGCCCAGCTCACAGTAAACCCACTTTTACCCATAGTTTCAACAAAGGTGGGCCAAGTTTATATGTGGACCACTTTAGGCTCACATCCGGATTACTCTTTTCTTATTTGCCATGTTTTGGCCAAAACTGGCCCAAATATGTTTCAACATAGGTGGGCCAAGTGTGTTTCTTTATATGTGGGCCACTTTAGGCTCACATCCGGATTACTTGATGCTCACTTGCCGGATTTCGGCCAAAACTGGCCCAAATATGTTTCAACAAAGGTGGGCCAAGTATGTTTCTTCATTTGTGGGCCACTTTAGGCTCACACCCGGATTAGTCGTTGCTAACTTGCCATATATCAGCCAAAGCTGGGCCATATCCGTTTTGTAATATTTGGCCCAAATGTAGCATTTACTACATGGGCCACTTTAGGCTCACATCTGTTTTGTCCGGGCCAGAAGAATGCCTACAGTGCCGGATCGTTGCCTCAAGTGGCCCACATCCGCATGCTATCTGGGAAGTGGTGCTGTACTGATGGTGCATTCACGACTAACTGGAAGTCGGCGTTTATAATTTCCAATTGGTGAAAAAGAAAAGAAAGCCAATTAGAAGTCAGATTTCTCTTCCATGAAGTACTGCTAAGACAATATTACCTCATTTATTTCTTCAGTGAAGTTAACTATATAACTAATGATGAGATTTGATATTCAAAAAGTGTTTCAACTTCCCATTTCCTACACAGAACAAATGCGACATCATTTGAAGTTGAAGCAAGGCACAGATAATGAGAAAAGGGGCTGGATAACCTGGTAAAGTGACTTCATTTTACCCTGCTCACTGACAGATTTTCAGATAAAAGGGGGCCAAGACAAAATGCCACATGGCCAAGTAAATAAAAATAAGTCATAAGAAAATGAGCAGTGCTCTCTTTCAGATGCTGTACGCCCTCCAATCTGCTTCTCTGAGCTGCTGCTCTGCAATTTAAGTAGACGGCCCAGGTTCCCTCCAGGGAAGACTCTTTTCTCTGATGGCAGAATAATTAGCAAGCTAGTTGCTACTTCAAGGCAAATTACGGTAATGCTAATGCACAGTTTTTGCTCATCTTAAAGCTGCCGTCGGCAACTTTATTTTAGTCATATTAGCTTGAACTGTCATGGGATTCTGGAAGTAGAATATTAAATAGCCTGTTTAGGAAAAATCCCAAATTCTGTAGCTCCCTCTGAAGCCTGTAATCGTGCTTGCAAAAAATCGAGCGCTCCCGGCTGTTTTTAACCAATCGTGTTAGGTTTATTATTTATCTTTTATCTGAGCAGAACAGTCACCAACCACGTCTTCCATGCTGAGCGTGAGTCTGCCCCCAGCTGGTGTGAACTCACGTGCACTGTAGTTTAACATATGGAACATTTTTCCATGACAATATCTACATTTTCTTTACTTTGGCTTTTGTCGTTTACAGAGGACATCTTTATTATTTGACCAAATTGTTTTCACACGTGCATTGCAGCCCTGAAATTTTCCAGTTATGTTGTGGTGGAGCTTCAGCTTGTTACCCTATCAAGAAGTCCAGAAAGTCTGTGTGTAGGCCCACATGTGAAAATAGCTGGAAATACTATTTTTCCTGTTGTTGTGCGTCATTTCCCTACTGAAATTACAAACTCTATATGATATATAATGTAAATACGATAAGTTTTAACTTCAGACTGTGTGTGGATGCTGTACTTTTCCCAAAACATCACATGTATGGAGGTTATGGATTAGCATAAACTAATCTCACGCTTCTTCTGCCGTTGGAGTTACAACTATGTATAACTGTTCCAAAGTTGGGTAGTTTATCCACTTCGTGCCTTGTTGCATGCAGCAGTTATTTAGGAATTAGAAACTTCACTGGCAGTCTTGTTAGGGATAGATGGACGTTTGTGCCACTGAGAGCTATTTCAGAGTAAACTGAGAGCATTACTGATACATTAATGCATATTTTTTATTCATCTATTCCTATTAATAGCATCCCATTTAAGTGCTTTTACTGTGAAAGTAATAACAACCTCAAAGCCTACTGTTTCACTCGCTCAACAACTGCAAAAATGCATTTTCTCATTTGTACCTTGAGAAAAAAGAGCTGAAAATAAGCTGGAAGATTTGTCCATCTCAGTAATGTGTGCAGGAAGCTAACAGAAAGTCTGCAGACATGAAGTGTGGGAGACATTTTTCTTATTTGTTGAAGTATTATATAATATTTCTGAACACATACTTCAATAGTGAGACTCTGCATCTAATGTGCCTTTTCCTCTCTATTCTCCAGAGTTCCAGGACAGCCACAACGGCACACACAAAGGTTGAAAGCGATGTTCGGGGGGAAGAGACCTAAGCTCAGAGGACGTGTGAAGTGCTGCTGAAAGAAATGAGTTTTTCACACAGGCAGGTATGTCCTGCTTGGGGTTGAAATCCCATCTCACCGACAGTGCCTAAAGGGAGAGGAGCGAGGCTAAGAGTGTGGTTACGGCCTAGCGGTTGCTGGAAAGGCAGTGCTAAGCACATGCCTTGGAGGTATACAGGGATACACATCGCTTAGCAAACTGTAGAGAAGAACCAGGGCTTGTGAATTTGATGTGAGCTGCCTTGGGGAGGTAAACGAAGGGTGGAGATGCCACAGGAGGACACAGAGTCTTCAATCTGCAGCACAAGTTATCAGCGAAGAACAGAGCAAGTTATTAGACCAGTCAGGGAAGGGATGGTGTATCTGAAAGACAACATGGACAGACGTAGACATGGTTCTGGGAAGAGTAAGAGGCTTTTGCTGTGATGCAAGCACTGTAAAGCAATGCGCTGCTTAAGATCACAATGGAAAAGCTTGCTAGTCGGGGCAGGTGTACGCTGGTGCTGTCAGTCCTGACAGAGGTGGGCAGAGTAGCCAAAAATTGTACTCAAGTAAAAGCATTGTTACTTTAGAATAATATGACTCAAGTAAAAGTAAAAAGTAGTCATCCAAATAATTACTTGAGTAAGATTAAAAAAGTGCTCGGTGAAAAAACTACTCAAGTACTGAGTAACTGTTGAGTAACGTCTGATTTATTTGTTAACACAAGCATTCAATCAGACAGACAAAAATACTAAATAATCATCTTTAGGCAAATTAGAGTTCATCTGATTGATAAAATAAATTAAAATGAATGAATTAATTCCGAAATAGCTTAAATTAAAAATAATCCAGGTAAATTCAAGTACTTCAATAAAAAATAAAAGAGACTTAGGAAATGTTTAAAACATATGTAACCCATATGTAACCTAAAAAACAAACATTCACCTATCCATGGGGGGAAAAAGCGAGTTTAGGAAACTTAGCGCTACATGTTTCCTCAGGTTAGATGTTGAGTTTCTGCTGAAATGTGCGTTTGTTTTGGTTGACACAGAGACACATAATGTAGCTGCTGTTTCTCACTCTTTGTAAGGTAAACATGCTTTCAGTATGAGGCCTCGTCTGTGTCTTCATTTCCCACCGTTGGTTCTGACATTTTTCATCTGTTTCTTTGTTTGTTTGCTACGACTGCTAATGCTAAAGCTAACCTGTCCCGCCGCTGAGATCGAGTATGGTCACCTGACCAGACTGCACGGCTGCGTCTGATTGGTGGAACACAGTCAGGTGGTAGAGCCTTTGGTGGAAGTCTCTCTCTGTCAGAATAAAACATTAAAATGAGGCGTACGCGGGGGGATAAAAATAATGAGGCGTAGAATACCAAAGAGGTAAGAAGAAAAGTAACCAGCTCATTGTAGCCTAATGTAGCGGAGTAAGAGGACAGTTTCTTCTGCACAAATCTACTCAAGTAAAAGTAAAAAGTATAAAGTATAAATTTTTCAAAAACTTACTCAAGTAAATGTAACTCGTTACTACCCACCTCTGGTCCTCACAGAGGTTGGACAGAGAGCAACAGCTGTCGGTGAGGAGTAACTCTCACTGTTACCACGGCTAAGTTCCAGGTGAGAGACGGTCATCTCAGTGTGTACACACTGAAAGCAAAATGATGAAGAAGCAGCAGCAGGTGAGTGTCCCGACGTGACTAAAACAACGTTTGGATTGGGGGAGCAATTTGTCAAAAGGCCTTCTGCTTTTTGTCTGAGCTGAGGAAGTCTGGGAGACTTTTTCAAATCATCTCCAGCCTTGGTTGCACTTTGTGATCAGTGCTTAACAGCCGAAGTGTTAACAAAAGAGAGTCTTACAGAATAACACCCCCAATATGTGACCTATATTTACAATAAAAAAACTGCCGTCTCAAGAAGTTGTATCAACAAGTCAAGCTGAAAAATCTCCTGCTGACATGCAATGAAAGCAACCACCAAAGTGGAGTTTTATGACACGACTTTTTTTAGGAATCATATATAGGAAAATATGTGAATCCTAAAACTAAAGGCTTTAAAATAATCAGGAAACTGCGTTGCCTTATCCTAACCATGTAGGAGTGAAAGCTAAATCTAATGATTATGTTAGATCGAGTTCTTGATATATGACTTTGCTCCGTCTCACCTGCAGCATCCTTAATAACGATTATGAGCCATATATCAGAGAACATACTAATGAATAGGTCTTTTAGATCTGACCAACTTTATTCTCCAGTCAGATGCCATTAACCTCCTCTTTGACCTCTTTATTGAGCCAAATCATACATCATGAATTATGTTACATACCTTTATAATGTTGTGTTGTAAGCACTTTAATGGGAATGTGTCTTATTAATGCATTTTTCTGGTCGGTCGATCATTCAACATTAGTGTAATGCATAAAATCCTGCAGCTGCACTTCAGGAGAGTCCGTGTTCACATCTGAAATTAAAACAATCTCAGTAGCTTTAAGCCCGTCATGATTGTTGGTGGCAGATGGGCCGGATTAAGAACTTTTCACAACTGATCCCCTGGGGTTTTTTGAGGTTCATCAGTCTCCAGATTTTATGGTAAAATTTGTTCTGATGAATATTGATTTCTTCTGAGGCATACAGATGGAAGTTTTGAAATTTGGCATCCACGGCACGAATCTGTGTGTTCTTGTCATATTTTGGACTCAATTACCAATCGGTCATTGATTCACTGGCACAGCCACAGACATGCCATGTGCTAATGGCTGCATCCAGCATGATATTACACCATGTGAGGGTGGCAGTGTTCTGGTTCCATTGGTCGTCACATCTGAATCCATTCTTTTGAGACGGGGTTTTGGGGTTTCGCAGCATGAATGTGAAGATCAGAAGTGCAGAGATGATCTCAGAATGGATGAAAACTGCAGAATTCCGCCAAAAATCTTATCTTATGGGATCCAGGGCACCAAGAACTGTGGCTGTTTTATAGAGCAATGAGAGCTATAATGCCTTTCCTAATAAACTGAATATGCAATGGTTTATCCAGTTCTTTATCTAGAAGACTGCAGAATCTTCAGCCATATGGTCTTTACTGATTTATTGAAAGTTGATTATTCGGATACCAGAGGAATAATTTGAAATATGTTTGTCATTCTTTTGTGGAAGGTTACGGTGCCATCATTGGTCCAGGCTAGAGTTTCCTGTCCTTTTACATTAAATGCACAATCAGTGGTGTGTGGTTATATTGATTTTATGAGTGCTTTAAAGCTTCTATAGGAGAAAATGTCATCTGAAATGTCAAGGTAGTTGGGTTACGCCTACAGCAAAAAGACATGCAACTCGATGTGGGTGTTTGACTGGCATGACGTGCCATTTAAAATGGGGATAAGATGGAACCAAATACACCAACAGATTCATAAGGTTTCTTTTCAGAAACTTAATAAAACAACAAAAAGATAGCTGTAATCTATAGAATCAACTGGAAACCAGGCTTGGAATTAGGTGTTTTGGGTAAGAATCCTTATTGTTGGACATCTTGACAAATCATAGACTATTCAGCATCTCTTATTTATAATGTAGGTTTTTGCATTATAAACGTTAACAAACGCTCAGTAAAAGCTAACCGACCTATGTGAGTGCTGATGCTAATTATCTCAGTAATAGGTTTTGATAATCCACCTGTTAGAGCTAAACTAACATACAAAGCTCGGACAGAGGAACATGCACGCAGTCCTGTGTAATGTCATGATGATCCATCTGTCTCTTCCTCCCTGGTTCCCTCTTCTCTTTCATCATCAACAGCCATCTCTCCACCCATCACACGTCCTTCTGCTTCACCACATCAACGCTGCTCATTCGTTGCATAGTTCAGTCGCTCTGTTTCTTCCAGCTGCTCTCGCTGTCCCTCTTTCTACCTCCTTCCATCTGTCAACACGCTTCTGGATTCTCCAGCCTTGCTCTTCTCTAACTGAGCTCGGCAGTCTTTACTGCAGGTCACACAGACTCCAAAGCAGAAAGCCGTGAAGGAAAAATCTGCCTCTACGACATGCAACCAAAGGCCAGCTCCGTGGTACTTCTCATGAGGGATAAGGTTAATCCATCATATTAGGTGTGCCCAATTATTTAATGAACCTTAAATCCAGAGGGCCGAGCTGTAAGAGCAAGTTCTGTAAAACACGTACTTCCTTTCACTTCCGTATGCAAATATCTCCATTTTGGCTTGTCCCAGAAAAGATTTAGGCTGATATTCTGCATTCTTTTGATACCACTGAACAAGTAATTAAATGAAGTGAGACCTCATGCTTGTTTTACTAACAGTTCAGAGGCAAGACATTCTGCCAGTAGATTGTTGACAGTCACAGTTTTACCTGAAGACTTAATGAAAATGGTTAAGAAATTTAGGGAAGCAGTGGCTAATTTGCAGCATCTGAAATGCCAATAATGTTTTGAATTGCTTATATCAAGCAAATAGAAAAACATTTTGATTTAGGTCTTTGCGTTTCGATACCGAACATGTCGTAACTGCATATTTACTTAAATAACAAATGATCTAATGCTTAAAACATATATCGTGTTGTGAAATACAAAGATTGTTGCATACAGTTTTTTATTAAACAACATTGTACAATATTTAGAGATCCAGGATGTAGCGACATCTAGTGGTTAAACTTACAAACTGCAACCAACAGAGTTCTTGAAAAATGTCAAAGGCCCGCTGTAGAGCCAGATTTTATCCCTTATGGAATACTATTGTAACATAGTGGTGCAAAAATATTTATCTATCTAAGTTACAATGCATAGATTATATTAGAATAGGTTCAGCTTTATTGTCATTACACATGTACAGATCAACGAAATGCAGTTTAACATCTAACCAGAAGTGCCATAAGCAGTGAGTGCATGCAGCATAAATAGTGTGGTATATAGAGGCATGTACAGGCTGTTTTTACATATGGACAGTATTTACAGATGAAAATCTATGTACAGGTGAGACTATATACAGGTGATTGAGCAAATATACAAATATACACAATGATGGTTCAAGGTGTTGAAAACATGTTATACAGATGGATAGACTATTCACAGGAACTATAGCGTGACTTATGATGAAGGAAATTGGCTGATGATAAGTTATAAATACAGATGGGGTGTAGTGAGGATTAAATAAATGATAAACAGTTATCTTCCAACTGAACTAGTGCAATATTCTATACACAGTACTGTGCAAACAGCTTGTTTAAAGTTTGCCTGTGCAGTATTAAACAGTCCAGTATTACGGTGTTATACTATGCATTATAGTGTTCTTACATAGAAAATGCTTGACAGGAATGAAAGCTCAATTGTTTTTATCATCCAGTTCCACACTAATAAGAAAAACATATATCAATATCAGTGCTTTTCTGTCAGCTGATTACTCACCCACAAAGCTCCACTACAAAGTAAACAAGGATATTAGTTCAATGAAACCATGCATTAAAGGACATTGGTTTGAAAAATAAGAAATCAAAATAGCACAAGACTATCTGCTCAGTTAGGTACGATCATGGGCTACGGCTCAAATTCCTTCTGGGATTGGTTTTCTGCTGAAAGTATTCAACACTGTCCCCAGGTGGCTGCAGAAAACACAAAGTCAGGTTTAACTCGTACATGGAACAAGGCGAGGCAAGAGAATTACCCCAGTCAAGGACAATGGGGCAAAACTCAATGCCACACATGTTGATTTATGTGCATAAGTTCTACATCTTTAACCAAAAAGAATGTGTAATAACTACATTAATCCAGCAGTGTAGCTAGATAATAGATGTTAGGTTTAGGACTTTTCACTTTTCAACAACATTTCCAGTTTAATTACATGTCGTTTTTATACATGATCAAATCCATTTCAAAATTACTCACCAGAATGATTTATTACCAGAGAGAAATTAGGAGAAGTCTCATCTGTATGGATCCTGTTCATCTCACTGTTGTCAGAATCTAGTTTTCCTCAGTATCTGTTTTTACTTTGACTTAGAGAAACTCTTGCTTGGTGCATGGACAGAGGTGGATGTTTGGGCCATGTAGGGGTTTAGTTTGTATTGTGTGGTGCTCCATGTGCAACATTTTGTTTGTATGACTTATCTAAATGCTTCTTGGCAGAATGGGCAGTCAGATCTTCTGTCAGGTTTCCCACCACAAAGGCCTGACTGAAGGATTACTGCTGAAATATGAGGACTTTGGAGACTGTTAGAAAGGTTGCTGGGTTCTTGGTCACATCCTTGATGACGTTTGGCTGGACGACCAACTCTTTGAATGATACTTTTTCTGTTTTAAAAAAGCACATGCTGTTGCATTCAAGTCAAGTCAACTTTATTGTCAATGCTACCATATGTGCAGGACATACACAGAATTGAAATAGTGTTTCCTCTCTTATCCCTGGTGCAAAACAGCAATAAACATGAAGTAAAATATAATATATATATATAAAGTAGGAGGTAAAAAAAGAAATAAAGAAAAAAATATCAAATATATATATATATATATATATATATATATATATATATATATATATATATATACAAGCTAAAAGATATATAAAAACAGCAATGGCAAATCTGTATATATAAATATGGCAGTATAAACAGAATTTACAGTATGCCTCCGAGGAAGTCTCGGAGCTTTGGAAATGTTTTTGCACCCTTGCCCTGATCAACACCTCTTCACACAGAAGTTTATCAAAGAGTCCTACAGAGAGTCTCTTTGAGTTCATGGTTTTACGTTTGCTCTGATCTGAAATGTGGGACCACACAGGCTTGGGCCTTTACAATCTGCGCCCAATCACACAGAGTTGCACCTCACCGCCACAAAGCTTTGGATATTAATCATCTGAAAATTAGAAAAACATCAGGAGTGGGAGGACTATATGCTGTGTAGGTCATATTTTACCAATACACATGTTCAAATGTGATAATGCATGTTGAGTTAAGTGTTCCCTGAAATTTTCAGCCTTTACAGCAGCCAATCAGATATTGATGCAAAACATGGCATTTAGAGCTAATAGAATAAGATGGGCATCTCTCTCTGTGTGTGTGAGTGAGTTTGATTTGTGCCCACGGCAATAAATACAGAAAACTGAGCAGGCGCCTGCAGCAGCAGGGCTTTTTCAATGAGTGGAAACTCAAGCACATTACTTGTTGTGAACACAAAATTAAGAGAAAATTGCATTCCCTCATAAATTGCACTGAGCTGACATGGCATTTAAATCTATTAATCCTGACAGAAGGTTAACTTCAGCACACAAATTTAACTATAAAATGGAGTTTGTCTCACTGTTTTCTTAATTTTTCACATGATTTCTAAAGAATAAAAACCCTGTTCAGCCTCACCGTGCCTTAAATACACCATTGTTTCTGCTGCGTGGGATGCATAGAGCAGCAATTCCATTTCAAAACCAGTTACTGTTGTTGGAATGCGAATGATTTGAAAGTTTAGTTAAGAGTTCAACAGGGAAGCATGGGGTAAGCTATCAAGAAGAGATGTCAAAATTTTGGGTGGGTTGTTTTTTTTGTTTTTTTTACACACAGCTTTATAATGCACATACTTCCTTACAATAACTGAGTCAGTTATGATGCACTTAGATCCATCTACATCAAGGCAATCGGTTCTGTAAGTGGTGACTGCTTGGCCAAGCAACGCCACTGATGTTACGTTGTTGGTCGAAATCAAAGCTGGTTAAAATTGTTTGAATCCAGATACACAAAACCAAAGTATATTAAGATCTCAGAGACACTGAAGTTTCAGTTTTCTTTGTAGGTTTGTCATAAGATCATTAAACAATAAGCATTTTTGTCCAGTTGTCCATTTCAGATGCCTCAGAGCCATTAGAGTGTGCAGTCTGTATGATAAGTGGAATTAGAGATTTTTTCTTTGGTTAATTCATTGAGTACTTTCATTCCACCGGTCTCGGGCCCATTCTTTTATCCACAGGCTCCTGGCCTTTGACAGGGGAAGGGACACTCTGTTTGGTTTATATATGGCAGGGGAAGTGGGATTATGTGCGGCTGGATTTGCAGAAACGTAAAAAAAATTGTTGGCAGGATCATCTTGTTTTATTGAATCAATAAAAGACAGAAAGACATGGTGCATGACAGTAGTTTTTTTTCAGATTAAAAGCTTTGCAGCTTTGTAAAAGCAGAACTTATTGAATCCCTTTTATTTAGTGTTCACGAAAACAAGTTAGGTGGACTTGCATAGAGTGCATGAGAAAACCACTTAAATTGGTGGTCTAAATTTGAAGGCAGTGACTTCATTAGGTTAAATATTCAACTGAATCCCAAAACGGTTTGCTCTGAATGTTTGTCCAGGAAGGTCAGACCCAGAGTAGGCTGGAAGGTTTGAGCGGTCTGAGAACATCTCAGGAAGATAAAGTGGCTAAGGATCAGATTCCCTTACTCAGTTAGAACTGTGGTAACAGTCGTAGGCCCTTATGCCTAACCATAAGGTAACCATGGTAACCTAACCATGGTATTTTTATATTTGGGCCTGATTTTCTGAACTTTTTGGATCAATTATCATTTCAGACAATAATCTCTGGAATCAGTCCATTGTTGAGGAAGAAACCTGGAACTGACATTTATAAAACAGCTGCAGTTTTATCTCCCGGGGCAACAGTCTGCATTGAAGTGCTCGTCCTCACCACTGACAGGCACAACATGCACCTTAGGTAAACAAAAGTTTACCAGCTGCTACAGTCATATCGCTAACCGTTTTATCTCCCGCTGCAGAGATCGCTAGCAGATCTAATTACAATCACACCTTTTTTTTTCATTAGAAAGCTGAAATACCTGAGAAAAGTATTGGTTTCCTCTTTGTTTCAACAACTGAGGAAGAACACGGCAGACACTGAGGATTTACGGCTCGGAAAATGTCAGTGTGTTCACAGATGAGAGCAATTCCAGCAGTGGAACTTGAAATTAGTGACTTGACTCAAGTGAAATTAAACGGGAAGCTGTGTATCTTAACATCTTAATATTTTAACATAACTTTCAAGTATGAACACACGCTAAAAAGAGAGCTATCCACAGCACCTAGCATGTAAACTAATCAGCTAATACAGTTGATACCAGTCACATAACAATCCAAGACTTTTTTTAATTTAAAAAAAAAAAGCACTTTTGCATAGATCTAGATAATTGGTAGTTTGCTCAATATTTCTGGGACCAAAAATGTATGTCCCAATTATTTTATAAAACAAGATGGGAAATCTGGACCTCGGTACATTTAGTAGTCGAACACCCATCCCCAACTACCCGTAAACCTTATTCAAGCATCTTCCCTCGGCTTTATCTATAACCCTGAAAATGTTCCAGTAGGGGGATCAGCAAGAATCTGACAGTGACTATGAGAAACCAGAGAGTTTACGTCCAAGTAAATATGGGAACTGATGAGTGAACGACTCCAGCGGAGACAGATCAATCTCAGGTAGTGGAGATAATGACCTGAAGATGGAGACTGAGGACACTATGAGTGAGAATGTGAAACTAGAAACTAAACTGAACAGTGGCAAAAGAAAAACCCCAAAAGACCAACCATGAGAGGAACTAAAAGACAAGCAAAGATTAGACTCATGATGACTGCATGAAACCTGATTTCAACCACTAAACACAAACAAGAAAACAGAAAGCCCAACAACAAAGTCCACAAATCTATAACCCCGAACAGAAACGTAGCTTCTCAGATTCCATCCTCACCCTGACGTGAGTCTGCCTGAGTTAATGAGCAGTCGTGTTTAACTCCCCACGAAGCAAAGTAAACACACATCATGCTAATTGTAACAAAGTCAAGTCTTCCTCATTCACTGCACATGATGGATTACCCATTAAAACACCATTTTTACAGGCAACTAAACTAGATTAACAGTGTGTAATGTATCACAGATTGATTTGAACGGCGTGTAGAGTGCATGTATGTCAGTGTGTGGCCTTTCACACCTCCTCATTTCATCTGCATCTCAACAGTAAGCAGCACGTACGCCATTGTACGTCAATCCTTCATCGCCAGATTGTTCAGTCTCCTTGTGCTGAGGTAACAATTCAGCATTGATGCTCAGTTTCTTGATTAGCCATGTTTTATGTTTCCCATTAGCTTCAAGTGCTCCAATCATCCAGTCTGCAAACCTGCCTGCTTAGCTTTATCCAGCCTTCTCCTGCCTATCAGCCTCTCTGCACTTATTCTGCTCGACAAACCAAGTCCGTTCCGGCGCTCCGGTACCTGCTTGTCTCTCATTCATCTTCCCAGCCACACTCCCCACTCCAGCCTGCCCTCCTACAAGCCTGTCTGGCTTCCAGCCACCCTGCTGCTCATGCCTTTGCCAACTCATTTCTACATCCCCTCTCACCATCCCCACCTTTATGGAGCCTAACCATGATCGCTTTTCAACTTAGTTTGCTCTGTTTCCTGTTTTTTTTTTTTTGCAATGAATGCACAACTACACATTTCTTGTACTTAAGAATTTCCATTTAATGCAAATATATAGTTTTTATGCTAATTTGTTTAAAGACGCTTATGTGACAGATAATGCTTTAAATGACCTTTCAGTGAGGATTTCTCTCCATAAGATATTGCACATTGTCAGGCCCAATTCCTTAGTTTTGAACCTCTTGTGAAATATGACAAGGCTACGTGTGGCCTTTTGTCACCAATCTCTGGAAGTGGTCAGCTATTGTTTTTCAAAGTGACTTCTTCTTTAAATTTTATTTACTTACTTACCACCTGCATGAATCCGAGCATCAACCCCAGTTAAACTTAAAGGTGGGGTAGGGGTTCTTTTTCTGGAGCATTTTTTTACATATTGCTTGAAATACTCTTCACACCCCCATTGCAACCAATTAATTAAAAGTTTTGACACAAATATGAAAACTTTTAGTGGCCTCTAGAACGAACAATCTAGGAAAAACACTACCCAATCATACTGAAAGAACCGTTAACGATGATTGGATTCTGATGCCGTCTATCAAACTGCAATCTGCTCCTCCCTCCCCCTCCTCCCCCCTGTGCGCGTACCCTTCTTCGTGAACGAATTAAGCGTCCAGAAGCTTGGCAGGAAGCTAAACTAGAGCCAGCTTGGCTAGCACCTAGCATTACTAAACGTATAGTTAGCATAAACTAAATACTAAATACGGCAACGATCGAAGCTTGCTGTCAGAAAAGCGCTCGTGCACCTTCGTGCTCATTCATGTACTCTAGAGGCGTGGCTTCGGGGGGAAAGTGCAGAAAAGGGTTGGGACTTTTCACCTGTGTATTTTCAAAATGCAGCTTCGCTGGACTCAAAATCCAGGATCTCCTACCCTACCTTTAAGCAAACTGCCGCTTATGTTAATTGCAGTGTAACCCAGGTGTAAAAGTTGGTTGACTAAACCATGGGTTTAACCTGAGAAGGAAATCGTTTCATGTGTTAAAATAAATTTTCTGTGTTTTCTAATCAGAAGAACATTCGGAAGGAACACAAACTAAACAGTACCGGTACTAAGAAAAACAAGACTCGTTATTTCAAAGGCGCCATTTTATTTTCTTTATTATTTTTCATATCATTGTATGTATAAATGTTGTTTAACAAACTTCTGTTACAGTACACACTAAAAGAGTTTACTTTTGCAAATTACTTTGCGTTGGTGTTGTTCATTGTTGGGCTATTCAGGTCTATGGTAACTGAGCTCTTACCGAAACTAGCTATTCAGTGTATCTACTATAAGTGGGTTACATATGTAACTGCATTTTGCCTCTAAATCTGTGTGCAGAAGAACAGTTTGTATTCTTAGCAAACAGATAACCTACAGTCCAAATATCTAACATACGAGATATTCTCAGTGGGGGAGGAGTTGTTGACTGAGCAGTTTAAATAATGCTTCAGCCAATGAGAGTCTAAGAGAGAAATATACAAAGAGACATACAACAAACACGATGGAGAGAATGCTGAAGATTTAGAAAACAGATCTGAATTTGGCTGAACTTTGACAATGAAACCCGTGTCTCTTTTATATTTCCAGCATGTGACATAACAGACTTCAGAGGGATAATTTTCCTGTTGACGTACACAAAAAATACTTCATTCAATAGATAAGGTCGGTGACAGTTTCTCAAACTCACGTGAGACTGTTGTGTGGTGAGAAGCCTGCAGTTTTTCTTTTGTGACACCCTGATGTGTGCTTTTTCTTACATTTTGCTCATTTGGGTCAGCGGTGTTCTAAGTTCTTTGTAGATCACATCTTTCAGTGTGGATCTGTGGACTTCTCCAATAACAATGCAGCCTATCTAGCTGCTGTGCTGGAACTCACTATCAATGTTTTCCTTTGTTTTATGTTTGTTTGAACATCCAACAGTGCCTGACGCCACAGCCAGCGACGAGTGCCCACAGGCTTACACATCTCCAAACATCTGTGAAATTTGGATTTAAATACGAGTGAGCCTCTCTTGAAATTTAATGTTGCTGGTCCGTCGCCTGTGGGACAGTTCTAGCTGCTGAATAGAGAACTGTTTTCTGAGAATCTGATAATCTGAACAAAAAGAAAATAATCTCAACTAAGGTAAAGGTTTCCAAAAACCTAAAAATCTTTTTTAGAAGGCCGTAAGGAGCGCATATAGGAAGTACGAAAACCTCTCCAGTGGATATTTAATGACCTATCTTTATTAAAGGACAAGACATGCCCGATGGCACACCCATCGCATGAGCAAGTGAGTGATTTTGTTTAATTATTCTAACCCCAAAGGAGGAAGAAACGCTGTTCTGTCTGGAATGTGCAAAGGTTGTCAGTTTGACTGGCAGCTATTACTAAGATCACTCGTTCCGTGCGTGTGTGCGTGACAGAGGAGTCAAGGAACCTGATTTGAAGCAGCCACCAAAAGAGGAAGGAGACCAAGATAGAGATGGAGAAAGATGATGGAGGGGTGAAAGATGAGGGTCATGAGGCTGAGTGAGCAGATGGATCATCTTCGGAGGAACTGAAATGAGGAACACTCTTACTGAAATTCAAAATGTTGGCAAAGCTTGATTTTCCAGATTTGACTTTTCTGCTTTATTTCATGGAACAAACACGTTATTTAGTAAAAAAGTAGAGAAGATAAGGACGATGTTTGATCACTATTTTCACAGGTTTAAGATACGATAAGAAAAAAGAAAAAGAAAAAACATTGACGACACATGGGCCGCACTTGCTATTATGACTAGGGCATGAAGTAATAACTACAACCTGCGTTAATGCGGGATACAATATTTATCGGCGTTAAATAATTAACGAGTTAACTTGCCCAGCCCTAATTATGACATATCAAAGTACCACTCATTTAAATGATAAGCAGTTGTGAGTAACAAATCGTCTTTTTATGAACAGGAACCCCATAGGGTACAGCTTATTTTCATCCTTTATAAGCGCTACGCCACTTGTGATATCTATCTAATCAAATCTGTTTTCCTGCATGTCTGAATGACTTTCCAGGCAATAAATTTACCTGCAAAAAGAGCATTTATGTTGTATTCAGGGTGCCTCAATCAAGACTTCCTGAGAAAGCCTGGATGCTTTGAAGTTAGCAAGAACCTTCTCATTGTTCTTCTGTCATGGAAACTCGGCGAGTGTCCTCATTATACTATACGCTGTAGGGGGGCTGCATCCTGGTGGAGGATGCAAACCGGGTAACAAGGTAATATGAAGGCTTGCTCAGCAACTGGCCTCTCCCCAGATCACTAAAGTTCACCAAAGAAAAGAGATCAAGGCCTCTGTTATTCTGTATCCTTCACAGTGAGTCTAATGTTCAAGCATTGGTCAGATTTTTTTGCCATAAATGTTTATAAGTTGCTTCTTTCTTAATTCTAAATCAGTCGTGTGCTTTGAATACATGATCTGAACTGGTTGTATGAGTTAGATTGGTGGTAAATTAAGGATTACCAAAGCTCTCTAATTTATTTCCTGACAGTCAAATACATCCAAACACAGGAAAGGAAAGTGGTGTTGCATAAATATTAAGACTATTACTAAAACATTCAATTAAAGAAAGTAAGTATTTTTTTTCCCCCGACTGCTTAAAATGCCAAAGAAATCAAAACTCTCAGAAAACTGGTGTGAAAATGCAAATCCTCACTGAATCTTTAAGGGGAGAAATTTTAATATTATACTCCTTTTTTTATTATTTCAGTATAAAGAAAGCAAGCACACACTCACTTCTTTGTTATGAATATGTCAATCATTGTTTATTTGTTCTTTATTTGGTACAAAGAGCAACTACAGCAGCCAGCGTTGCATTTGACGGAATGAGAATGAAAATTTCCACCAGCATTAAATTGAATAAAATGCATGGCAATGTGGTGGTTGGGGTTAAGGGCCGTGTATACTCTCGCAGCAGTGTGTCGCAGTGAGCTTGTCGCAGACATGATGCAGTTATTTTTGATTTATGCCCAATTTTGAAGCCCGGTCTGCGCTATGTTAATTCCACGCCACAACGCAAGAGGGACAATCACGAACAAGCTAGGATTGTGGGTGTGGTGGGTGGCGTGTTTCTCTTCCGGTTACGGAGGTTATTCAACAACAATGGCGACTGGACGAATGCGCACTTTGATTGAGATGCAGCTGATCGATCTAGAAATAGAAGAAATATTGCTACTACTGGAGCTGGCAGAGAGGCGAAAGAATCGTCACAGTTAGCACGGTTAGCGTCACCATTAGCCAGTTAGCAAACCGGAAATACGCATAGTGTAAAGCGGATGTAAAGTTGACCAATCAGAGGCCTCCTTTCTCTCCTCCCTGCGGCGATTTTGGGGAGGTGCACCAGAGTGTCTGCGTAAGGGGGGGGCATGTCTGCGTTAACTGCGACACACACCACACACGCAGACGACCTGGTTTCCGACCATAAACCGCCCTTTAGGGTTAACCCTAACCCAGGTTGCTGGTTCCAGGGTGTACCCTGCCTCTCGCCCAATGACAGCTGGGACAGGCTCCAGACCCCCCATGAACCTGAGTTGGATTAAGCGAGCATAAAAGATAGATGGATGAATAGAAAATACTAGGGTTGGGCAACGATTAATATGTTTAATCTAATTAATCACATGATTTCCCTGATTAATCACGATGAATCGCATTTGTACGCAAAATCCAAAAATGAATCCAAAAGTAGTGTATAGCTTTTAGCATTTAGCTTTATTTTAAATGTGCTGCCATATTAATGAAAGTGCCATAACATTTGTTGTGCAAACACACTTTTAACATCAGCATCTTTCTGTAGTTTTTATGTAGAAGCCTCGCTCCACTGTCTGTTTCCTTGAATGACTTGCTGCTATCAGTTGTGTGTTTTGCCTTTAAGTGATATTTTAGACTGGAACTACTACGCTGAGAAGACAATTCAACTTGGCAGTGTTTACAGATGACTTTGGTTCTGTCGACTCCGCCGTCTGGAAGAACTTTAAAATGAAAATGGCCGAGTAAAAGTTCCGTACCCTTCTCCATGTTTGGTGGATCCGCCGATTACTTTCTTTTCCGGTTCCGCAGCAGACAGCAACAGACTTTTACAAAATAAAAGCCTGTGAGCACCAGACTTTTACAAAATAAAAGCCTGTAAAACAATGGTCGTTTTTGGCGTAGTGGGATGAGCAGGCGCCCCATGTACAGAGGCTATAGTCCTCGCTGCAGCTGGCCCCGGTTTGAGTCCCGCATCGGACGGCCCTGTGCTGCGTGTCGTTCCCCCTCTCTCTGCCCCCTGTTTCCTGTCTCTCTGAACTTTCCTATCCATTAAAGGCAAAAAAGCCCCCCCCAATTTTTTTTTTTAAATTTAAAAAATAAAAAAACACATGCGTTAATGCGAGATAAAATAATTATCAGCGTTAAATAATCAATGCATTAACGCGATAATAACTCGCCCAGCCCTAGAAAATACACAATTATATATCATCAGATCAAAATGGCGGTGATCTTGATCAGACTATTTTTTTTCCTTTTCCTGCCCTGATACTAAAACTAAAAGAGGTTGGACTTCATTTTTCACAAGACCATCATGTGTTGTAAAAATCTACAGATGCTGCTTTTCTCAACAGAAATCAGCAGTAGTTACTGTAAAAACGTGATGTTTATCTTGGTTTGATAAATTTAACATAGCCTACTCTTTGGGCCTCTCAAGGATCTGTGCGGGCAGAGGAGATCTTGGATACATATGGAACGGGATACCTTGCCATCTGAAACTTTGGAGAGATAGATATAATTTCAGAATGATTCAAACATTGCTATGCCTCCTTTTTCTGAGAGGTATACTCACATGCTGAAGATACAAATTGTTGTTTGGCCACAACCAAACTGTTGTGGCGTTTGGCTGACCAAGCAAAGCTCCAACATTTGGTGCCGGTGCTGAATTTGAGCTGATATGGTTTCTGTTTACAGGGGACACGGACAGCTTGCCGGCACAACAACAAAGGCTGGCAGAAGGGTGGAAAGGGAGAGCAGATGTAACACTCCCAGTGTCAACTGTTTGTCCACAGTCCACTCATGAGCTGCTCAGTCCACTGTGAAGTCATGGCAGCTCTTCAAGGTTCCCACTTTGTAGACAGCCAGCTGCATCATAAGTCCTTCTGTTCAGCTTTGTGTATGCAACACTCCCACATTCAAACTGTCTACATTTACAGTCTCTCAGCAACAAGTAAGAGCCACAACAAAACAAAAAAAATGGTTGATCATATCAAAGGCCTGTACAATACGACATCGTTTTGTTTTGGAGCCAGCTAATCAGTTTCCAAACCAGTTATTTCTTTTATCAAAATGCTCATAAAGGTTGAAAATTAAATGCGCCAACAGAGGGGAACCAGTTCCATGCCGGTTTTATTCATTTCAGCTGTAACATTAAAGCTGCAGTCTGCAACTCTTTTTCAAGCATAATGCCTGGAACTGTCCGGGGATTCTGAAAGTAGTACATTAAATACCCCAATACAAAAAAAAATGAGTTCTCTAGGTCCCCTATATGTCCCGCTAGGTCCCTCCAAAGCCAGCAGGTTTGTTTACAAAATTGCAGACCGGACCGGTAAAAGGTAACCAATCAGGTTTACGAGCTGGGCTCTGCTGCCTGTCAATCACCGATTGTGCACGCGCGATACAAGGTAGGCTCGTCCCCACGTTTATTTATCTGGACTATTGAACTTCATTACGGGCTAGTCTACTTACTGTGTCTTCCATGATCGCAAATGACAGGTGAGTTGATGAATGAGGAGTCGTGTAGGCGCATCTGGCTAGACGTGCACGAGTTCTCATGTGTTTTGAAGGGGCGGGACAGGAAGTTGAATAACTTTTTATTTTTCGGTTAAAAAATAAGCATTTCTTGCATTTTGCGACTACTGAGGTCACCGTTTTCAACTTCAAGCGTTCTGATAGATCATGTAAACTCTTAAAATGCCAAAAAGTAGGACTTTACGTATGACAACAACAAATCTTGCAGACTGCAGCTTTAAACCATTGAGAGGTGAAGTGAGTAATGCTGGGTTCAGCTGGGAAAACCTGCATCCAGGAGACCAGAAAACTCCACAAAGATCCAAAGGATCCATTTCTACCATCCCTCTGCCAGACACTGTATGATACAGGCATGCTCTCTGTCCATGGCCGTAGCCACATTAGAGGACAGCGATGTCTGGACCTCCCTTATTTCATCCAAGTTTTTTTTTTTTTTTGAGTGAAAAAGACTGTGCGAGTGGAGTGGTGCGACTCGTGGAAGAGAACGCAATTCAGCAGACATCGCAAGTGATTAAGCCTGCGCAGCGCAGCACTTGGGCGCAACAAAGCCAACAGTTTTAAAACAGTAGCCTATGCATAATGAGTTATGAGTAGGCTATGATGTCTTCTTTGACAACTTTGTGAAGCAATTTGATAAGTCACTGTTTTTAAGAAGCCGTCATTTGGTTAGTGGAGAAAAAAAAAGACTGACTGACACCAGCTGCATAAAATATGAACATTAAAAACATAGGCTCATGTAAAAGCATAGATTGTTGAGATTTTAGGTGGTGCCATTTGTACTTTTAGGGGCTGTAATTTGCAATGATTTATTTCTACTTGAATATTATTTTTATTTTGGAATATCACTACCATTCATCATTCAGTTCAACAAGTTCAAAGTTACCCCCTATATTCTTTAAAAACATGGTGGTGTACTATAAAAAAAATGTAAATTTAGTACAGTACATTTAAAAAAATAAATGCTGGTTTATACAATTAAAAGAAATTTAAACAATACAACTCTTGTGTGACCTGTAATTTAATAAATACAATAAAAAATGTAAATATATATTGTACATATACATAAATGTAGGCTATATATTAAAAACTATATAATTTAAAAAATATATATATATATTGTAAAGAGCCCTGTCTCTGTCTACACCCTGACAAACGAGGACCTACTCCACATTAGGCAGGTGCTCATGATCTCATGATCTTAGTGTAAAACATATCATTGTACTGTGTATTCAAGGATGATGACTTCTCTCTTTTTTCCTTTTGTTTCAGCTTTATTATGCGTGTGGCTTTAAAGTCTTATGGTGACGATTTTAAATGGCTGACTGAGTCTGACACCAACAATGGAAAGAAACAAGAGCTCCTGTTTCCTGTTTATTACAATTTCTACTGGTTATCTTATTTTCATTTAAACCAGCTATTTACTTTCAATAATAATCAAGAATATGGGATGAAGAATATCTTTAGAATTGGACTGGGCGTCTAACTCGGAGCGAATGCCAGAATAGCTTATGTTGTAAGCAAAGTTGCATGTATCTGCTATAGAAGCTGATTAAATTCTTTACCCCTGCAGGTAATAGCATGTTTTTAAGTGTTGACTGCACACTGGATGGCAGATCACTGCATGCTGGGAGCTGTGTTGGACCACGCTTTCTATCACTGATATCTCTGAGATAATAAGGCTAGTTTATTATTTTACACTCGGCTGTCGCTGTTGTAAACGTGGTAAAATTGACCAATCTCTTGTCTCGTCTTCAGTAACTTCTTGATGTGTATTTCAGAGCCTCCACACCTCTTTACCGTGCCTGATAAACTTGTTTCTGTGCCCACGCTTGAAGACCTGCAGCTCCCTCAGTGACTTTACGCCCGTTCACCTGAGTGTTGGCTTCCACCAGTCGAGCCGGAGCCGATAAAAACCTGCAACTGTTGAGCCATTTGTCACAGGACTGAATGCTGATGTAGCGTTACCGGGTATTTATATACCTATTAAATATAAGGATTTATGAGATGTTCTTACAATCTCAAATAAACCTTACCTCGAATTCAGGGGCACCACCAACCTAGGTTTTGACTTAATTTTAAGTCACAGTCAGGTAGGAAAACTGTTCGAAATCTTACGATCCTGGTGTTAAATTAATATTCAATTAATAATCAGTCTCATATCTCGCTACTTTCGTGAAGTTCTCGTTTGGTTGGACAGACATTACGTAAAGAAAGCATACGACACAATCTGTGATTATAACATATATATAGATATATGAACTGTTTATTACAATGATATGATCTTAGACATGAACCTTTAAACAAACAGGAGATGCATTGAATATGGGTGATTATATAAAACACTTAGTGAATATAAAATAAAATATGGGGAATGGGGAGATACTGGATGTATTCAAATAGTTTGGGTTGGCTGACTATTTGAAGCTAAATACTGACATTTCGGATTAATGTATCATTCTGTGAAAGCCTCGAGACATCCATCAAACCCACTTTAAGGTGAAAACGGGTCGGTCTTACTGTGCTGAAGTTCTGTTCAGTCGGTTCGGACCATGGTAGCGGCCACGCGGGGTCCGAGGGGACTTCTCTTCCGCTCTCTGGGCCTTCCTGGCTGTGGTGGCTGACCCTTTTAGCTTCTCAGTTGCTTCTCTTCACAGGGAAACGGGGACGATGATGTCGAGGGCTTTACTGTGGGATGATCAAATCCATCGTTGTGTCAGAGTTGGTCCGTTGCTGCTTTCTCTGATGAAGTGAACTTAAGTTCACAGAAGATTAATAAAAGGTTGCTTGGCGTTGGCTTCTTGGTAGAAAAAGGTGATGATGGCGTGAAACAGCGGAGGTTAGGACGTGCGACGTAGAAGGACGTGGATGGCGAGGGACGAACAAAAACACGTAAAACGTGCATCTTCAGAGTATTTCAATCTGTTTCTTTGTTCGGGTCTTCCTCGTCTTTCTTTGGGTCCTTCTTTGGTCATGGAGGGCTTCATCCTCTCCTCTTTCTTTGGGTCCTGCTCCGTCCTTCTCCTTCCTCCCTTCCGTCGTCTTCTCCACGGCTCATCCTCTCATCTTTCCGTGCTCTTCAAATCTCTCTGAGCAACTCATCTGTTCAATTCTCCATTGTTCTTCTCTTTTCTTCCTTCTGACACTCTGTGTTGGAACCCTTCTGGAACAAGAGGCAGGAAGCAAGAAAAACAAGAAGGCAAGAGGGCAAGAGAGCGTGTGTTTTCCGCTGTTCCGGGTTTTGACTCTCGGAGGCGGGGCTTACACTACTTTTTCAGCCAATGACATGCTTGAACTGTGTGCATGTCTCTGTAAGGTGATCTGTGCTAGGGGGATTTCTGGATGAGACAAAGAACTCTGTGTTTCTCCATTACTCCCATCTCAGAACATTTGTCTCGGTGATTCTGAAAACACTACATCTTGTTAAGATATGCAGATTAAAGATATAACATAGACTTGTAATATAAAGACATCAAAATAACACACATGATAAAGACAATTATGACTTTCAAAATTCAGGTGAATATCTATGAAATCGTGACAAATGAATAGTGAATTACACAATGCTAATTTCTGTGTTAACAATGGGGACACTAAACAAATACCAAATAGATACCGAAGGGACATCGTTAGAAGTTAATAGTTGCATATACATTGTCCATTTTACTGAGTCCTCTGGGATTTAAATGTTCAACTAATCAACACTGCAGACCACTAGGGGGCAATGTGGTTCCATCAGGCAGGTTGGGCATTTTCCACCAAAATCAGTTCTTTGTCAATATTTAAGCCAGAATCGTACAAATTGTCTCTATATGCGTCTTGTGATCAAGCTGGAAACCTGAAAGAAATTGTACACGGTTATCAAACACATTTAATATAGTTTTAAGATTTGACTAAAAGTGAGTCTTCTCAGTTCATGTGTAGCCATCTGGTCGGTCTGATCTGTTAAAGTGTCAACTTTCGAGTTATGGTCTAGATAAGATAGTAAGTCTCCCACTTTTCCAAGAGTGAGTTCGACTCCCCAAAAGCTCTTAAGGGTGTTGTAAATTAGGCAGTTTCTGTCTCTTTTTCCTTTGTGGAAAGAAAATGAAGATCTGGTTTATATCCACATACGTAAACATCCCCCACAGGAATGTTGGTTTTGTCAAAGTTTGAAAAACTCTTAATCCACACGGCACTGTGACTGCTACACTAATTAAACATTTTCACATTGCTTTTAAAAGGAAGATGTTATGGAGCGTTAATGGGCTTCTTAACCCATATGAAAAGGGCTAAAAGGTCATTGCCGACATGTTGGTTTAATCAAAGGTCTCTTTCACAAAGTTTTCTCGAGGCAGAGCTCTGTTGCACCTTCAGTGTATTATTTGAATTTATTTAGAGAGAAAGAAAGCAAAATAAACGTTTCGCCTTGGAGACTTCTTGATTTTTAGCCTCAAGTGGCTCGAAAACCCGATTCACTTTAGTGAGTGACTCGAACAAACTCGAGTCAGTGAAAGGAATCGAGTTTCCCATCACTAATACAGAGGCTTGTTGGGGGATCAGAGTAGCTTTGTCTTTGAGCTGCGTTTGGTGGCATTCATGTTATTGGGCAACTCCAAATAAACTATCTTTTACGAAATAGATTGTGTCATCACCAAAGAAATAAATTTGAGGCTAAAAACTCGACCAATGGCTGTTTTACAGGTGTTACATTTCGGTGAAGTATAATAAAACATGGGTTGGTTATTTTAGACCCGAGGGTTAGAATAATGTGCTTGTTCAATACAGTGTACTATTTGCTAAGGGTTTTTTTTTTTCCCCAAAATTTTATAAGACGACGAATTGCACGTCTGGCAGCTTTTGTCCCGCTCATTTTGTATATCATCAGAGCATAGGTCAGAAGAAAATTGCTTCTTATACAAAGTGGGGTGACAGGGACTGGCTAAAGTCAGTGGATTGTGGTGCTGTGCTGATAAAATAAAGGCTACTGAACTGAGCTTTCCCTTGTGAACCGCGCTGAGCTCAATAAGAGATGCTTTAAAGGTCAGGGTGCAGCAGTTAATCTGGGGAGTTTGAAGCAGAGCCAGCAGGAAAGCTGAGGAGAGCTTATACTATCTCTTCTTCTCTCCGTCTTTCTAATAGGCATGCAATCTCGTTCCTTCCTCTCTTTACCCTGAAAGAGATTTTGTGGACAGAGTGTTTTTTTTGAAAAGCCAAAGTCTGATTTAATCTGCACAAATGAAATACAGCATTGACTTGCTCGCCAGCACATCTGGTGATGTTTTTTTTTTTTTCTTCTTTTCAGACCCAGAGGAACAGAATGTAACAAGGAGAAATGAGAAGAACAGGACAGGGTGAAATTAGACTTCACTCCAGCATGATTAACACGACACGATGTAAAATATCTCCAGCAATCCACATTCCATCCCCAACCTGCCAAGCGAACGACCACAAAAGATCAGCCGGAGCATCGTTGATGTGTGGGGATAAATAATGTTTTTTACAGAAACCATCGCTGGGATTGACATCTAATGTATACTTCTTTCCCTTTTCCACACCAGCTTTACACAAATGTTAGTTTGCCCAATTCTTTTCTAAAATCACACAAGACAAGTCGTGTGTGCGGTACTTTATCTTTAGAACATGTGTGAGGGTTATTAGAAGTTTTTTCTCAGAATCACGACATGTCTGAATGTGACGATCTAATCTTGGCTCCGTTTTGAAATTGTAAATGGTCCACATTGATGTATTCTTTTAACCTTATCTAGGTTCCACTTAGTGTTTTACAAGGCGTTTCACATTCAGCCATTCACACAGTGCAGTAACACACTGATGAGCACATCAAGGTCAGTGTGGGGGATTGAGAATGTTGCCCAATCACACTTTGACATCCAGGACTTGGCATCAAATAATGGATCATCCATTTTTAGCCTGAGGTTTAGACCCAATTTTTTTCAATGCAGGAACCATTAAGGGGAGAAACGTTTCCTTTCAGTAAAGTCATGGTTCACAAAGCTTGTTTTTCTGATATGAAATTTTCTAACAAATTTTTTAACTCTGCAAGTATTTTTTTCTTTTTTGGACAAAATGCAGTTTAGAAATTAATCTTTCATCCACCTTTTTCAAAAAAAGAAGTTGAGAGAAGCATGATTCAGGTTGTTTTCTTAGCTGGACACACTTGTTGTTTTTCGGTTACTGACATTTAGGGCTGTTGCTTTTGGGATTTTGTTTCACAAAGCCTGCTTTTTGTGGGATTTTCTGGTCATTTCATGAGTATTGTCCATCATAAAACAAATTAACTCAATGAAACATGTTTTCCAAAAGACCTATGATGGAACGACTGAACTCCAGCAAGCTGCGACTGGACATAATGGGAAGATGTAATTTACCCTTTGTATGCCCCTGTGTTTCAGCCATCTCCAAGAAAATAAAATTTTGCATCTCAAAAAGAATAAAATCGACAAATATATGCGTTTTTGTTCATCCCACAGTTTTACAACCATTCATGACAATGTTTGTGGCGTGTGTCTCATCGTTTCCCTGCCAGCCTGTCAGCATCTTAACAAGGAGCAGATATAGCAGAGAGAAAGCGGAATGGGGAGTTGGAAAGCAAAATGGGAGGGGACAGAAGAGGGTTGAAGAGATGGAAGAGACAGATGTGGTGCTAGCAGGGTCTCGCTTGAATTAATTCAATCTAAATTAAACTTTATATGAACTTTTACTGAATATTCACTGAACTTTATCAGTGAATAAGTAGAAACACTCGTTTTGAAAATGTGTACCAATATGATACTGTGCGATGGAGCTGATATAGTGGAAAACATAAACCTATTCAGGTATTTGTGACTGTCCACATCTTGCCCTTTAATTTAAGCAGGATAGGACACAAAAAGCTCAGCTTATCTTTAGCAAAATGCTTAATGATTCACTGTTTCACTGCAAATGTGAAATTGTGGACTTAAACAGAGATGTCGGGAGGAAAAATAAAGAGGAAGGCAGTTGAAAGGGAAAAAAGTGTTTTATCACATCGTCCTACTCAAACAGCTGGCACAGGGGAGATATTAGAAAATAGATGGTGTACTGCCAACCTGCTGACACACACTCGCTCTACTAACTGACCGTGGAGTGCTGCGACGCATACCAAGAGCAGTTTAGTGTCACAAAAATAAATATCTGTTTGTCTTCCCTCTGATCTTCAATGACATCAAAACGCAGCCTAAAGTCAAAGTGAGCAGAAGCAAATATACCTTTTGACTTTGATATACTACATAAAAATCTGTTATTAACCATCCAAACATAAATAATCAAAACAATCTCCGAGTGTACTTAAGGTTCAAAAGCGTTTGTCAGGGTTGCGGTGCCACTTGTTAAAGGAGTGGAACATGCCAACAAGAATGCACATGCACAAAACTTAGACTGGCTTCTTTCCACAGTGAAGCACTGTGTCTGTGGTGGCATGTTTACACGTATGAATGGCCTTTTATAGCCCTCTCAAGTACATGATGTACCATAGGCCAGTGGTTCCCAAACTTTTTTCCAGGATGCACTTGATCGCCACCGCTTTCCAGAACTATAAGTCACACACTTACTTATGTAAAAGGGCCACCTTGACCCTTCTGCAGCCTTCTCCTTTTCCTGCACAATTTAGACTTAGATGTGATATCACCAATGCACAGTGCAGACATTAAATATCTTGTTTACTATGTTCACCAGCAGTGATGTGCCAGTATATTGTTAAATTGTGCCAAGTTAGCTTCACATGACAGGCATGTCCTACTCCAATGTGTCCAAGGTCTTGGCCAATTTAGTCAGTCAGGCTATTATTAACTCTGGCAGCAGCGTGTACCCCAGTACCCCAAAATTTGCAAAACTAGCAGGTGAAAACTGAGGCGGGTAACGGGGGTGATCCTCAACCCTCTGTCACCATCGCTCTACACAAAATCAATCCACAAAACATCCTCCACTGTAATAACTCCCATGTGCATAGCCCTCTAACCTCCTTGGTCTTTTTCTTTACAGTATACCTTTCCAATTTAGGTAAAGAGCCCAAAATTCTGCAAATGCAAGCATCTCAGACAGATGCATACCCATGGTTAAGGTAGCTAGTTGTTAGATACACAGCTAGGTGGTTAGCTTGAGGCCAATGTGTTGTAAAAAGTCTTATTTATGACATTAAGGTGTTAGGGGGCTGACTTTTGCTCACCTTAAATACCTTGCTGTTACATCATGATATCAGTATTTTATACCCACCATAAAAATCACTGAAAATCTGCCTAACAGACCAACTCTACATTATGATCCATTTTCCCCTGATAGTAAAATACATTGCTTGATCAGAGACATTTGAACCATGTAGAATGAATTATACTAAGTTGACAAAGTGATAGATATTTGTCCCGCTAAAATACTATTTTTATCCTCAAAATATCACATTTATGATGACTTAATATGGCAAATTAAGCTCATAACCATTACATTACATTACGCTCATTTTGCAGACGCTTTTATCCAAAGCGACTTACAATAAGTGTGTTCCACATCGGTAGGCAAAAGAACTTCAGGTCACAAGAAATCATAAGTGCATTTCCTTCCAAAACCAAACAGCTAAGAGCATAACTAGTGCTAGAGTAAGTGCGATGAGTTAGGTACCGAGACAGATGGGAAGACAATTTAGAAAACAAAGACATTTTAGGAAACAAATAAGTGCGTAAGGAACTAGGACGAAGCAGGTGATGTCCTAGGAGGGCGGATCAGGGTAGTGTTTCCTGAAGAGGTGGGTTTTCAGCCTGCGACGAAAGATGGGCAGCGACTTATGCTGTGATATTTTATTTCAAAGTGTCAGTAATGCCTCTTTTCTAGATCTAAGGAACATGTTTGTACATATATGTATCTTATAGAGTGATTGTACGCATGCATTAAAAAGTAAGAATAAAAGCTTAACTGATTGGAAATATAATTGAGTTGTCATATTTGTGATTGTGCAGGAGACTTTGGGATATATTTTAATAAAGACGTTCCAGGAGTGTGTTACCACAAGTGTTTTCTGTTAATGACAATGACCACAAATAATCTAGTCCTTGTGTGCTTCTGTGTATCTGCATACACATACATCATCATGTCTGAGATTTGTAGGTAAATTTGCATGTCTTCAGCACAAACGCATTAACTCACATATGCGGTCTTTGTGTCACACATGCTTCATTGTTTGTGAGTGTCTGCATCTCTCCCGGGCCTTTGATTAGTTTCTCTGTGCCAGTGTGATCAGTTCTGTTGTCATGGCAGCACTGCCAGGTATCAACAGTCCTGACACGAGGGAAGAGGCACGGCTGCTGTTAGCTGATTTTTGGGCCTTGAAATTGTATTTAAAATGGGGAAAATCACAATTTGTGATGCCTTGTTGAAATTTCCAAAGGCAAGGTAAGTTTATTTGTACAGCACAATTCAACAACAAGGTGATTCAAAGTGCTTTACAGATACATTAAAACAGTAGAATTAAAAAGCATGATTTAAATTTTAAACAAAAAAGGAAGAAATAAGAACAATAGATAAAATCAGTAGTTAAAATATGATTAAGTTTTTAAACTCAAGCTTCAGATTTGGAGCTTTATTCAAATGCAGCTGAAAATAGGTGTGTCTTCAACCTGGACTTAAATACACTGAGTGTTTCAGCTGATCCGAGGCTTAATGGGAGTTTGTTCCAGACATTTGGAGCATAGAAGCTGAATGCAGCTTCTCCAAACCCTCGACTTTAGCATGAAACATGCTGGGTTTTACTTTCATGCATATTCTATACATTTTGAGTACTTCAACATGCAAAGCCGAAGACAGATAATGTGATAATGTTGATGTTTTTACGATGGATGCATCTTGTTTGAACGGGTCCATCTTCCCGAAGCACGGTGCTATCCTTAAAAGTTTTACTTGCATCTTTAGAATACTTCATATTGCAAAATTTGGTCGTGGACGTGCGTCAATACATCACCCAAATCTGCATTGCTATTCTGTTTGTGGCTTTAAAGTTCTCCACATCTTTCAGAGAGAACAAAAAAGGGAGAGGCGTTATGGAAGAGATGATTAAATAGTTTGGACATTGATGTTTGTGCAGAAGCTCAATGTGGAAACAGGGACACACACAAGTTACACATGAATGCAAACTACTGACATTGTAATACACAAACACTTTTTACTGAAGTAATTTAGGAATGATTCATGAATGGAGGGATTGATTAATAACTAATGAGGGCTAATTTCCACCAAACAAAAAAAATCCCATGTAATGTTTCTGTTTTTTGTTAATCAGTCACAACAGTTAAACCAATTAAATTCATCATCTTTATTAGGAAGATGTGTGATGGTTGCCTTTGATGGGTAGTTTTTGTCAAAATGCTCTGGTTATACAATGCTATAAAAGGCTTTTTTTTCCTGCTGTTATTAAAGCATTTTCTGAAATCCTGACTCTGGTAAACACAATAAGGAGAATAAAAGACTCCCAGCTCCAGTTTCATCAAAGTTAAAATGGTGTGTCAGCATCAGTGGCTTTGTTATGTAACCAATGTGTTCTCGTAACTTCAGGCGAAAAAAAAAGGGAAACTGTTGGAAGGAGCTGATAGAAGCTCCAACAGCACAGGGCAGAGTTCTGAAATCTGATCAAGGCTTGCTTGTTGTCTGTGTTCAGCAGAAACTATTTTGCAGTTTTCATGTACACACACCTCCTCAACACATAAGGAATAGAAGCCTTGAAAGCATGCTGTCCAAAGGAAAATTTAATAGACTAATATACTATAATGGTAGCTTGAATCTCAGACCATGAAATATTACCGAAGGTGAGCAACCTTGAAGAGACCAAACAACCACCCAGAAGCCCCCAGACAAAGCCCCCATGACCATGGGACAGAGGCCTCCCGGAAATTCTGTCCACACAAGTCTTTCCCTCTAACCATCTGCATAAAGAAGAAAAAACATCCCCCAGAGTGATGCTGCCATTACCGTGTTGGACTGCAGGGACGGCATTAATGAAGTAATGCTCACTGTTGGGAACTGTGGACAAACAGAGTCTTTGTTTCATCGGATCAGAGGGTTTCGCTTCCCATGGTGTCAGAGTCATTCAGGTGCTTTTAGTGAATTCCCAGCAGAATAACTTCTGTACGCACACTTTACCATCAAGATCTTATTAGTGGAGAGTGCTGCTGTCCCATCCTTTCAAAGGAACCCTGGATCTCATTCATGATGACCATTTTGTCGTTGATCACCTGTCTGACTTGTTCCCTAATTACTCAGTTTTGATGGTCTATCGATGACAACTGCTGCTGGACAAGGGGAATAAAAGAGGAATTTCTTTTTTCCTGTATTTTTTGTTAGATACAAATCATGGAGGGCTGCACAGTGATGTGGTAAATTGCACCGTTGTATCACAGCATGAGGGTTCCTGGTTCGAACCCCAGCTGTGGTCTTTCTGTGTGCAGTTGGCAGGTTCTCCCAATGTATTTCAGGTTAATTGGTGACTCTAAATTGACCCTACGAGTGACTGGTTTGTCTCATTTGTCTCTGTGTGGCCCTGTGATGGACTGGCGACCTGTCCAGGGTGTGCCCCACCTCTCGCCCAATGACAGCTGGGATAGGCTCCAGCCCCCCCCCCCTCTCTGTGATCCAGGAAAATGGATGGATGGATAAATCATGGAAAACTAAAACTCCAAAAGCACTGAAGATGTCAGGGAAAAAAGTGTCATTCTCTAATTCATGAATACATCTCAGTGAAGACTGATATATTTCGTGTTCAGGCCGTCTTATATTACACCAAGTAAGTTGTAACTCTTCATGAAGAGACATCTACACATGAGCGCTTGAGCACAGCTTTAGGCCAAAGCTTTTTAATAAGGTGCTACTACAAGCACCGTTTCAACCGTGATACAAAGAGAGGCTTTGCAGCAGAACTGGACGGAAAACTTTGATAATTGCACCATGTCGGTCTCTACCTCCCCAACTCAGCTGGTTCCATTAGAACAGGGAACAGGAAGCTGTGTGTGTGTGTGTGTCTGTGTGTGTGTGTGTTGGGGGCGGGGTAGTTCCCTTGTGCTCTCAGATGCTGGTAATTGGGGAGATACAATGAGACTGCTGACACATGACTTGTTCTGGCTGGGAAGGCTGGATCCTGCTTTTCTTCCATTCCTTCATTTCCTTCATGTCCACTGAGCAGAGGAGCACAGACCACAGAACAAAGGCTGTTAAATCAAACAGCCCCAATTTCTAGTTGCTCCCACTTAACCAGCGTTGGATTAAATTGGCTTTCAGTTCTGTCGACTCCAAAGGCTGGCAGAACCCCCAGCTCACGTAATGATGGGGGTTTTATTCCTCGTCCGTCTTCACCGCATGTAAAAAGCTGCTCGATGAAATTAAGATGAATAAATTCTGTTTGAAAAATGCTCTTTCCTGGTTAACAAGAAAATCCTTTTTACTTTCTCTAAAAACACTCTCACGTGCTCTCACTGAGCTCTTAGTTCCAAGTCGAGAACACACGAGTGTTTCGTGATCTTTAGTTTCAACTTTAATTTGCGTGTTGGCTGCTCAGGTGCAAATGCAGATGAGGTTCATTCTGAAATGAACACCTTGGTAAACACAGCTGTGGGTTCAGTTTTGGTGCAGTTCAAACCCAAGTGAGAGCATTCTCCCTTTCACTGTGTTTATGTTGTAACTCGAGCTTATAGTCAGAACATGAACTCATGTAAAGGATGGATTTCAGAGAAATCTCAGGTGATTAGTGTATTGATCTTTCAGCATTCTTGCAGGTTCATGAAGACGGGGCGCAGATGGGATTTCTGAACTGGGAGGGGGGGACCAAGATTGTTGTTTTTTTCTAAAAACCAACAATCTTGGTTGCTCTGATCGTCTTTCGTTTCTTCATTTTTGTTGGAGCTATTTATTCCTCATCTTCATTACTTTGAATATTTTTCAAATTTATTCTTGGTTAACTTTATACTTTGGGGGGTTATTTACAGAGTTTATTTGTAAGTTAATAATTGTTTGTTTTTTGTTTCTTTGTTTTAAGTTAGACAGGAAGAACTGTGAGTCCATTTCCTATAAGTATAGGGACTGGTATAGGACCAGTATGGATTGGGGTGGGGCCTATGTTTTTTTTTACCAGAGCAGGAGAACTAGCCAAGGAAAAAGAAAAGTTTGATATGTATTATTTGCTTGCCAGCTGGATAAATAAACCGTCAAACGCAATCTTCAAGTATTGGACATTGGACTTCTTTTGCCTGCGTACGAAACCCAACCCCAGTTCAGTAGTGGCTTGTTTGAACTTTTAGGATCGCCACTACAATTTTCTTTTTTTTCTTGAATTGAACTCATGTGCTCGGTCACTGACACATGTGCAGCAGCACATGTGTCACTGCAACGTAAATTAGTCAAAGTAACGGGACATTAATCATTGGTTTTATCTGCGATGTTTACTTAAGGCGGCATGGGGGGGCAGATCAGGGTCACGTGGGTCATGCCCCCCTCCGTCCCCAGGGCCATCTGCGCCAATGCATGAAGACAATAGTCATTAAAAGTTTATAATTATTTTGATATCATGCCATCACTTACTTTCTTCTTGCTCTTTTGCTGCAAAGTCCAATGGGAAATATTTGGCTTTTATGTTGCTCACCATCAAGCCTTCAGCCGTGTCTGTCATCTATTTGTCGCGGTTATTTATTTCGTCTCCTGAAGATATAGCAGCCAGTTGAGGCAGAAAATGATCCTGGAGGATTTACATGCGAAAGCTCCAAGAGTGAACAAACAGAGGAAAAAAGAGCTAAACAAGCAGCCTAAACTAAAACTCAATAAAGCACAGAGGAACGGAGCTCCAAGTGTTCAGCATTGAATCACACTGAAATCCAAATTAAATGGTATTTAATTGTGCAGATTATCTAAGTAACTTAGATATTATAACATAGCTCAATAATATGAAAGAATGTATTAATGAATCATTTTTCCAAATATTTCATATTGGGATTGCATCATTTTCCCCGGTGACAGGTTTTATTTCACCTTTCAGTCAACCTTGCAGACAGACTTTCATCTCTTCTAAGCTAACAGACTCGGTGCCACCTGCTCTCCTGCTTTTCACCAACAGGAAAGTGTTGTCAGGGTGCCGGGGAACACCTCCTGCCAGCATCTCATCAGGAAAATGCTTTGACACAGCGCTTTCCTATTCTATTTCTTCCTTGTTAGTTTTTAAGACCACCGTATCTTGACAGTACAGATCCAGTTTAATAGCTGTTTTTTATAAACTTGCACCACCTTTTTACTTTCAATATATATTTGTCAGCACACTGTTTGTTTATTTAAATTCATTATTTTATTAGCTTCTGAAAATACAACCGTACAAGAGGGTTTTTCACACTTAAAATCTTAAAATTTCACATCATGAAAAATAAACTCTTAGGATCCGCTATGTTTTAATAAAAAAAACAAAGAAGTAGGAAAGCAGTTATAACCCTGATATAACGCAGTAAATCAGCGTAATGTCAGGCAGTCAGTATAAATATTTTACTATAAATATGTGTGGCGGCTGTAGCTGAGAAAGGAGAGTGATCATCAGCGAGTCAGAGAGCTTTGCTGTCGTGTAATTGGTCACGACACTGAACTCCACATTAAGCCCTCACTCGGATAAAAGAGTCAGCTTCATGAATTTTATGTAAATGTAAGAGTCAGGATAACTGTTTTACATCAAATCCGTCTTTCCCTTAAAGTCAGAAAAGATTCCACAGATGAAAAACCCAAAGTTCTGGGTAAAATGCCGTTTGATGAGCGCAGGGAATCATGAGAGACAGTCATATTAGGTGAAAGTTGCATTGGATTGCAGGTATTCTCCGTCACCGTCTGAGAGTGAGTCACCGCGCAGACAACACTCTATCCCACACAATCTGCCAGGAATCTCATTATAATGAGTTAAACACGTGTTTTTACCTCATACCTCCTCTGTCTTCCTTCTGCCCCCGCAGTCTTTGACTAAGCCCCGTCTACCTCTCCTCCACCCACCTTTTACATATCCTTCCTGCTGTTACTCCTTTCCTGCACATATCTGATCCACTTTCTTTTGCCCTTCTTCCTTTCTGATCTTCCTCGACATTTGTGTCATTTGATTAAGCTCGCGTTCTTTCTCAGTTCAGCGGTAACGCTAAAAATCATCCCAGAAACTCGGAAGAATTTTCCCCTATTTGTTCTTTTCGACATTCTCCTTCAGGATTCCTCCTGCATGCTTTTACTCATCTTCGTGTTCCTGTCCACACTCACAAACCCAGCCTCCTGTCGTCCTACCTCTCTGTCAGGTCTCTTGGATTTGTAACTTGTTGTTGGTGTTGCTCAAAGTTACATTTTCAAGGCCAATAGTTTTAAACATATTAAAACCTAACAGAGTGTTCCAGGTCCCCAAACAGAAACGGTGAAATGGTGAAAGAGAGAATTTGTGAAGTTAAAAATGTAATGAAGTCTAAAAGTACTGAGCCAGACAGAGGCAGATCTCTCTCATTCCACTGCCACGGTCTCCATAGTTACAATATTACTTATTCAGTTGTTAAAACCCTTCTTTCATGACATTTGCTTTGAGATTACTTTGGCTGTGTTCGAAACCGCAGACTTCTCCTACTACTCCTACTAACTTTTTGAGTTAGTATGCGAGTTTGAGTAAGCGAGAAGTTCCCGGATGCATACTAGATTCTCCTAAATGTTGGGTATGCATCATGAGGTTACTACTCATACTCAAACTACCCAAAATGCAACGTAACGTGACGTCGCCGATCGTCATTTCCTGTCAAAATGGCAGTTTCAAGCTAGCTACAATGAAGGTAGGTTCACTTCCTGTTTTCAAAACAAAAGCACCAATTGTATCGTAATGGCTTTCCCTATGATAAAAGGCAACGGGTATTTTATTTTGTGAAAATAACAGGAAGTGCGTTGCTCACTGCGGCTAGCTTTAGTAGCGCCGAATTTGTGGCAACAAAATTGTAAACAGCCGGTATTTGTCAGATTTTCAACACGTTGGGGATCTAAACGACTACTTTGTCACCTGAAAATGTTTCAAATGTTGCTAAAGTTTACAGAGTTTAGAGCTTAAGGGAAATTAGCTTCAGGCCGGGTGATTTTGGCTCGGGCAGGAGCGAAACGCTCTGCATACTGTCTGATCGATGAGTATGCAGTATGGAAGTATGTAGTATGTAGTATGTAGTATGGAGTATGCGGTTTCGAACACAGTGTTCCCTTGTTGAAGTTACTCAGAAGAAAAAAACTAGAATACTGAGACTGTGTTTGTGTTTATGATCGTCGACACGCAGTCAGCACAATCAGTAACGACCACAAAACTCATCATTTCAGCTGGTGGGAAGTGATTCAAGAGACTTTTTGTTAGCAACTCACTGGACAAAATCATGAGAAATCATGTGGTTTCACATGTAGACAGAATGTTAAACCTAAATATGTCAGTGAGAGTGGCTGTCAGTGGTCGACCTTTCTGTGATCAGGTGCCAACAGGGATCGCTTCTCCTGGAATACCTTCCTCCTTGAAATGACTTTATACTCAACAAGTCCCCCAACAGCAAAGGTCATGCAGGTCGTTTCTTTATCAACCTCAGTGTGGTTCAAAACAGCGTCCTGAAAAGTATCAACCCCATGAGAGCAAGAAGGGAAACATGACCGATGAGTGTTTCCACATCAGAGTGGAAGTCTTTCATTTAAAAAGCCATAAAGTCCCAAGGAGAACAGAGGGAGCTGTGAAGTGCTGTGGGATAAAATGCCTTCTTTAATGCATGCAATATGTAAACAAAACAAGCTACAACAGCACATCTTTGCTTTCTGATTGGCTTTAGAAAATAACATGTTGGTTAAAGTTAGAAGTCTAAAATATTTGAGGGTTAGAAAACATTCATGCTCGAGCGAAACACATTCCTTTTACAGCTGTAGTATCAGGTTTGTTACTATTGTTAGTCTTTATTCTGTCATATTATCCACAGTGACTGGTGTCAAAGTTTGCCTGTGATAGATTCTAATCCCACATGGAAACCCTTAGATTCAGGTTAACTATGAGAAACCATCTGTGTTCAAGGTTTTTTCATTCAGCCTCTCCGATGGGCCTGATGAGTGACTGTCATACACATGTGAAATGCTATAGGTTTATATTTTTAATCTATATTATCTATGGGCTGTATGTATCAAAGATGCCAAAAAGGGTTTAAATAGTTTAAAAGAACTACTTCAGCCAATACTTGAAGTCAGTGGCAGTCCGACACTGATTTACGCCCCGGGCGGGTTACCACTGTCCCTGATTAATCACGGTTAATCGCATTTGTACGCAAAATCCAAAAATGAATCCAAAAGTAGTGTATAGCTTTTAGCATTTAGCTTTATTTTAAATGTGCTGCCATATGAATGAAAGTGCCATAACATTTGTTGTGCAAACACACTTTTAACATCAGCATCTTTCTGTAGTTTTTATGTAGAAGCCTCGCTCCACTGTCTGTTTCCTTGAATGACTTGCTGCTATCAGTTGTGTGTTTTGCCTTTAAGTGATTTTTTAGACTGGAGCTACTACGCTGAGAAGACAATTCAACTTGGCAGTGTTTACAGATGACTTTGGTTCTGTCGACTCCGCCGTCTGGAAGAACTTTAAAATGAAAATGGCCGGTAAAAGTTCCGTACCCTTCTCCATGTTTGGTGGATCCGCCGATTACTTTCTTTTCCTGTTCCACATCAGACAGCAAGTGTAGTTTTTTTTCTGTTTCGTCTCTTAGTTTAGCCTTGCCATTTCCTCACCTTTCCTCAGTTCCCTCCTGCCACTCCCTTCACCTGTGTTCATTATCCTCAGCTATACCTTCATATTTAGTCTACCTATTAGACTCTACCTGTTAGACTCCAACTGTTAGAGTCTAACAGGTTACCTCCTGGCTCCGGCTCCCCGTCTGCACTCGGATCCTCTTTCCTCACCTCCACGCTTACACCCTGACAGTTTGGGTCTTTAGCATGCGGAACAAATCATTCCATGAGCCAGAAAAAGACATTTACAGCAGGCATGTTTCTTCTAACTAGTTTTAATCCCTAACCATGTGGTTTTAATCTCAAAACCCAACCTCGTAGTTTTCTTAGGTGGTTTTTGTGCTTGGACCTCACCAAAAAGCTGAAGAAAGCAAAGTGCACAGCAACACAAAGCGGAAGGAGAGTCAATAATATAAATCTGTAATTGATTTAAGATGCTGAGACACCGAAAACGTATTCTTCAGAGGCTAACGGCAAGCATTTATCAAATGAAAGAGGCTCAAGGGCTCAAAATTGTTTATCTTGTGTCTGAGACTCTTTATTTAATAATTCTCCATTTTTTTACAGCCACATGCACACACTGTAAGAGCGTGGCAGCGGGTCAGCATTTTTGTTCTCTTAGTCTTGTTTAAAAATCGATAAATGAAAGAAAAAAAAACAAACCATTTCAAAGTCGGAGAGAATCACACGATAAGGCCCCGGTTGTGTATGCTGAGACTAACTATATCCAATTAGTGTCAGCGTTTGCTTTGGTCCGGCCTCAGCGCAGCGTGGACCTCTGCGGCTGCTGCCCTGTTGGGCCCACAGAGCTACAGATCCCACAGTTTAGCAGACCCTCTTTTCTTCTCAAACATTTCTTTCATATTCTGAACAGTTAAGGAGCTTAACAGATTTTTGTCAAGATTTTCCAAATTACTGCTTAGTGCTATAGCAGGTTACGGCTCTGCTAGAACTGAGCTGCCAGATGGAAACGGCACAAGGCTGTTATTGAATTCACAATCCTTAGCTGGCAGGGAGAGCAGCCTCGTGACCCAAGTGAGAAAAAAAAGGCGGCGGCAGCAGTTTCTGTTCCACTGGGTTCGTTAAGATTCTTCAGTTTTACTGACTGCATCAGTTTTTCACGAGCTATTTATCTGTTTAGGATTGTATTTTGAACACTTCTGTGACAATCCTCAAAGAAAGAATTTCACGAATGCAGAGAGCAGATAAGTTGTAAAAGTAAAGCCCATTTTAACAAAAGTTTCATGCATTTTGGACAGTGTGTTCAGGCCGCTAAGATGCCATATTTTTTTTTTTTTTTGGCTTCATCAGACTGTGGACTTCAGAGCAAACTGAAACGGGTTTGTAGCAGAATGTGAAACAACTGGAGTGTTAATTGCTTTAACACGTTCAGTGGTTGTGTTCAGTTCTTCAGATACTTTACACACATCTGGCTGTGACCACTTTACAAATATTCAACTTAATCCAAAATGTTCACATGAAATGAAACGCTTACCTGTTGATCTGTTTGGGATCTTATTTTCAGCACTCAGATGAGGAGGCGGAAAGCTCACACCATCATGACTTAATGTGTCACAAGAAAAGTTTACACTTTTTCAATGGGAGTCTAAAAGAGGCAGGTGCTTTGAAAACAGCACTTTATGGCTCTTTGACTTCATTCTTCTCCGTTTATAAAGTTCAACACCTTTTTTCTTCATGGCATCTCAGCAGCTCGTGCATCCATACACAACAACCCAGCTTTGATTAGTTCTGACAACAATTAAGAGCAGCTGTGGTACGAATCGATGGTTTAGGTAAGAGTCAAGCAAACATTCATTTCCTTAACAGCTAAAAATGGAAAACATCTGCCACTCAAGTGTTTCTTTTCCCAAATGTCTTGAAACATGTTGCTTTTTTTAATTTCATTCTAGCTTACAGGATTTGATTGCTTTTACCATAGAGTCTTCACATGATCACGAGTCTCAGGAGATGGTTTATGCAGCTCCGAACTTGGTCTTTTACCGATTTCTTTTTTTTCTTTTCGGGCCGTCTTTGTGTGTATCTGATCAAGGTGCTCTGGGCTGGTGAGGTGGCACAAAGGTGGGGGTTTATCTGCCTTATTGATTCCACTTTTCCCTTAATTACTAATAAATTAATGAGTGTATTTCTGCTCTAAGTGATAAGAACAAACAAAAGGAAAGTTAGAGAAAAGCTCATTGAGAGATAAGATTGTTTGGCTTTCAGTTTATGACCAAAGAGATGACATCAGCATTACTCTGCTGGCTTCACTGCTGCGCATCGCAGAAGTAAGAGGATGCTCGACCCACTCAGGATAAACCACCGCTCCCATCTTCATTCTACCCACAAACTGAGGTCTTCGTCAGGTTGTTGATCAGGGAGCAGATATCTGTGTTGGGTCACACGGTGCATACAACTCAGCTTTGGTCTTATTGTTGCTAAATTTAGTTTGTGTTTGATGATGCTCTGCAACTTCCATGGTTACAGCAAACAAACTGCTCTGAAGCAGGGGACAAAGTAAACCTCCGTTTCCCACTTTTTTCTCAGGGTGGAGCTGAAATTTTAAAACCAGGCATCCGGTTTTGTTGGAAAAATGACCTGTATGTCCCGATATGGAAGGTGGACGTACCTGGATTTATTAAAAAAACGGCTGGGCTGGAATGCCAACAACAGAAACGGATGAATAAATAGACCCGAACGGGACACAATGAAACATGAGGATCTGACAGTGACTGAGAAGAACTGCGAGACTAAATAGTGTGAGCAGAGTGATGAGTGCAGGCAGCTGAGGGAGGGAAACAGGTGAGGGGAGTGGAGCTGACGACTGAGGCTCAACCAACTGGAGACTAAACGGACCAATCAGAAAAACACACAAATCAAACACGGATCCTGACACCGTGACAACATTACGTGACAAAGTAAAATATATATCCAGCAGAAAAAATACCAAAAGTTGTAATGTCTTCAAAAGAAAACGGGTTAATGATTAGCAGCACTTTGCTCACTGTCACGGGTGTGTTTGTGTCAGCAAAGGTAGACGCCTGACCCAGATAGCGTGCGGATGTGGGCCACTTGAGGCAACAATCCGGCACTGTAGGCATTATTCTTCCGGCCCGGACAAAACAGATGTGAGCCTAAACTGGCCCATGTAGTACATGCTACATTTGGGCCTAATATCACAAAACGAATACGGCCCAGCTTTGGCATATATATGACTAATGACTATGTTGATAATGATAATGACTAATCCGGATGAGAGGTTTTTTTCACTGCCACGCCCCCTTGGTGTGGTTTGATATGTTAGAAATTTTAACGGTCGGGTTCCAAACGCCCCCGCAAATTTCTGCTTTTATGTATTTTACAGTTCTGAGTCACCTGTGTTAATCAATCGGTTGGTTATTTTTCCGTCCAGCCTCTTCTCTAAACTCTCAGTATTTGTTCATGCCTTTATTTTTAGCATCCTATCTGTACCGTTTGCTGTTCCTGGATTCTGTCTAACCTGCCCCTCTCGTGCATGCGTGCGTGTTCTTATTTGTTTGTTGTTTTTTTTGCCTGCTTGGAGCTTTTGTTACCCTGCGTCAGCGGCATATAAAGCTGCGTTTCCATCCCCTCTCCCTGCCTGTTGTTTGAGGTATGGGGGTCCCTGTTGAGCTGAGCACTAACACTTACACACAGCAGCATCAGCTCTCCATAAACACCTACGATGACTGTCACAGAATCCTCAGGGAATGCTTCAGTGAGGTGTGTGATTACCTTCATTTCAGCCCACTGAAAAAGCTCACATACACCAGCACTATCAGTCATTTAGAAAAGTTTAACTGTCAGAGTTTAACTATGGCATGCTTAAAGCAAGTGAAAGATCTCAATGTGGTCTCATATCGTGGGATGTGCTTTGTTGCTGTCACCGTCTGTCTCTCCTTTGTTCCCACTTGTAAGCTCTCAGGAGGAATAAGAGGGAAACAGATTCAGTGTGGATGAGACAAGTGAAACTGAGTGCAGTCTGTCCAAGCTAAAGATATCTCTGCATCACTCCCCGCTTCTCTTACACTGTCACTGTTACTTTCTATCTCTGTCTCTCTTACTTTGGCTCCCTTTTGTATCTTACACTGCGTAAAGTTTCACTCAACCCAAAGTTTTACTTTTAACCAAAAAACATCCATTTTCTAAACACACTGAATCTAATTCAGGGATTGTTGAGGGGCTGGAGCCCGGCCCAGCTTATGCGAGGTGTGAGTTTCACCCGAGACGGGATCCAATCTATCCAACACGGAGACAAAGAACCACTCATGCCTGCGTTCGCTCCTACAGTCAGTTTAGAATGGACCAATTAACCTAACAAGTATTTCTGTGGACTGTGAGAGGAAGCCAGAGCACCCAAAGAGAGCCCACATACGCCCAGGGAGAAGATTCAAACTCCCCAGCTGAGATTCGATCCAGAAACCTTCTTTCTGTGAGGAAGCGGTGCTTCCCTGCCTCACTAAGCCCATAAGAGCAGTTTCTCATAATCCAGTCCTACTGAATGTGATGATCCACTGCCCTTAAGAAAGTGGTGCGAGTGACACAAAAATGTCTTCAGCTCAAATGTCCCGATGGGATTTACACATCTGAATATTGTCCGCTCTGAAACAGAGGGAACGCATGCTGTAAACTCAAACATTCACTCCAGAACAACTCAACACTCTAAACTGCTTCATATCCCGCTCTGTTGCACCACTAGAGCACAGTTTTCCATCAAATATAAAGGTGTAACTTTATGGAAAAAGTATATTCACCTGACAAACAGCTCTCCCTCCCTACCCAATTATAAAAGGAAATTAAAAGATCCCCTGCACTCTTTGGGACTGTCTTAATACTTTTTCTTCTCTTTTTTGTTTATAGTTGCCATTGCAATTTAGTCTTTTGATTTATTGTAATTTATTTCTTGATTCATTGCTTGAATATTGATTTTTGTGATGTTGTTTTTATTCTTGTTTTTTTTCTCTCATTAATCCATTTGTTGTTTTATCCTGATAAGATACATTTAATTTTGTTTATTTATCTTAATGGTGAGGTTCTGGATAAGCCCTCCCAAGGTTTCAAACCTCTCCAGCACTGATTCATTGCAGCTTATTATTTATTATCTATTATTTATTTTATTCTATTTCTTTCTTTTATGTGATATACTCTTGTTTGTAATGTTTTATGAAAGTGCAAACAAACAATAAACAACAAAAAGAGCACAAAACGAATGAAATGTCACTGAGTATTCATTGAATTGTTGCCTCATCCATCACAAACAAAAAGGAAAAGTCCGAGTCGGTGCCACATCTGAATGGTTTATAATAGTATCTATGAGGTCAGAACTGTTACAGCCGGGGAGATGCAGATGTTTTTCCTCCTGATAATCTCTTGTTGTTGTTAAGTTTTCCAAAACTGTACCGAAGTTTTGCCTTTTGTCTTTTTTACAGGGCTTTGTAACCCATCCTTCCACCGTGTATAAAAGCAGCTCTGGACACATCTTTTCGAAGAGAACGCATGATATCCTGAGCAGAGGCCACACTCCAGCAGGAAGTGAGGAAGCTAAGGTCCTTCAAGGTTTGCAGCAAGATGTTGCAGATATTCTACAAGTCTGTTGTTGAGAGCGTCATTTCCTCTTGCGTCATCTGTTGGGGCAGCAGCATCAGAACCAGGGACCTAAAAAGACTCAACAACCTGATAAGGAAGGCTGGTTCTGTTCTGGGGACGACTGTGGAAACTCTGGAGACAATAATGCAAAGAAGGATTTTGCATAAAATCAAGAGCATTATGGACAACCCTGAACATCCTCTCCATGAGACTGTTATCAGAAAACAGAGTCTCTTCAGTCAAAGGCTTCTTCAGTTTGGATGCAAAACGGACCGCTACAGGAAATCTTTCCTGCCCACAGCCATCAGCATCTATAATAACTCCTTGATTTAATTGAGTTACATCAACATTTAATTTCCCTCTGGGATAAATAAAGTATTTTTGAATTGAATTTGAATTTGAATTGAAACTGCTACAGAACCCACAACACTGTGGATAACAACTGATTTTAAAGTCTGTCCTGCTCAGTTAGAGTAAATGATCTCACTCATAAATTCATTCAAACACACAAAGTGCTCACTGAAACACTTTTCTTTTTGTGAGAATAGTTTAGACGCGTCTCTGCCTGCATTTTATTTCAAATCCTTCCAGAAGCTAATAGGATGTTGTCACGTGATGCATATGAACAATTTGTAATTTTTCAAAAATGAGACGAGCCAGTGAGTTTTCTGCATTAGCATAAATTGTCACTACAGTTGCTTTTTGGCTTGGTTTGGTTGGAATTACATTGTCCTCAAAACTCAGAGCTTCACAGTGATAACGGAGCAGACAACTTCTCATTATAATGGACAATACTCCACACCCTCTATTTAATATGTCTCTTGATTAAAACTTCTTCGGCAGCACTGCAGAAAAGCAGAAGAAGTTTGGTCTGCAATGTATGATAAACCGTCTTTTATTTGTAACACTCGTGGAATTTCTCAATCTATTCGTTTATTTATTAAGTAGCAAAATAAATGATAAATAAATGGTGATAAGAAAAATGTTGTTGATCTTTTGTATTTGCTTGTTTGTTTTGTAAGATGAGCTAAGGATCTAGGTATGCCGGCTCTCCACTATGACTAAATTTAGCTCCGGCTTTCATGATCAAACTTGACTGAAATCCATCCTTTATCATCAAACATGAACAAAGAGCAGCAGAGTTTTTTGCTGCCGCCATTGACATGACTGAGCAAACGTGACGTGTTCCTGCATCCGATCTAAACTAAAGCAGCTCCAGATTTTACTCCCCGTGATCCTTTCATTGTAAAATAGTGATGATAAGAGAATAATGTCTTCCTTACTGAGACCATGTAAGGGCGTGCAGCCTTCAGATGAACTCATTACGGGAATCAGCAGGTTGTTAAAGCCTGTTATGCTGATTATGACGATGTGAAACTAATAAATATCGTTGAATTGTTGCGATGCATAAAACAGGCTTTTTTTTCCTCTTAATGTGATTCATTATGTTATCATGTAATTGCAAATTTGGGAGAGCTGCGTAATCTTCTAGAATTAGTGATACAAAGAGAATGTGGCTCATGTAAGGTATATTTAATGGCATTTTAATTCGTTTGGCACCATGTTGCACAGTGCATCTGATATCCCAACCCTCCCATGTGACAACCCTGTACCAAAGGTTGAAGAAGTCCCTTCAAACCAGAGAGCAGATTCTTTCAACTGCTTTTGTTTTAGTTAGAATAAATCATGCACATCACTGAGCCACGGTCTGTGTTTAGCAGCGGTCAGTCTTTTTTAAAACCCTTTATGTAAGAACTGTTCAGCAGGCTTTGTAACCACGACCTGACGAGGAGCACGTGACGTTGTTAAAGTAATCTTAGCAGCTCTGCTCTTCATTATTTATGCATGAGTGAAAAAAAGGAAGCGTGCATTTGGGGCTTTCAGGCAGAAAGCTTTTAGAAAGTCAGGTGAGCCAGTCAAACATGTTCCATGCCGGCAGGAAGTCACATGGAGACCGTGTACAGGAAGAGGAATCTTCCCCGCTCCACTAAGCTTTACCACCCCTAATTACCCACAACTTTGCCCCTGCAGTTCAAAGACAATGCAGTGATCATACAAAAGAATAAGCAGCTTGGTTCAACCCTTTCATGCCCTAACTAGGAAAAAAGCAATTACAAAATGTTAATTTAAATTCTAAAAGCTTTTTTAGTCTACCTGACCACGCAAAGCGCTTTAACACTACATGCCACATTCACCAATTCCCTCATACAACACGTCTTAGTCTAAGCTACACAGGGCTTTCTGCTACATCCATACATGATGGATGGACTTTTGGCCCGGGGAAGCTGGGAGTCAAACCAGCCACCTTCCCATTGGTAGGCGGCTGCTGTTCCTCCTCAGCTCCAGCCGCCCCAAATATATGTCAGAGTGTGGTCAGTAGTGGTGTGTGTGTGTGTGTGTGTGTGTCTAACCGTGCATGGGATGTCTTTGTGAGTGTGTAGGTGCAGTAATGTCTGAGCATTAAACGAAATGATCTAACATTGATCCAAGACCACAAGTGATAGCCTCCTCGGTCGCTTAAAATTGTCGTTTGGTGTGTGTGTGCAGAATTGAGTGCATGAAAGTGTATAACGCTCAATCAATGCAGCAGGAGGGAGGAGTGCAGTGAACAGAACGAGATGTATTCAACAGTAATTGCAGAACAGAGGGCTCCGTTAAACAACCGTGCCGACGTGCTCATTGCATGCATCGATAAATTGTGTGGAGTTACACCAATTGTGAAAAGTTACCCACTCTATTTGTGAGACTGCCTATTCAGTATCATTACTGCTGGGGGGTTTCCAATGGTTTTGATGGTAAACATGTTATCAGGAACTACTCATTTTAGGAGCGGGGCCTCAATAAACAGAATGATAGTCCAGTACAGATGGATGGTTTGTTCACAGGACAAAAGTGAGATAAACTCGTCAGAAAGTCTGTCAGAAGTGTTTCAAACTGATTCTGATATGTGGAAATGAGGAATACTTCAGTTTAAAGGCACTTATGATCAAATGTTATTCAAAGAGGGAAGTAGAGATAAGTGAACCCAACAGGTATAATAAGTGCATCTGTTGTCTGGTTGCACACAAATCAAAACAACTGGAATTCTACAGAATATATAAGTTCAAGAAAAGGGGACAACATCCTATCATGGGCTGTTGGTTTTGAATATTGCCCATTTAGATTTTCATGTTCTTTAATCTTGAAATCTGTTTTTTTTTTTCTGCTCTGATGAGAGTTGAATTGACTTAAAAGTGAAAAAAATGAATCAAACCCTGTCGTTGTTAATCAGGTTTTACACCAACACCCACAATGTTAATGACATACCACGTGACAAGGAAGTTTTCAAGTGTTAATTGGAATTAATTCTCATTATTTACTCCACATTTATGTTAGATTTAATTAAAAATGATGCAGATTCCAATGCTTAGAATAATATACTCCTGTATTTACCCACTGTTAAGTGGTAACCAGGTAACTTGCAGGTAACCATGGTTAACAGAGGAAGAGCAGTTATTTCAGGCACCGCCCTCCTTTTAAAGCATCCGCTCTGCTATTCTAACTCAATCAGGATGGGAAAGATGAGGATGTGTTAAAATGAGGATCACTGGAATTATGTCAGCAGGTGCTTTTAGGGCTGTAATACAGTGGAAATGTTTTTTGGGATTAACTTCATTTTAAAGGCAAATTGCCATCATAAAAACTGAAACAGAATTGTGAAAATGAATATTTGTGTTCAGGATAATTCAGAATAATTTTAAGGTAGCAATTTGACTCCCAAGAGAAACCAGTTCCTACCTAAAAGTGATGTTGAAACATCTGAGGAGCTTTTATGGGTATTTTTCTCTTTAAATTAGTTTTTAAAATAAAAACTGTGAGCTGTATTAGCTGGTTTGTGTATAACAGGCCACCATGTGATGGTTGAACACACAAAAATCTGAAAAGAGTGACAAGCAGCTCTTCAAAAGACACCTGGATAGGATTTCAGTTGTAAGGGAATCAGGCACAAGTAATAGCTGTCATAATTATTACAATTAATACAAATATGGACGACAGATGAGGGGAAGAAATAACTTTTAAAACTGAGACTGGTTTTCATGCAAGACTTCAGGAACACTTGGTCAACTCTGCTAATTTATTAACAGCTCATAATAAAACACATTCGCTGACTAATTATGACCAAACACACCCATTCACATATTAATAAGCCAGCTAACTTCCAAGTTACTCACACAGACTGCAGAATTGAACCATTTTCATGGATAAAGACCAACAAACCAATGCAGCAGTTAAATTTTTAGGAATTATTATACCCACTTTATTCATGCCTCACATCAATTCTTCATGTGCATGTATAATTAATATCCTTGGAACCAATAAGATTGATTAAAATTGCAACAAAAAGTTTGTTTCTGGGATATGACGCACTCACTTTTTCTGGCAAAATAATAAGAAAGTTCCTCAGAGTCTCTGAGTGTTTGCAGGGCTTTGATGGCTTTTTAATCTCTGGATACAGTGGCAGGTTCGTATCTTTATCTGAACCAGTTTCATGAGTTTGCTCAGTTTGGGTCAAAGCAAACTATTTTCCTTGGAAAACAGAAGCACTTTTGTTGCTAAGTTAGCCTTTTTCCATCTTAAATCCAGCAAACTAGCCGCCGTATAATAACAGTCCTTTTAAAATAGGAAACAAACAAACCTGAGGCCATTCAAATGAGCGCCTCTCGTGGGAAATGTGCAGTGAAGTGATGACCATGTGCACATTGTTTTTTGTGTTAAAAGTAGCATCTCCTCAGCTTTTACAGATGAAAGATTGTTCCATATGCTGACTAACTGAGAAAAGCACCAGAAACAGAACAAATGGAGTAGTAGAGAACACTTTCAATACACACACAAAAAAAAAAAACGGAGGTTAAATGAGGCAAAAAAAAGTTTGAAGACAGAGTGCTGGCTCAAACTGAAGGAAGTCAGATGGTGGAACACACCCACACTAATCACACTAATGAAGATCCTTTTTAATTGAAGCAGGTAATTCATCAGGGTTTGAGTTTAATAATCTTTGTGCTATTTAGTAGTACATGCTCAAACATCCATTTTGGTAGGCAATTAAAAGATGCCTATTACACACACATACAATTAGCATTTGTATTCAGGCTGACTGATTTGATTCCCTCCCAGACTGTGGCATAAATACTAATCATCAACCTCTACTTTCATGCATAAATGCACATTTGAGAAACGAGTCACTTGCGATGACTGCATCTCCAACATTTTTAAATGCTACATTCTTTGCAACTTCAGTCAAACATGCAGTTTGTTTTAATTTACCTTCTACAGTCCAAACGTGTGACTCAGCTGAAATGGTTCATATTTCTTGCTACCATTTATACTTATTTAAGTTCATATTTTAAATGCATTCTGGGAAGTATGCACATAAATAAGCTTGCTTGAAGTTGAGCAAGAGAAGGTCATATTATGATTAGTTAGCCATGTACAGCGCAACAGAAAAGCAGACAAGACTTCTCAGGAATTCTTTTCAACAAGACCTGCAACTGAGACACACATGCAAGTAGTTGCAACGGCATCCTGCAAAGTGCCACCAAACAAACAATAAAAGAGAAATACCACTCGCATGAGCCTTTCCACGATGCTAATGTGGAGACATTCATGTAGCTGTGGTACCCTCAGCAACACAAAAACAGCCATAAAGAGTCTCTTCCATCATGTGTAGTTTTTGTCAGACCTTCTGTGTTGGTGCTGTTGCATTTCAACAGGTTCCACAATAACTTGAATAAACAGAAATAAAGAAATCCCAATGGATTGTAAAACAGGGGGGTTAGATGTTCAGTAAGTTCAGTTTCAGCTGAATTCTGTACGCCTTTCCTAAAATGGCCTTCATGTCGTCATATCCTTAAAACATGTGTAGGAGCTATTTCTAGTTAAGTATTAGAATTTAGATTTATTTTATATTATTTGCTTAGTTTTTGGTTGATAATTAGCACTTTTGTTTAAGGTTTTTAAGGTTTGTAATTAATTTAATGAATTTTTTGTTTGGGAAATGGGCGTTTCACACATAAATACTTGGGTTTTAGGGAGCTCTGGGCGCACTTGGGTGGTCACATAGTTTTTTTATACCAGTTAGCAGTTAGTAGTTCGTCAATCAGTGGGTGAACAGATGAGGCAAGCAGAAGCAAGTGCGGGAATCAGAGCAGTAGAGGCAGGAAGGGATCCTGTAAAGCTTGTCGTGTTCTGTTTTGGCTGCAAACACGGAATAAATCCACGATGAACTACATTTTTGACGTTTTTGGACCTTTTTACTGCATAAACCAGAAACCCACAGTGCGTCAAGTGACTACTTGAGTTATGTTTGATTTTAGTTTGGTAACCTTTAAAGCTGCAGTCTGCAGGATTTGTTGTTGTCATACGTAAAGTCCTACTTTTTGGCATTTTATTAGTTTACATGATCTATCAGAACGCTTGAAGTTGAAAACGGTGACCTCCGTAGTCACAAAATGCAAGAAATGCTTATTTTTTAACCAAAAAATAAAAAGTTATTCAACTTCCTGTCCCGCCCCCTCAAAACACATGAGAACTCGTGCACGTCTACGTGGACGCCAGATGCTCGTACACGACTCCTCATTCATCAACTCACCTGTCATTTGCGATCATGGAAGACACAGTAAGTAGACTAGCCCGTAATGAAGTTCAATAGTCCAGATAAATAAGCGTGGGGACGAGCCTACCTTGTATCGCGCGTGCACAATCGGTGATTGACAGGCAGCAGAGCCCAGCTCGTAACCTGATTGGTTACCTTTTACCGGTCCGGTCTGCAATTTTGTAAACAAACCTGCTGGCTTTGGAGGGACCTAGCGGGATATATAGGGGACCTAGAGAACTCTTTTTTTTTTTGTATTGGGGTATTTAATGTACTACTTTCAGAATCCCCGGACAGTTCCAGGCATTATGCTTGAAAAAGAGTTGAGCTTTAAGTTAAAAGGTTTTTTTTGTTTTTTTTATTATTGTTTTCATAGACAAATAGTCACTACAACATGGTTAATGCATTCCAGATCCAGTGGATCATAAATGTAATGTCGACTACGCTGAGGGATTCAGCCTCTGCTTTTTTTGTGATGTTCATGTAGCTTTGGGTGGCATTGGGAACTGGATTAAATTTTATTTTATGGAATGGACTATGTTCTGAGCAGAAGACAGTTATCCTATTCAACAAAAGAAAACAGTAGGAATACCCTCAGTCCATGCTGTTAGATCAGATCTGATATCACTGCAGAGCCTGCTAGTCTGAATGTTATGTAACAGAAATGTTCCAGAATGCTCTCTCCAGTGGTTGAGACGTGAAGAGCTCAGAAAAGTGCGTGTGATTTAAAGTAAAAGAGGAGAAAATCCAATGAGAGATGTTGCATGGGAAAGCGTTACCCTGTGGTAAACTCCCAGCTGTCATCCCTAATATGCTTTCAGATGCTAGAATCTGCAGATAACACACACACACACACACACACACACACACACACAAACAAACAAACAAACACTTAATTCATAACATAAAGCCATGAGCAGTCGCTTGTTTGCCAGCTTCCTCCATTTACAGTTTAAATTAAACATTTTTAGTCCAAGACAAACACAAACACACATGCTTCATGCTACAAATCACTTTGAATGGACTCAGAGTGTGTGTGGACAGGTGGGGCGTCTCTTGTATGCCACATTAGAATGTTTGGAGAACTTAAAGTTAACATTCAAAGTGGCCAGCAACTGTCAGAGGATTCAAACCAAAGTCATACACACAGCTAATGATAACTGATTTGAAGGGACAACATGTTTGCATGTTCTGTGCATGCTTTATGACGCTTTTTCCTAACGGATCGGGTTTATTAGTACAGCACCATTTGCCCTCTGACCCACACCAGAATCCCTTCCTTTCCCTGTACAGTGGGAACAATTTTTGGGACCTTCCCCCAGTGTTTGGGGCAGAAGTTTTGGCAACAATGATTGCTTCTAAAGGTCAGCATATTAATTTCTTCTTCTGTCTACTCATAGTTTCTACCTCTCTTGGATTGCTGCGTCACTTTTGCAGTTTCAGCTTTCAGCTTTTTCCGGAGGTTTTCGATGGGATTTAGATCAGGTTTCTATCCTCAAATCAGTACGCCCATATGAGTAATTTTCTTGTATTCTTAAATATGACCTATAGCCTGGGCCATTCTCCACATATTAAGTCATGTAATCAAATGTCAGCATGCACTTCTCAGCCACAGACGGAGGGTCCGCTCCTATAGTCCATGTAGCTTCGGAACGTTTCTGAGTAAAATGTACCGGAGGCATCTGAGCAGCGGCCATGTTTGACTTCTCTGAATTCTTCTGAAAAGGAACTTCAGTACTCTCCTTTCTCTTAGGAAACACCGGTTCATCCTTTGTGAAAGAGAGGAGAGAATCCCTTCCCAATACGTTACCTCACCCTCAGTTATTCTAATCCAGCTGTGCCAGCTGTGATTCCTGTGGATACATATGACAATGGGTGGGTGAGCGGGATCAGCCTGTAACAAGCCTATATTTCATAAAAATGTAATTGTGCAGTAGATTATTATCTCTAATATGATAGATATGAGATTACCATCATGTAGCAAAGTGATTAGATCGCATTCGACCAAGTATCTAAAGTGCTTTTTGTTAAATAATATTTGAACAAGTGTAGTTTCAGTGCTGCGGACCTACATCACTGCCGAGAGAAGTGGTTGTAGAATTGTTCCTGCAATCTTTCCTTGACCCCATAATATTTTCCATCAGGGTCATGCAGAAAAGAAGGTAAATAGAAAGTTATTTTTAGCCTATTCAACCAGACCCCGACTGTACTCCCCTGCTTCTCGGTTGCCATGACCCACAAAGCCTCTTTTTTATTAGGAAGGTTCAGCCCGTAGTAACACATTTGTAAGGAGCATATTTGTACTCACAGATTGTTGTTGTATAAAGCTTCTCCTGGCTTTCTAGATGAAGAGTCCCACTTCCTCCATACTGTATGTAAAGGGAATGGCAGAGACCCAACAAATGTTCTGCTCATTATAAGACCTACATACTTTGCACAGGAAGTCTTCACATGTGTAGCAGTCACAGTGTGTGGATTAAGAAGTCTGCAGCCTCTGAAGACACCAACATTCCTATCGGGGGATGTTTACGTATGTGGATAAAAACCAGATCTTCAGTTCTTCTCCACCAAGGAAAAAGAGACAGAAACTGCCTAATTTACAACAACCTTCGGCCCTTTAAAAGCTTTTGGGAGTGGAAATATAAACAGACACTTGCCATAAAATTGGAATAAGCTCAAAATGAACAAAGAATCTTTCTGTTGGAAAGTACTATCTTATCTTGACCATAAATCGAAGTTGACACTTTAACTACTTTTCACCAGAGAACTGACCAGATGGCTACACACGAACTGAGAAGACTTCACTAAGACTCACTTTTAGTCGAATCTTAAAACTATATTAAATGTGTTTGACAACCGTATACAATTTCTTTCAGGTTTCCAGCTTGATCACAAGACGCATATAGAGATAATTTGTACGATTCTGGCTTAAATATTGACGAAGAAATAAACTTGTTGGGAAATGCCCAACTCGCCGATGGAACAACATTGCCCCCTAGTGGTCTATATTGTTGAATAGCTGAACACATAGACTCAGTAAAATGGACAAGATATATGCAACAATTTAACTTTTAACGATGTCCCTTCGGCATCTATTTAGTATTTGTTTGGTATCCCCATTGTTAACACAGAAAATTAACATTGTGTGGCTCGCTATTCATATGTCACGACTTTATAGATTCATCTGAATTTTGAAACTCATAATCGTCTGTATTATGTTGTGTGTTATTTTGATGTCTTCATATTGCAAGTCTATGTTATATCTTTAATCTGCATATCTTAAGTTGTGGTGTTTTCAGAATCACCGAGACAAATGTTCTATGAGACAGAGTAATGGAGAAATAAGAGTTTCTTTGTTTCAGCCCGAAATCCACACATAAAAGCTGAGTAGATCGCCTTACAGAGACCCCAGGCAGACGTCACCACAGTTCAGGCATATCATTGGCTGAAAGAGTAGTGTAAGCTTACGTCATGCCCCGCCTCCGAGAGTCAAACCCCGGAGCCTGCGAATCCGAACCCAGAGAAGAAGGAGTTTTCACAGATTTGAGCAGACAAAGAGCAGAGCAGAGAACAGGACGCATTTCACAGTTGCTCAGAGAGATTTGGAGATGACTTGAGAAGAAAAGAAGAGCTCACCAGAGTTTGGGAGTTTCCCGAGTCTCAGGAGAGAGCGGAAAGACGAGAGGATGAGCGATGCAGAGGACGACAGGAGGAAGCCCTCCACAACCCAGTGAGACCCCGGAGACGAGAAAGAAAGACCCGAACAAAGATAAGAACAGAATGAAGTTTTCCTACCCAGAAAGCCAACTCAAGCAACCTTTTATTAATCTTCTGTGAACTTAAGTTCGCTTCATCAGAGAAAGCAGCAACGGACCAACTCTGACACTCGGAGATTTGATCATCCCAAGCCCTCGGCACCATCGTTCCCGTTTCCCGGTGAAAAGAAGCAACTACAAAGTCCGCTTAAATCAGCCACAACCAGGCCCTGAGAGCAGGACCCAGAAGAAATCTACTCGGGCTGCATGGCTACCTGCTGTGTTCCGATCTGACAAAAGGGAACTTCAGTACATTAAGACTGACCCGTTTTCACCTTAAAGTGGGTTTGATGGATGTCTCGAGGCTTTCACAGAATGATAAATTAATCCAAAATGTCAGTGTTTAGCGTCAAATAGTCAGCCAACCTGAACTATTTGAATGAATCCAGTATCTCTCCATTCCCATATTTTATTTTCCATTCACTAAGTGTTTTATATAATCATCCATATTCAATGCATCTCCTGTCTGTTTAAGGTTCATGTCTTTGGTCATATCATTTTAATAAATAGTTCAATACATATATAAATGCCCAATAACGCTACACATGAACAAAACCAAATAATTTATGGACTCTTACAAACTAAGTAAATGACTTTTTATTTCAGAACATCTTAATTATGTATAAACAACCTCTGCTTCATACCTCTTTCTTAGCTTTATGAGCCTGACTGACGACATTCCCTCCACAGCCTTGTCAGTAATCTGCTGGCAGCACAGCTGGACCACAGCTGCATCAAAATAAAAACCAATATTAGAGCTATGATTGACTGTGTGTCCTGTCTGCGTGTGTTTTGAGCTCACCTTTGCACAACTTCATCCCACCTGATAGAATCATCTGTCAGAATAATGACGAGTCAGAGGGTTTATCTGTCTGCTGCAGTGTAAACACGCACACGGACGCTTAAATCCACGGCACACGCTTCCTCTCACACATGCATCTGTCTCCTGGAGTGTTGCATGACTGTCGAGCTACATTTATTGATTATGTTATTAGAGCTCGGAAGATATGAAGGAGTTCTAATGAATGGAAGAAAAATGGGAGGGAGATGAAGGATTTTGTGTGGAAGCTGCAGTCTGTTGTCAGTGAGAACATCGGTGCATTGTGCTGAAATAAATGCAAATACAGGATGGATTGGCTTAAGATTCCAGATCAATCACTGTCATGTGGACAAACGCTGTCGCTTTAGAGTGTTCAGTACAGCGTCATGATGACTCAGGCATCACTTTCTGTCAGGAAATGCAGGGAAGCCTCATAAGGCTGGGACACCCATCCATCCATCCATCCATTCTCTATACCCGCTGAATCCGTCGGTGGGCTCGCGGGGGGGCTGGAGCCCATCCCAGCGGTCAAGGCTGGAACACAATGAGCGATTTTCAGCTGTCCGAGATAAAAAAAGATGATTGGTGTTATCTTTGATCATTGCTGTAAATGGTAGTTTACATTTTCATTCATGGGTTTTCCACATTCTGATCATTCCATCCATTTATCCTTACATCTTCCTTTATAAATGCACCCTCTGTATTCACAAAGCACTACTTCTTCCCACAGTTACTCTGCCTACATTTTCATTCAAGCAAGGGACAGTAAAGAAGTCATCTGCCCGGGGAAAAGGTGATTTGGTGTGTGCAACTCTTGTACAGATTAATGTTTTGTAATACGCAGCATTCTCATGCTGCATTCTGTGTGTTTCTGACATATTCTGTTGTTTTTCATACTGTACCTGCTTACTTTCATACTTTCTCCTGCAGCGGATGATTGGAACTTTTTATTTTGGCATCAGCATGACGCAGCACAATGCAAAACAGTTTGATTGATTTATACCTTTATAAAGTAAGTATTTTCTTCTGCAGGACCTGGCTGAACCCCATTCTCTTTTGTTCTACTTCAGGAACTTGCTTCCTCCTTGAATCTGATTTATGACTAACATTTAATATTGAGAGGATCATAAGGAAATGCAAAGATTTTCTACAGCACATAACAGCAAACCTAAACCAAAACACACAAAAACACATCCACAACACATAACCATCATTCTGCATCGCCTCCATTGATGTAGATGGCCTCATCTGCGTTAAAACTCTGTTTTAGAAAGCCGCTGAACACACTGTTTTCCCCTTAATACTATGCATTAACATCTCAGTGAGTTCAAGAATTCCATTTTAGTTCACAGTGGAGATAAAGTGAATATCCATTTTCAGTGAACAGATAATTATCCAACAACTTCTGGCAACTTATTAGCTGCAATCATATCTATTATATATGTTATTTGTTGGAAAAGATGAACATTTATTCGAGTCAAGCCGATATTAAAGGATACAAGAATAGATTCATTGAGTTCTGGTGGGTAAAATTTTGGCTGAGATGTGAAATCCCCTTTCAGCCAATGGAAACAAACTGTTTTCCTGATAGAGGCAGGTGCGTGTTCAGCTGCATTTGGGACTGAAAACTTCTGATCTCTGGATTTCAAGTGTCCAGATGCTGACATTTTCATCCATTGCAAGAAAAAGGCAGAAAGTTAAAACGATGCGTTTTAAGCAAGATGAGAGTAGAATTCTTTAAACTCAGAGTGGAGATAAGAAATACTGGTAACGGTACTGTGAGAAAAAGAACCTGCTTTGCATAATCTAATCAGAGGAAGTCAGCACAGCTTATCCTTGAGGTTGATTCTGTGTAATGTCAAACATATACAGAAGTTCACAGATTTATGGGGCCGCAAGGAGAAAAGGAAACATATGGAAATGATGGCAGGAATGAGACAAGATAATTATTTTATTTCCTAGAACCAGCTCTCACTGACTGCCACAACCACATTCCTCCAACACCTTCAAAGACACTCAGGAGGGAAACAGCAATTCATCCAACAAACCCATTTACGATACAAGCTGGGGCGATCACAAGGGTCTTAATGTTCCCTTTATGTGTCTCCACAGGTTTTTTTCCAGGTGCTCCAGTCTCCTCCTCACCTTCTTTTTTCTTTGGCTGCCACCAACAGCTCATACTAAAACAGCTCGGCACCACCATGGCATCCATAGTCCTTTACATCGATTGCATACAGGAGCTGCGTCTCTCCACCTACAGCCTTGCACGTCCATCTTCCATCCCAATATCCACCTCCCTTAAACTACCTGTGATTAACACATTTTTTAGCTCAAACTATTTAAATCTAATCCTCTTTTGTCAATCTGGAAAACTATCAGCCGTAGTATTTTTGGTAAAAGTGATTATATTTCTTATCACAAAAGGGAAATAATTCACACTTCAGTTCAAATTTAAGAGATTACGCAAGTTAAATTTGAAATTTATTCACGAAATAAGATGAGAAGCAGGAGAAGAGTGAGCATGGATGGAAAATCACGACTAATTGGAATATGTAGAAGCTTAAAAACTACTGTAGCCGAAGACCTAAAGATCGAATGTGTCAGTCAACCTCTCACTGCCTTTACTGCTGCAGGTTCACTTTAAAACACGTGATGATTGACAGTAATTAGCCAATCCATTTCACAGAGCTGATATGTTGCATTAGCATCAGAGAGGAGGAAATGTTCCTCATTACTAAGCTGTCCACAGGGTGTATTTCTTTTTGTTGCCACTGCAGCTTTAATCAGTTGAATACAAGATTTTACTACCATGATCTTTTATTGCATTTTCCTGCTATAAGAGAGACTAATTAAATGTTGTGTGTGTGTTTGTGTGCATATATGTGATCTGCATAGATGTGTGTGCTATTCCACAAATGCAATATGTGTTTTACGCCCCACACGGCACGCCAGAGGACAAAGTCAACAACATCTCTCATTGAATCGGTGATGCCAAACACCTGCGCGCCAGCAAACTGCTGAGTCATCGTCCTCACAACAGGAAAGGATAGATAAATAAGGAGCAGGGCATATGGTCTGTAAAGTGATCAAAAATGAGCTACTTTTATCATCCTTTTGTACCTCTGCCAAGGTCTTGAGGTCTTGTGATTTTGCTGTCGTTTGTCAGCAAGATTAAAGAAAACTATTTGGCTGATTTTCATAAAAGTTGATGGAGCAGAGCAGAAACAAAGAACTAAAATACGTTTTGATGTCTGCTCTATAAAGCACTGTGGCAAAACTAATGTGTCAAAGCTTGAGTTGTCTTCATGCATGTGACCTTTGAACCGTAAAGTAAGTCAGATAGCAGCAAAATGAGTTACTGAGGGGCCAGAAATCCATTGTTCACGAGCCTTAAATACAATGTATGGAGCTGAAGTTGTTACTCCTCTTGCTTTATTAACATGAATCACTTACCAAACTTGCTTATCATCTCAGTTTTCACTGTTTAAAATGACTCAGCATTTCTGTGCGGTGGTAGTTTGATGGTGTGTCCCATGGTTGCATCTTCTGGGAACAAGTGAAGCGCACAGGCATCACATCAGCAGCAAGGCTGGCTGCTTGCGTTAGAGTGAGGTTGAAAAGAAACGTGTGTCTGTCCTTTTTCTCTTAAATCCAGCTACAATGATACAGATGATGCATAGCCACTGGCCTTTAAGTGCTGCAGCCATCATTGGAGAAAAGGTGCCACAACTTCTAAAACTTCATAATGGGTCTTAAAGTACTTCATTTTTCAAGAATCGGATTCCTTTGGCAAACAAAACTGAACCCATAACCTCTGGAAAGCGTTAATGTTTAAAGATTAAAGAGTGAACTGATAAAATTCCTCAGGTTTTATATTGTTTTGACATCATGGAGCCTCCATGCAAAATCTGGGTTTGACTGGTGGAAATAGCAGATGTTGCTCAACATTTCCACTGGTTCCAACAGTTAAGAACCTCTTCCTGGTGACGACTGATCACCAAAGCAATGAATTACTTAACCTCTAGACCTTTGGACCACTATTTTTAAACTCTAGCAATAAGTATGTGTGCATATGAGGGAGAGGTGTACACTATTGACAGGTCATCGCAGGCTAATACAAAGACAAACAACCACACATGCTCAGATTAATGATCAAATTAAAGTTGATCATTTGAAGTGTAAGAATGTAAAAATGTTTATAATGTTTATACCTTCTTATCAACAACAGAACAAAACCAAAGAAAAACATCTGAATGTAATTAACCAGGTTTTGTGTAAGTGAGGTTTAAGCGTGACGCTTGCAGCAAAAAGGAGGCATTCATGAGAAAGATCTAATTCCGTTTCCTGCGACCGTTCTCTAAAACACACAGAGCTCAGAGCCTGGGGGACTGAACTTGAAAGGTTATTTTGGATCAGAGAAGATGAAATCTGCGATCCACATCTTTCCAGGTTTGCCTTCATTCTAATTGATTACGTTCAGGAACCCAAAGACAGACAAACAGCGACAATAAATTTAAATGCTGGGTCAGTGAATATACCACGGCTGTAAGAGCTGCTGCCAGGGGCCTTTTTATGTGATATTACTTTTCTCCATTTTTATTACTTGCTTTTCAAAATCCACTCAACACACAGAGCTGAACTTTAGCCCTGACAGAGCAGAGCAGCCATTGATTAGCCGTAAAAAGCTGAATGCAAATGAACTGCTTTTGTTCCAATAACAGACAGGAAGAGCTCGAGTGCCCTGCGTTTCATTCCGCTTTTTTCTTTCCCTCAAAATCCCTTTCAAACGTGACGCTGAACTTCACGAAGCCCAAAATAAAGGCTTTCTTTCAGAAAATGGTGAACTAGAAATAAATGCAATGATTTTGATCACGAAGACGCCCTATGTTACCGTTTCCAGTCACACGTATCAGTGAGTTGCGTTCAACATTTCTTCAAGCACACAGGTGTTAATTAAAAAGCTAAAAGCTGCTCTTTCCAAACATTTAATTGGTGCAGAAAAAAAAAGTGACGTTTTCATCCAGTCAGTGCAGCAAAGTTGGCAGCAGCACCAGCTGTCAGACGCTAGCGTTGCTACGTGTGGCATCATGTTTTCCAGCTAAAAGCAACAGAGGAAATACGGGGCAGTGAGAGGGAAACCAAACTTCACACAGAAATGTATTAAAGCTTTGATTGTGCCTGTCGTGTCTGATACTTACCAGCCGTTCAAAACAGGGCATCTCAAGATAAGAGACGCATATAGAAAACACTTTGAGAATAGCACACTCCTCATTAGTGCGTCCAGGGTGGCTCACCGGATGTGTTATATTCTGGCTTTGTGCCTGTTGACAGGGGCGTGCAGCATCTTCAGGGTTACCAAATATGGGGAGGTTTTACCCTGCTTAACGGGAGAAGCACCCACAGTGAGACAGAGATTGCATCGATCTGTAATTCTGATACCGACCTGGTTGGCAGTAAAAGGTTTCTGTGTTCGACCGAGTCCGTGTCAGCAGAGTTCTTCCTGCACACCGGCTGTTTGGAGGCGACCGTCCCTCATACACCACGTGTGTTTTCAGCCGAGGAGCGGCGACAACTTCACCCTCACGCACGGTTGTCAAATATAATTCAATCAGCTCAACGTCACTGAAGTGAAGCCTACTGAAAACTGATTTAAATCTATTTTTATTCACTCTGCATAGAAGGAGAAGGGGCAATCGTGAATGATAAGATTTCATTTTTAACAACGTTTTAAAAAGCGTGAGCTTGTGAGAGTAATTCTCTATGTGGTGAGAGAAACTGTTTGAATCCATCTTAGAAGAAGTTCTTTTCTTTGTGTAAGTGTTGAAATGAGATTCTTTCTCCTGCATTCGTGTTTTGGCACGATTTGCACTTGATGTTTCAGTTCCTCAGAAAAAGCTCATTGCTTCAGAAGCACCACTGTGTTCACTGTGCTGCTAACTGAGACGTGATCACTTAAGAGTGACTGTTGCTGTGCACAAACCATGCAAAATGACCCAATGACTTAAGAAAAGATAGCCAATCGACCCCAGCTGGCTGCTAAATTTGTGCTTCAGTGTATCAGAATATATTTGAACCTTTTGTCACTGAGCCTGTGCTTGAAACAGGGAAGTTTGAGATAGGAGGAAAGGTTGTAGGAGGTTGTTGTGTCTCATCCTCAGTCAAGTCGAAGTCAAAAATCGAGTCAGAAAATTCAGCAAGGGCCAGATAAGAATGCCAATGAAGATTTAGATAAGATACATTTAAGCTAAACTTAAGTTCAGAAGTGAGTTTACATTCATTTACCTGAGACCGCCCACCAACCTGGCAACGTGTTGATGCCAACTGGGCTCAAATGGCAAAATACTTCCCAATATATCACACAGAAAAAACAGAATCACATCAGATGCAGTTTTCTGCTAGCAAGTGAAAATTAAAGTGAACTGTGGGACAAGTGTCACATTCATTTAAGCTTTTAAATCCAATGATATGAATCGGGAGGCAGTAAGAAGTAAGTTTGTATGGAGTGACCCCAAAAAAAAGGTGATATATGAATAAATGCTAAGGGAATCTGGAATATACAACGATAAAAGACGGCAGAAATATATGAACATGCGGCAAAATATCTCATCAAGAGAGAAAAGATAACAGAGGCAGATAAGGAGGCAAAGGTGTAAAAGATTAGATGATAGAGTGTCAGAAAAAGATTGGGACGGGAGAAAAACATCAAGTCAGACAGAGATGCAGAAGATTATCAGGCAGAGAGGAAGAAATGGCCTTGTGTGACAAAGGATAAGAGAGGAGAAAAGGCAGCGAAGGTAGAGGAATTAAAAGAAGATAACCGGGGCAGGGGAAAGGAGAGCAGGTGTTCAAGCGGAAAACAGGGGGGTGATCTGAAAAATAGGGAAAAGAAAGGATGATGAGAATGTCTGAAGGAGGGGGATGACAACAAGATGAAGTGTGAGGGGGGACTTAATGTAAGAAAATTAGGAAAAAGGAGAGAATGAAGAGAAGGTGGATTAGAGAGTAAAAAGAGACGCAGAGATGATTTCAAGCTGATGGATTTCTTCTACAGCTACACCTAAACACATTTTATGCACACACACACACACTGAGAAACACACAGACATGTTCTCTCACATCACATGGACGGGCAGAGGGAAATTTAGTGAAGCTGTTTCCACCCAGAGGGGCCCATTTTATCTTCCACGGAACATCAATTCACCCACAACAGGCCACAGAGAAGACATGTCTGTAAGTGAATGGGTGTGTGTGTGTGTGTGTGTGTGTGTGTGCACGTGGTGGTGTCTGCCTCTGGGGATAAAGTGGATTAGAAACCCACAAGTAACACCTAAAATAAAACTGTTCTCACACAGTTACGTGTTTTATCTAATGCTGGATGATGTGAGCGCACTTCAGCATTTCTACTTTTGAATGGAATTGCTTCAATAAATTCAGATTAATATGAATGGATAGTGTACTGCTGGACACAGCTCTGTATAGTTGGCAAATTCATCTTTGAAAAAGTGCTCCAAACACCAGTCATGTGAAAGATGTTCTGACAACCTGGTCTGCTCAGTGTGAAATACTGATGCTCGGCCAAAGGGGCCCACAGACATGCTAAATCCTCTGCTGCCGACACCGTGTCACGAGGAGACAAAGGCTTTGGTCCACGTAGTTTATACCTCAACACACACACACACACAAATAAAGGAAGTATCTCACCTGTCAGGAGGAACCATGTCAATCCCAGAACCAGTTTCCAAACTCTCTCTTTCTCCTCCATGACCCTCACACACACACACATACACACACACACACACACACATCAGGTTTCATGAGGACATTATCGGTTGACTTTACATTACCCCCCCCCAAGTGGGCGTCGCACTTTTAAAGCAAGATGATTTCACCCCCCCCCCCCCCCCCCCCACACACACACACACATTTTCCAAAGGTAAACACGTTTGCCCACCCTCGTAGTGCACCAACATACAAAAGGGAGCGCACCTCAGCCCCCTTACGCTGCACAAAAAGGCATTGGTCAGACTGAATGGACATTCACCCAATCACAGACTGTTGTCCGCAACCCGGCCGCCGGCCCGGGAAATGTGACATTACGTCAAAGACAAACTATATTGTGAGACTTACGAGCTTCTGTTACTCACCGATGGCTTACAGTGAATAAAATTGAGAAGAGAATAGAGAGAAGAAGGAGGCAGAGATGCCAAAAAGGATCAGGCAGCAGAAAATTTACTTCTTTTTCAAGTCAAGTTGTCATGTAAGTGAATGCAGAGGAATCCGGCTCTACGACCCCTAAAACCAACACCATCTCTCAGTAGGTGGCCAAATGACCAAATAAAGTTTTCACAAATCATAAAATGTGTTTTAAAGAGACTGTACCCTCTTTAGAATAATTCCATCCAGATTTGAGCAGTCTAACTATTGTAGTTTCCATACAGGATCTAGTGTAGGGCGATCAAAATGCAGTGAAATGGCCCTTTATGCCAATTCATTTAATTCGCGAATCAGATGCCAACTTCTGCGCCGTGTCTGTGGGCTTGATGTGGTGCTCATGTGCCACCCCTGGAACACCCCCACATTTAAAATCGCTGCTCCACCCCTGGATATAAGCATATTAGTGCAATGTTTCAGTGACTATGAAACTAAATAAGCCACATCTGTCTCACTGAGAGCCAAAACCTTTGGTGCTGTTGTTATATTGTCCAGTCCGTTGTGTTTTTGTCCCAGAGCATAAGCTAAGCGACAGAAACGCATCACTAACCGATCCCTGCAAAGTTCATAAATGTTTGATCTATTGCACGACTAGTGGCATTAGAATGTAACAGGAAGAATGAGCTTCTGAACTGGCACCTGAGTGTCTCAGAAACTGCACAACTTGTTTCATTCAATCAACTGAACTGGTTAAGACCTTCAATGCAGACAGTTCAGTTGATCGACTGAAACAAGTCGGCTGTGCTGCTGCAGGGTCGGAACAAGAACCTGCAGCCACACCGGCCCTTTCACGGCCCAGTTTGAGACCCCTGACATAAAGGTTATCAGCCTCAATGCATCAAAAGTTCAGCTCACCTTTTGGTTTAGCTTTGCTAAATTCCCGGGTCCTATAGGAGCATCGTGGTGATGTTTAATCTCGTACACAATTGTTCAACCTCCCCAAGTTCTCCCACACCACTCCCCTTCTCCGCTCTCCACACTGGCTCCCTGTAGCTGCTCGCATCCAGTTTAAGACTCTGGTGCTAGCCTACAGGGCAGTGGAAGGAACAGCTCCTTCATACCTCCAGGCTGTGGTCGAGCCCTACACCCCCGCCCGACCACTTCGCTCTGCGGCCACCAGGCGCCTGGCTGCCCCGTCACTCAGGGGTCCTGGCGCACGATCGACACGGTCACGGCTTTTCTCTGTTCTGGCACCCCGATGGTGGAACGATCTCCCGACTGATATCAGGACAGCTGAGTCGCTGCCCATCTTTCGCCGTAGGCTGAAAACCCACCTATTCAGGAAAAACTACCCTGATCCGCCCTCTGAGGACAGCATCTGCGCCGTCCTAGTTCCTTACGCACTTATTGTTTCCTCCACCACTGGCACCCTCTATATTTTCATTACCCCCTACCCGAACCAGGGTTTGAATCCCAGTCCTGCTTTTCTTACCTCTTTTATTTCTTCCCCTACCCGAACCAGGGTTTGAATCCCAGTCCTGCTTTTCTTACCTCTTTTATTTCTTCCCCTACCTGAACCAGGGTTTGAATCCCAGTCCTGCTTTTCTTACCTCTTTTATTTCTTCCCCTACCCGAACCAGGGTTTGCATCCCCACCCCGCTGTGACTGGTGTGCAGTTGGTGAGAGGCTGGTTGGTTATCGCACTTACTCTAGCACTAGTTTTGCTCTTAGCTGTTTGGTATTGGAAGGAAATGCAGAATGAAGTTCTTTTGCCTACCGCTGTTGAACGCACTTATTGTAAGTCGCTTTGGTTAAAAGCGTCTGCAAAATGACCGTAACGTAATGTAATGTAATGTAATTAGCAAGTAAGACAAGTTAACCACATATTTCTGTGCTTTACTAGATTTACTAGATTCAGACTCTGGAGGAGAAAAACAGTCAAACTACCATGCATCTCAGAATCTGAATGCTTTCAACACATCACACACATTTAAGTTATTCCATTAAGTTACGGGACATTTCCTCAACTCATGAGCCACCCTGCAGAGGCCTGTCTCACACTTTGAAAATGTTTGCCCAAGATAGCTACTTTTTGCTTTTTGTGTGAATGTGTCGTCTCTTCTGCCATCTTTCCTTTCCCGTACCTGTTGGTAAGCCCTTTCACATGGGATTGGTTGTCAAGAGTGGAAATTTTAAGTTTTCTACACCGTTGTTCTGAGTGAGCTGTGCAGTGCCTGGTGTGAAAGCAGAAGCTTTCCTTATTGTCTAAAACACTTTAGTTGGTGCTTGTGGAAACCACCTTCTACGTGCCATTAACACCTGATATTGGCATGCAGCCTGTTACCAGGTATCTTCACTGGATAAGAGGAAATGCCTGCAAACATGAAAGAACTGACACTGACTAAACACAAAACCTAAATCAGTAAACTCGCATTACTCTTTGCTGTGATCTGTGCACGGGCACAACGCGTCCCTGACAATTTGAGGGAGTTTTATCCTCAACACTAAGAAAGATGAAACACTTGGAGGTAAGATGAAACACCAAAGTCGCTGGAGGAAGAAAACTAAATGTTGAGGACACACCGTAAAATCATTCTTACACAACCGGATCATGGAGAGGATTAAGCTTCAAATAAATGTAAAGGTGGAGTTGGAGATTTTATCTGGAAATTACAGGAAGTCATAGATTTTCTGTCCGCAGTTTGTGTGGATTTCTCATCGGTTATTGATGCCGTATCAATCCCGTTTGCACCCCTGAGACAGTGAGATGATGGAATGACTGAAAGAAGGAGTGAGAGAGTGAAACAGAGCAAATGAGGGATTGTAGTAAAGAGAGGGGAACGCTGTAGGTTTGCATAAGAGGCTCAGCTGTGCAGAGATGTTCCCCGCAGTACAGCGGCTGCATCCACAAAGGAGCTTATCGTACTCCGAGGAGCCCTCCTAAATGGCACTAAACGTTCCAAGCTGAGATTTTCCTCAAGAGATGTTCACAAAGCTCCGGAGAGGAACTTTAAGTAAGGAACAAAGAGACCTCCTGAGATGAGAGGAGGGATGAACCGGCCCCTCTTGGGTAAGGATGAAATTGTGTTTCATTAACGTTCTTCCTCCCCGTGTCGATAGGTAAATGGTGGTTTGATAAGAAGAACAAACTCGACAGCACAAGTCAATGTAAAACTAAGAAAACATAAATGTTGTAGAACTTCTTCATGCACACAGATTCCACCGGACCACCGGCTTTGTTATGTTCATGAGGTTCCCGTTTAAATATTTTGGTGTTCCCGTTTATTCTTTGAATTTTGGTTTCACTTTAAAGTTTCAATCTAAATTTTATTATGATCCAAGGACTCGGGTCCAGATTAAACATGGAGAAGCAGCATTTAGCTGTTATGCTGCAAACAAGTGGAACAAACTGCCAGTGGAGATTAAACTTTCACCAAATGGAGACATTTTTAAATCCAGGTTGAAAATATTTATTTTTTCAAATCTCCACGATATCTTTAAACTCATCTGGACTGTTGCTTGTTTTTAATCAATTAAATTATTTTAATTGTTTCTCTTCATATTATTTTGTGTGATTTTTAATGCTTCTTCCCCTCCCTGCTGCAATGCTTTTATTTCATGTAAAGCCCTTTGAATTGTTCTGTACATGCTATACAAATAAACCTGATTTAACTATGATCGTTGCTTTGGTTTTTGATTCAGTTCATGTTTGAGTTATGATATTTTGTTCAAGCTTTATTCTTCCTGAACTTTGTTTTGGTTTTCAATCCTCTTTGTTAGATTTTATAGTAAAACTTTACATTCTGTTTAGTTTCTCACCCCCCAGTTTAGCTTCATCGTGTATTTAATTCTATTTGAATTCATGTTCATGTGTCACTTGAGTTTGTATTTATTGTTCTGTCTCTTTTCTAGTTGATTTCAGACTTTGGTTTAGTTTAGTTTCACCCTATTCCCTATTTCCTTTCACCTGCCATCACTCTACTCATCAACCCTCCAGATATTCAAAGCTCTCTGCTTCTCTTAGTGTTTGCAGTTACTTTCCAGTGTCTTCTTTCTGCTTTGAGTTTTTGGGAGTTGTTGAAGTTCCTGTTCGACAGCACCGTTGATTTGCTTTGATTCACCATTTGTTTGCCTCTGGGCTGTGTGCATTTGGGTCTGCCTTCATCACTTTGACCACGGATCAGAACAAATAAGTAGCACAGGGTAGCATTGATGTGAACCTTACAACAACTTGTGCAAGGTTTAGTCAGAAGTACAGCAGCAGCAACACCGCGAGTTATGCGATAAAGCAGCAGTGTGCTGGATTTAGTGACATCTAATGGCAAAGCTGCAGATTGCAGCCTCCCTTTGTGAGGAAGAAAATACAGTGGATGCTAATATCATTCTAAACCTTTAGGGCCCATTCTATCTTAAAGGTAAAACAAACTTACATGTGATCCTACACTTTAAAGCATTAATGAGTTCTACACGGCAGCTCTTTCAATACTTTCCTTTAAAACCTTTGATCCTGGAAAAGTCCTCTAAAGTCTGCCACAACATTTTGAACACAAGTGTCGAACACTCAATGTTTGTTGAAGCTTAAACTGAAGTATCTCGGTGTCAGTCATCCAAGCACAGAAAATGCTTCATAAATCACTCAAAAAGATTAAATGTTAGATCTCTTGTGTTCAAGGCCACTTAGAGGCTCCTTTTTTAGCCTTGGGATGTTTTGTGAACGTGGCTCCTAAAGCTGCTGAAGTCGGTCCCTTCGGGAATGGTGGCTGTTTTCTGTGTGTACGTCACACACATTCAAAAGAACAAACATATCAGGTTTCACTGCCAGGATGTCAGGAGCAAAGTTAGCATGTCTGCAACACTGGCTGCAGTTTTTAGCGGGTTAGTAGTTTTAATCTTTCTTCCTGAAAGCAGATGTACAGAAATAGATTTTTTCTTCAAATGTATTCATTGATGCGTGTGCTGAGTTTAAAGGATTTATCAGCACTGAAGCACTTGGAGGAACATAATTTTATATAACTCCTATAAATCAATACAACTCCAGTAATGTCATCCGTGACTAAATGCATGTAAGTATGGTAACATATTAAAAAAAACAAAGGCTTTATTTGAGTAATTATCGAGCTGAATGATCTGAAAATATGACTTTAAGCTCATCAAAATATGAGAGATGCTGTGAGGAAGATACACACTTTTCTCAGTACTCCAAAAATATATGTAAACAGTTTAAAATAGTTGCTTTCCCCACAGTCAGCTGGGAAAATGCTGTGTGGTTCTGCATTTAATCACGTAGATGATTCAGGTCATCCACAACTCCCAACAAATTAAACAGAATGAGAGTCAAACTTGTGTTGGCATTAAGCTTGTTACATAGATGCATTTAATGTGGCAGCGCTAACTGGTTTTTAAACTAAATGTGTCCCCTGCAGTCTGCCTTTAAGGGTGCAGGGTGAGAGGAATGCCATGTAGAATAAGGAGACAGCTAATTAGCCCAGCATGTCACACAGACTGAAGAATAATTACCCTCTGAAAAACCAAGGAACCCAAACTTTGTCATCCTAGAGAACAGGCTCTGATAAGCCTTCAACTTCGCTGGTGAAATAATTCAGATCTGTTAGATACTTCTCCCTTTAAGAGAACATTGTTGGACAGGAGAATACCCTGTTAATCATTTTAGCTGTTTTAATGTAGAAACACAATTTATCCGCTAAGTTAGAATAAATAAGGTTAAATCTAAACTAAGATTTACCTTTTTTTTTTTAGGGCTGGGCGAGTTAACTCATTATTATTGCGTTAACTCATTAATTATTTAACGCTGACATATATTTTATGGCGCATTAATGCAGGTTTTATTATTTATTTTATTTTGTAAAAGTCTGTTGCTCACAGGCTTTTATTTTGTAAAAGTCACTTAAGTTTTACCTTTAAGTCTTAAATCACTTAAAGGTAAAACACACAACTGATAGCAGCAAGTCATTCAAGGAAACAGACAGTGGAGCGAGGCTTCTACATAAAAACTACAGAAAGATGCTGATGTTAAAAGTGTGTTTGCCCAACAAATGTTATGGCGCTTTCATTCATATGGCAGCACATTTAAAATAAAACTAAATGCTAAAAGCTATACACTACTTTTGGATTCATTTTTGTATTTTGCGTAAAAATGTGATTAATCGTGATTAATCAGGGAAATCATGTGATTAATTAGATTAAACATTTTAATCGTTGCCCAGCCCTAGTTTTTTGTTTGCTTTCAAGTAGTTGTGGTCAGCTTTTTACTGAACTTATGTGATTAAGACAAATTGATTCAAAGAAAAATTACTGAAACGGAACATGATGGAAAAGCCGCTAATTATGTTTCTTCAAAACCTAAATTTCAAATAATTTTATGTTAGATTTAAAAGATTCACTGAACTCGCTCGATTCCTCCAAGATGCTCCTGTATGTTGCAGACACGCAGCCACCGGTTTATTTTGGGACTGTTCATAAACACAGTAAGACATGTAACCCAGACAGCTCCTGTGAGCTTCAGGGAGATACTGAGCCCCCATCGTGCTACTGATGACTTTCCCACTCCTGTCACAATGGGACAACCCTGACGCTCATGATGTAACAATGTGAACAGTTGCCACTCTACATGAGGCCCAAAAATGCTGTGTCATGGGTAGGTGGGCGGTATTAAACCCCTTTTTCTTAAAGCATGAGATTGCAGTGTCAAATCCTGACCTCCAGAATTAATATACGTGGTTACGTTTACATGCTCAAACCTCAGAACTATACCAAGTCACAGACTCCACAGTGCAAGACTCACAACTGCTGTCAGGTGAGCCAATGCTACCCCAAATAAGACTACCAAAATGTTCTCATTCTACGGCTTTTAAGCCTGGATGTGATACTACTACGTTTGTGTGTGCACTTGAAAAAACTCATAAGATTTACTTAAAAAACCCTTTGTGAGTATTTGCTCATCAATGATTTAAGTAAAATTTAATGCTGCAATATCAAGTAACACTCATTTTCCAGTATCAAGTCATTTTTACTTACCATAAAACATAACAGTTTTGAAGATATATAACATTTGCTTAATTACATCTAAGTTTTAAGTTATATTTATTTAAACAAATTAAGTAAAGTCTACTTGTTTTTCATAGGCAGGAACATCAATTTACTCAACATTTTATGTATATCTGTAGTATTTGCTGTTATGAAGTAACTTAGTAGATTTTAATTATTTTCTTGTGCTTGACATTTTAATTTACTTGGTTGCATTATGTTACATTACTCACTAAAATTAGGTAATCATTGCCATTTTTCTTTTGATAAATGTTACCAAATAAATTGAACCAATAATCTATGCATTTAATATATATTTATCACATATCACACAACTAAATTATAATGCAATTAAACGGTTTATTTTTCCTTTTAAACAGTTTAACAAGAACAGTCAAACTAAATCCACTACTATTGTGGATTGAAGTGCCCAATCTTTTATGGGGCAGCCATAAGTTTAACATTGGCATGACTGACATGAAAAGAACAGCGGCAAACCTTCCCGTTTCACAATTTCTGCTGAGACTGAGCTGTCCCAGCACAGCAAAACCATCATGACCTCTGCTCAGTTCGAGAAAACATCTGTGAATATTTCCATCTTTGATAAACCACTAATTAACGAGCTGAGTCACGTGTGCAAAGCTCTGGCTGCAACAGAAAAATACGCAAAATAGAAACTGTCCTAGTTTCATTCCTTCTGCTGAGCTAATTAGACTAATGACCTGTCAATAACAGATGAAAGAGAAATGCGAGAGTGCTTCAGAAGTTCCTATTTGAACTTTTTATCTTGTTTATGATGAAACAATGTGCAACTAAAACCTGGGTCTTAATGTTTTTTTAGACATTTCCTAAGCTTTTTGAATGTTAGCACACCTATAGTGTGATGGGCACACATGAGCTCTACAAATGCATTCGGCTGGACTTTTATTTTTCTATTGTAGGATTATGATTGTCCCTGAGAAGTTTTCTGCACATCCATGAGGTCAGTTTAAGGCAGTCAATACACCTGTCATAGCTACCATATCATAGCCATGAGTCAATGAGAAAGCTCATTCTTTTTCAAAGACAGCTTTAAACCTGATCGATAAATCATTTCTTTTTATATATATACATAAGAAATAGTCATTTTAATGCAGGAAAAAAAAAAGATAAAGTGGAAAAACAGCTCGTGAGCTTGAAATAACATTCCTGCATGCTGATGACAAGGCTGCCACCACTTAGGTTCAATTGATCTCACAAAGGCAGAACAACAGGTTTCACTTCTGATTCAGAGACACTAATCTGCGGTGATCTCAACTCGAATGCGTGTGCTCACAGTATTGCATTACCAGTCAAATGAACATGAACAGCAGGCTCAAATCTCAAATTGCAAATACTCGTACACTCCAAAAACAATTTGTCAAACACACAGCAGCATCCACATAATTCACACACACACACTCAAAGTAAAATTCATGGAGCATTTCACAGAGGAGTGTCTGTGTGAGCTCGGAAAGAAAATAGCAACGGAAACTACCTGTCCAGCCATGACATCTGGACATCTGTTTACCACAGAAGAAATCAATCAAATAACAGAGGACAGCTATATCGATAGACATGATATAGATTTAACTGTTTGGGACCTCCTTTGTCTCAGCTCCTTTCTTACAATTTTAAAAGTATTACAAACTTTGTGGTAATTAAACCAGATGTCTTCAGGACCATCATTTGCTGAATGACACATGCAGACATCCCCACAATATAAAAACAGCTTTGTTACCATGACAGCCAGGCATTTATTTGTGTTATTATTTATCATGTGTGTCAGCCAAAGTATCTAAAAGAAATTGAAATATACAGCAACGAATGAGTGCGTTGTCTTTAGTTATTCACACCTTCACAGCTCTTTTACTTCCGTGTGTCCATGCCTGATTGATCCTGCAATGCAGAAGGCCTCATAGTTTAATCTTTAAGTACCAATACAGCACAGATCTGGGAAATGGTTAAAGTTCAGTATGAAAATATTCTTCAGTCAGATATTTAGATTTTCATCTGAAAATGAAAGAAATAGATGGATTGATAATTGTGTGAGGACCAGCTGGGGCTGCTGGCTCTTCTCACAGAAGGGATGGACCTGTTTGGCAGTTTAATCCTTGTAATACTTTTCTCAGTGTGCTGACCGAGCCTGGAGGTCGCCGTGGTTGGGCTATTTTTTGGGGGGGGGCTTTTTATGCCTTTTTATTATATAGGACGGTGAAGAGAGACAGGAAGATGGGGGCAGAGAGAGGGGGAATAACACGCAGCAAAGGGCCATCCGATGCGGGGCCAGCTGCAACGAGGACTATAGCCTCTGTACATGGGGCGTGTACCCACTACGCCATAGACCGCCCCGGTTGGGTTATTTTCTGATGCCTTTTCATTCCTATTATCTAATCTTGATTGCATTGTATATACCAGCTCCTGAGTAGGTTTGACCCTACGGTTGTCATGTCCATGGGGTTTTCCCCATGTTTTTAGTTCTGTGTTTTATCCTGTTTTAGGTTATTTCATGTCTTAGTTTTTAAGTTCATGTTTAGTTAAGTTTTGCCATTGTTTTTCCCTCAGTCCCCATGTTTAGTTTCATTCACTTTCACCTGTATTCATCGTCTTTAGCTGCACTCAATTACCAATCACCCTGTTCAGTATTTAGTTTCCAGGTTTCCCCTTTCAGTTTGTGAATTGCTTACCCCGATTTCACCATGCCCCTTTCTTGCCACGCCACGTCACGTCTAAAGCTAAGTGATTTCATGTCATGTCTAGTCATTTGTTTTTTTGTCAGAGTCTAGTTTCATCATCCGGCTCAGCCTTGTTTTGACTGTTGTTTTTGAAAATAAACCCAGTTTGCTCTTATCTTTGAAGTCTGTATCTGCCAACCCTTACCTGACAACGGTCACATTGTTTAGACATCAAGAAGAAGAAGAAAATGCAGGAAAGAAAATCAGCAAGAAAATCCAAGATCATGCAAAATAATCAATATTAATCAACAAACTAATCAATACTTGAATAAAAAAGAAAAAAACTGTCTACTTTGAAAAGGCCCCAGATGTTGTGCGGTAGGTTTTATCGCTGGGTCACATGTTTCCAAGCTGGGCTCACTTCCAGCGGTCGCTGTAAAAGTAGCTACCGTATACCACAAGAGAGTAGAACATTCATTTATTAAAAAAGTCTGTGTTCAATCATGTTCAGCACTACCAAGTCTAAGCTAATACAGTTGCTTTATGGTACTTTACAAGGTTAGAAAAAGCTGCAAATAAAACATACACATATTCACCTGCTTTTTAAAAGAGACAGTGACATCTTACTCACATGGCTGCGCTAGATTCATTACGAATATCACAGACATGCCAAGTGTCAAGTTAGCTGTGCACGGTGCTTAATGAGGTTAATCTTTCTGATAAATCTTCAAAGCAAACTGACTGAGTTACTAATGTCATTTTCCAAATCAGTGGAGGAACAGAACAGCCAGCAGCTCCAGTCTTCTCAGCTGTCAGCACTGCAGTGGTTCACAGGGAGCCGTCCTGTTCCTCTGCCAAAGCAGCTGCTTTAAATATAATGCATCCATGTTTAAAACCAGTGATGATGATTCATTCAGCAGAAAATACTGAATAACGATGGAATCATGCTTCAAACATCATTGAATTGTTTTTAAATGAAACAATTTCAACATTTGAAGCGAAACTGACAAAATGAACGTCAGTTAAACTGAGTTTCAGTTACTAATCAATCATTAAATCAATACTGAGACGATATTACATGAGTCCTGCTTTACATGTGGCAGGAAAACATCACAAACCAAGTTTATTCCCCTGCAGCAGGTCACAAAGGTTCCACCGGCTCCTCTGAGGTTGGAAATAAAGTCAAACAGCATTTCTGTGGGTGAAAAAAAACACTTTTTACTGATGGTACTTTTATCCTTTTGAAACAGGGTTAGAAATTATATTAAATATATATATTAAAGATTTAGTTCAGTTCAAACAAACTTTGGTGTGACATCCCTGTGGGTGCAGCTTATTTGAAGAATACGAGTGCTGTCATCAGAACATTGGTGAGAAACAAAAGGAAATATGAATGTTAGTCATTACAGTGTGGTGCAAATGTTGGAAACATTCTTTCCTTGCAGCCTATCCTCATTTAAATGAGCAGCAGGAACTCCCGGTCCTGTTTTGACTCTTTTTAAACATCTCAAAGTAATATCTTCATGGGTTAGAAAAAAAAAAAGTAAAACATGCATAGTTCAGTCAAATCCAAGTTCATAAGTTCAGTTGTCCAATATGGGGCTGACTCATCTATCAGGCTTTTTGTTGTGCATTTGTTCTGTGGAGTGTGTGAACAGTAAAGCAAAAACAGACTCATTTCTGCTTTGGACCAGACCAGGAAACTGCACCAAGGGTGCAAACACCCAAAGAGGATTAACGAGAAGCCACAACTACACATGTAGCAGGCCTCAGACTAAAATGGTTCAGAGTCTCGACTGAGGCTTCTCTAAATAAAATCACCCAGGTAGCAGAATGATGTTGATCAGCAACTTTATTCCCTTACATCCTTCCAGCACCGTGAAAACTGCATAAAAGACATATAAACACAAATATTTCATGATTTTGTTCTCACGCTACGTGCAAATAATACATGAATAAATAAAATCTTGATTAATCACACAATACTAATATGGCTCTTCCAGTTTAAATCTCATTGACAAACATACCTCGCTGCTCTCTCCAAGGAATGCAAACAAAAGATACGATGGTCATTAAAGTCATTGACTATATAACAGGTAAAAGACAAAAGTCACTGCAAATTAAAAACTACGTGGTGAGAGTTGACGATCTCCAGCATTGTTCACCTGCCGGCTGCCTTGAAGGATGAATGGGAAATTAGCACAGGTGTGTAGGGCTTCCACGTCACACACATACGGGTCCCGTTACAAACCTCAAACTCTGCAAGATGTTGCAAAACAATGCAAACGCCACGCGGTCCCAATGTGTTATTTTACAACACATTTCAGCTTTTTTATGAGAGGCGAAACTAAGCCAATGGGTTGTGAAATATGGCAATTTCAAAATTTTAAATCTTACAAGCATTAAAATGTCATGATTAGTATCTCAAAGTTTTACTTGAGTACATCACAGTAGATCAAACTATGATCCAAATGTAAGCAGCTGATCATTTAGAAGGGAGTAAGAAAATGTTTCTGTGTGGAGCGCTGATTGGTGATCAGACTTGGATTAGACGTCGTTGAGGGAAGTAAGGAGAGGACAGCAGCCCGGGGTCTGCACTCTGGAGGCGGATGAGCTGAGATGAGAAGGGAGAGACTTTGGGTGAGGCCCACTGGCCTTCAGATGGAAGTGGAGACGGGGACGAGGTGAAAAATCGGTCTGGATGGAGAATGTCAGAGCGGGAGAGGGATTTAAAAAGCGATAAAAGTGAAGAAAAGTGACCAAAGTAAAGGAGGGAATCCTTAACCCGAGCAGGTGGGAGGAAAGAAATCTTCACCAAAGCTCCATTATTCATTTTAAGGACCTCTCTCCTCATTCAGTTTAGATTTCATTTCTGTAAAAAGAATAACTGCAGTTGTGGTGATGTGTGTTTGGGCTTTTATAGTCTCATACAATCCTTCAATAACTGACTCCTTTATTGACCTCCTGGACAAAAGGGCCAATGCTGCATTTTAATACCTGTTTCCTGACCATCTTAACAATATTTACCACTAAGTCTCACTAAAAATGAATGTTGCCTGTTCTTTAAAACATAAATTATCTTTAAACAAAACATTTGATCAAATCAATCCACCACAACAGGTTCAATACGTGTTCAACGTATAAACATCTGTGTTCTTGTTTAAACAAAGGGGATGATGTTCAGAAGAGAGAAGAATCTAGCTTGAACACCTCTATATCACATATATGTCTATCAAACCTCAAATTAAACGCTGCTGAGTAAAACTTTGCATGGAAAGTGAGGAGTATTTGCCTGCTTTGGACACTTGAATGCTTTTCATTGTCCTTCGGTAAGAAACTGTACTGAGGCTCAATTTAGATGCCAGAAGATTCATGAGCTTACTTTCATTTTTTGACAAGACAATAGACAAGACTACATTTTCACAAAAGGACCTTTGAATGAATAAACAGCATCATAAAAGGTACACTTATATATATATATATATATATATATATATATATATATATATATATATAAAAAAAGTGAGGACCTCCCATCACAGCCTTTTGGGTGAAATCGATTAAACCACATCTAGAAGTTAGACTGGGGAAGTGCTTTATAGAGCCAACCAGGGGCCCGTTGCACAAAAGTAGGATTTAGACATCCAGGATGAGTTACTTAGCCAGGTTCAAGGAATCCAAAACATGTGCGCCCAGGCTTAGTTGGTTGCACAAAGGCCAATCCAGGATGAGCAGACACGGATTCATTAAGCCAGGTAAAACCGATCCTGGATAAGTGCTGCACACGGCTTTCTTAAATAGACCCCACGATCGATCATTGATTCACCATGGCAACAAGGGCGGCGTATTTCTCCCCAGCGGAGCAATAATTATTAATGGAAGCATATGAAGAGGTGACGGAGAAAATAAAACAAAAAGGAAATACTGCCACAGTTAAAAAACAAAGGGAGCAAGCGTGGCAAACCATTGCTGACCGCCTGAATGCGTAAGTAGTGCACAAATCACACTCACCACTCCACTGAAACTATCACAATTAGGCAGTGTTCGAACTACGGGGGACTCGGGGGATCCGAGACCTCCTGAAACTGACACGAGACCCCCCCCCCCCGAAAACATGATTTGGGAAATGTTGGGGGGTCTCTAAAATATTGGCAAAATGTGATTTCCCCTGATGAGTTATGATCTCAGACGCGATGCGTGTGGAGGTGTGGAGCCTGTGTGCGTAATTGGCATAAAGCTGTGCTGTCCGCCGCGTATGATTCTGTATAGCTTCTCATGTGTTTTCGAGATCCGCGCTCTGAGTCAAGCGCAAGCAAGCAACCAAAATGGACATGGCAGCAACTTTTTATTAAGAATGTGCCTGCCCACACATTGCCTGTACTGTTTTAGCAGTGAAAAAAAAACGCAATTAAAGGACTTGACAGCATCTTCATCTCCTTCCCTGGGCATAGAAGACTCTGTGACATCAAGGAGGAGTTCTATAGGATTGCAGGTAAGAATTTTTTAAAAAAAAATTACAGTTACAATTACAATGTTAACATTCAGAGTAAGATACTCATTGCATCGTATTACAGGTTTCCCCAATGTCATTGGTGCAGTGGACCGCACACACATCAAAATAAAATCAACCTCAGGTGGCCATGAGGGGGATTTTGTAAACAGGAAAAACTTCCACAGCATCAATGTACAGGTGAACATGACTTTTGATAAAGTTAATTAATGAACACTGTACATTGCCTGTGATGTGCATTAATTGGTTATCATTTCAGATGGTCTGCAATGCTAACTATTTGATCAGTAATGTTGTGGCAAAGTGGCCCGGCTCGGTCCACGACTTCTGAGTGTCTCGGAACTCAGAGATCTATCGGCGCCTATCACAAGGTGAGCCACAGAACCTCTATTGATAACCACTTTTAACATCATGGCTGTGTTAAGACTGTCACTACTTATGAGGTTGTGATGGTAACATTTTGTATTCACAGGTGAATTCCTGGGTGTATTGCTGGGTGACAGAGGGTATGCCTGCCAGCCTTTTCTGCTCACTCCATTTGCAGACCCTCTGGAGGCACAACTGGCATACAACCATGCCCATGCCAGAACAAGGGCCCGGATCGAAATGACATTTGGCCTACTGAAGGCACGCTTTCTGTGTCTGACCCACCTGAGAGTCAGCCCAGACAGGGCATGTAATATCATTGTGGCCTGTGCTGTCCTCCACAATGTGGCCTGCCTGAGAAAGGAGAGGGCCCCCAGAGTGCCAGCTCTCATAGACTGGGACATTCCTGCCATCTTCCCGGATGACGACTGTGGTCGGCTGGTCAGAGACCAATATGTGTTAAATTATTTCAATTAATATGCATGTTGATTTAAGTTGGGCCTGCAATGGCAGAGGAATTTTTGTTAGGTTTTTGTGCTGTATAGGCAAGGCAATTTTATTTGCATAGCCCATTTTTACAAACAGTTTGTCTCAAACTGCATGCTTTGATTCTGTGCTTTTTGTCTTGTAGAGCACTGTGTGTTCAATAAAGGAACATCATGGTACTCTCTAATGTGTATTTATATTTATATGGTGATGTACTTTATGTGTAGTCTGTGGGAAACTAAATTATATAGTGGTTCATCTAAAATCATCAGTTATCTAAAATGATTTCAATTAATGATCACAAATGTTTCAATAATGATAGTGGGTATAGTTAGATGTTTTAACAATATGTTCTAGGCTGTGGAATAAATATTGGTTTCCAATTGTGGCGACCGCTGACTGAGATAAGGAATGAGATTATATAGATCCTGGAACTTAGCCTGGTCTGGAGCAGGCTAACTTCACAGAGTAAATCTCCATGGTAACTTACGTCTGAACATATCCCACTTCCCTTATCCTACTTTTGTGCAACCGGATCACGGATAAGTTGATCCAGGATAGCCAACATATCCCCGCTTAATCCCTTATCCTACTTTTATGCAACGGGCCCCAGATTGACAAGTATCAAATCATTTGTGTGCCAAATGTTTTCATTCGGCAGTTTTCAGTGGCATCTGCAGTGTTTCCTGTTCTCTAAATTCTTCTGACAGCAGCTGACCTTTGAGAAAGCTCACACTTTTTCGTATCATCAAATATAAACACTTTCGGGTTACGTGAAGGTGTCAACACCAAAGGTCAGACGCTGCACTGTGTCAGCACGGCAGTGTATTAAACCCTCTAAAGACTTGAATTTCCTTCGGGATTCTGCTGATAAACAAGAAGACTGGCTTCTGTTGGTGCTTTAAAGCTGCAGTCTGCAACTCTTTTTCAAGCATAATGCCTGGAACTGTCCGGGGATTCTGAAAGTAGTACATTAAATACCCCAATACAAAAAAAAATGAGTTCTCTAGGTCCCCTATATATCCCGCTAGGTCCCTCCAAAGCCAGCAGGTTTGTTTACAAAATTGCAGACCGGACCGGTAAAAGGTAACCAATCAGGTTACGAGCTGGGCTCTGCTGCCTGTCAATCACCGATTGTGCACGCGCGATACAAGGTAGGCTCGTCCCCACGCTTATTTATCTGGACTATTGAACTTCATTACGGGCTAGTCTACTTACTGTGTCTTCCATGATCGCAAATGACAGGTGAGTTGATGAATGAGGAGTCGTGTAAGCACATCTGGCGTGCACGTAGGCGTGCACGTAGACGTGCACGACTTCTCATGTGTTTTGAAGGGGCGGGACAGGAAGTTGAATAACTTTTTATTTTTCGGTTAAAAAATAAGCATTTCTTGCATTTTGCGACTACGGAGGTCACCGTTTTCAACTTCAAGCGTTCTGATAGCTCATGTAAACTCTAAAATGCCAAAAATTAGGACTTTACGTATGACAACAACAAATCCTGCAGACTGCAGCTTTAAAGCCCAGCTGCTTTGACTTCCTGGAAAAGCTTTGCTTCTAACTGGATAGTTTTTTTCAGTGGAGACCTGAGGGTTAAATGATTGCTAGTGTTTCAAGGTGAAAGGTCTTTTAAATACATTAAAGTACTCGTATCACACTGTTGAATGTTTTTGAATGCAAATAGAAGTCCTGCATAAAAGGGTTGGTAAAATGTAGATATTCAAAATAAAGTACAGTGAGATGGAGGAGGGAAACATGGAAAACATGCCTTGAGGAGCACTGCTTTAATAGACATATGGTTTTTGTTTTCGTGGGTCACCTGATGTGTAAATATTCAGAGTTTCCGTCCTTTTCCAAATATCTTTATGTGGAACAGGGATGTCAAACTCCGGTCCTTCAGGGTCCTGCAGGTTTTAGATGTTTTCCTGCTTCAACACACCTGATTCAGATCGATGCCTCATTAGCAGGTTTGTGCAGAATTGAACAATCTTTTGAAGAGATCCATAAAATCTGCTGAAGCAGGGGAACATCTGCAGGACCATACTTTCTGCTGTAGAGTGCCTTGAAAAACATTTGATGTCAGGTTTTACTTTCACAGGCAGAGGAGGCATGGTTTCCAGTTTTGAACTTACGTTTATATTTACTCTTTTATCAGAAGCTTTTATCCGTTGAGAATTACAAGCGAGGAAAGAATATTCATCTATAGAACAATTACAGATGTGCATGTGAGCAGGTTAGGGGTGAAGTGTTGTTGAGTGGGGCTTCAGAAGAGATGAGGCGGTACACTGTAAGCCCCGATGTCAAATATACAAATATAAATGCATAAATTAAGTAAGGATTAATGAACTTTTGTAAGTACATTTAACTTAACATTTTTTTTGTAATATCAACTGCTTTGTATAGTTTTTATTACTAAATATTTTTAGTTGAATCAACTTGGAATTTAGTGCATTGAGCTTAATAATTTAAGTGTATTAACTATGCAAAGCCCCCGCGACCCGACCGACGGATTCAGCGGTATAGAAAATGGATGGATGGATGGACTATGCAAAGCAGTTGATATTAAACGGTTTTAAGTTAAATGTACCTAAAAAGTTAATTAAGTATTACTTAATTTTTTTTAAGGCAACAACTTTCCTCAATTTTTTTAAGTAAACTCAACTTATCCAGGCTGTCAGTGTAGAAAGAAACACCGTCCTCTGATAGCATTACCAAATTACAGTAAAACAACATGTATCTTTAGAAAAAGATGATACTGTGCTGATACAATGAGTGGACTGAAGATGTTTCTCCTATGACACATGACAATGTGCATTTCTATACACATATGGATCAGCTATTATTCTTTTTCTCTCTCTCTCCCGATCCATTCTATATTTAAATATGTGATGTATATTAGCCAAAAGATGCAATGCTGTGACTAAGTATAGCAAAATGTAGACTGCACAGACAATGGGAATAATGGCGAGTGAAATGAGCGTATGAACGGCTGCAGAAGAACAAAGGGAGTGTGCGAGGATGCGATGTCCTTCCTGGATGGACCCTCACTGTTGCTTCGTGACCCCTTTCCTGTAGATTTATAGGAAAGCTTCCCTGCACTCCTTCAATGTCAGCTGCAATTCTGCTTGATTTATTGGCGTAAATACATAAACTGAAAGCATTCATTTCCAAGAGGGGAGGGTAATTTAGCAGGATTAGGCACATCATCACTCGATTCTGAGTCAGATTGTGCCACTCGTCTTTCGCCCGGAGAATGCTACATCCATCATTTCCTAAATTATTTCAGAAGTGTCATCCTTCAGACCACAGGACAGTTCGCCATGTCACCTCACCTGTTAGAAATGAGCTTGAGAGAAAAGGCTGAGTTTTTGGCTCTTAGTAAGGATTTGCTTTGCAAAATAAGGTTTCACTTGGAGTTGCTGATTTAGCAACATGCACCAATTACCACGACATCATCATGTCTGTGTTAGGGACAGCTGATGCAGCGTCCCTTAAGTGAAGATCATCCCCTTCTGATAGGGACTGTATCAGGAGCTCCAGCTGGCCTTCTCTTTCTTCCATACTGTCTGAAACCATGGTAACCAAGGTCATGTCTAAGGACAGTATAAATACTCCAGCCCTCATAATTTCTGCAGCCTTTCCTGCTTGTCAAGCCTTGATTAGGTTGCCGACACACCCTTACAAGGTCTGGCCTGAATGAGTGCACAAAAAAACTAATTGGTTTCCAGTCGTCGGCCCTTTTTTAATGCAATGCTGCCTGAAGCGTAGCCGTGGATGTTCACAGTCAAGTTTTCACTGACTAACATCAGTCCAACAACGTGAAAACAGATCTACAGTGAAGCTAAAAGTTGACCCGTATTTATACTTCTTCAGTAAAAACACATATTTTACTTTGATGAAGTGAAAACATTCATCATAACTTTTGCACCCCTGTTCTCTTGTTTGTTTTGCGTTACATAAATCATCATCAATTCATCATCATCTTGAAATCAGTCGAGGTAGGAGGATAAAAACAAGGGATATATCAACAAGAGAAATAAGCAAGAGCTGAGGTAGAATATGTATGGTTATGTGTTCTGTAGCACTGAACAATGGGCTGAGGCCCCGAGAGAAAAAGCACAAGTCAGTGAAGTGTTTCTTCTAAATGATACAGTCTCACCTGTTATCACGTGCGGTTTAAGCTCCGTGCGTGCACAGTTAACGCATGCATGTCTCGTCTGGGACTCTCAGTCCAGCTGGTTCTGCAGGTGTGATGACAGTAAACCACTTCTTTCTTTTGCATGTTGCACCTGCACATGAATAAATAAGCACCATACATTCAAAGAGACAATATTATTTTACAGGTCCTCCGGGGGTGTTCTTTCCTGTATCTGGCAGCAGTTCAGTGGCGGCAGATTTATTGGGCCCTGTGGGCTGCAGAGGGAGGTCCCTGTGGATTGGACTGCCAGGGCACAATCCGACCGAGACGTGGGGAGTTCTGTGGCCAGTCGAACACCTCAGGCTGTTTGCCGGGTCATTCCTGCCGTGTGTCACTGAACAGCACTCGATCTAATATTTGTGAGTAAGAAAAGATGTGCTGCAACGGTGCATTTTAAGCGTGAGATACCAGTTTTACATATTCAATCTTAGGTAACATTAAGTTTACTTCTGCAAAGTGTTTACTTATCCATTAAAGGTCATACAGGGAGAGAGAGACAGTTCAACAATACGACAGACATGGACAAAACTGGTGAAGGTATGCAGCAGCATCAAAAATAAGGGAAGGGAATGTAAGAGAAAGGCACAGATAACCAAATTAAAAGGATTAGACAGCTCATTCCCTCTTAATTCTCTTATCATCCCTTCTCACAGAGTGATTGGGTTGCCACGGTAATGTTTACATGACCCCAAATCCTGTTGAAGCCAAAACAGGCATGGCCCACATTATGCTAAATCTCCTGTTTACCTGACATAATCCCTCCCAGATAAACAGTCTGCAGCCTGCAACCTGAAAGCCAGATTCCTTTCTGGGTTGTGGTTAGTTTACTGATGGAGTTAGTTTACCCTTTCTTCTTCTGCATTTAAACCATGGAAGTGAAAAAGATGGTGTGAGTGGGTCATTGCAAGTTATTTGATTAGGAATTATCTTACTTTGCTGTATCTAATTCTCTCAAATAGAACTTCTCAGGTGTGATACATTGCTTTTCTGCATCTTTAATCGGCTCTCGTTGATCTGTTGCATTGAGGTATTCATATTATTTGTACATGTAGTAAAACAATTCAGCACAATAACAGAAGAAGTTGCCCCAGGACCTGGTATGCAAATTGGGCCCCTTGGGACTAAACACCCCCCTGTGCAACTGGCTGCTGGACTTCCTCACCGACAGAACCCGGTCTGTCAGAGTGGGGAACAACACCTCCAGTGTCATCACCCTGAACACTGGAAATCCCCAGGGCTGCGTCCTGAGCCCCCTGCTGTTCACCCTGATGACCCACGACTGTCGTCCACGTTTCAGATCCAATCACATCCTGAAGTACGCGGACGACACTACAGTAGTGGGCCTCATCCGGGACAACAACGAGGTGGCCTACAGCTTAACACACATTCATCCATCTCCCCCACATAACAACCCCCCCCCCCCCCGGACATGGACAATACTCACACATATGTATTTTGCATTGTACCTGGTCGAGCTACACACTTCTGTTTGTGCAATTTCCCTAAAGCTGAGTCCAATATTTTATATTTTATAATATAATATTTTAAGTACATTTTATTTATTTTTTATTCCGAGTGCTGGCACATAGCACTTCCATACCTATTTATTTTTATTGTATAATACTGTATAGCTTTAAAAATTTTAGCGCTGTTGACCAGAAGCCAAGTAACGACATTTCGTTGTCAAGACCCACCTGTGTTATTTGTCCAATGACAATAAAGAAAGTCTAAGTCTTTAGTTGTACAAAATAGGCACACAATTATACCTGAAATTAAATACTCTGACATCCCATAAACATGAAAACAGAGAGACCTTAATGATGCACATGCTGTTTGCCAGTGTTCTGTTTGTGATGCTGACTTTTCAGCCCGCTGAGACAGACCTCTGTGTCTTTAGCCCTATTCGGACGGGACTAGTTCAATGGGGGGACGTATGGTAATGTTGGTTAACCAGACGACGCCAGGGAGAAGAAATGACCAATTCGGACGGGATAAGAAATCCCTGTAATATTCATCTAACATGGGAGGAGTTGTTGGTTACGCACAACCGTCACATCCTGGATGCTATGCACGTCTTCATTTCACTTCCGTAAACCCCATCTGTAAACAGACATGGCAAGCAGCGCTTCATCCAGAACCTCCATGTTTGCAAACAGACACACCTAATTGTTTCTCTCTTTAAAAGGATGTGACGACATATTCGGCTTAAGTTAATGTCCGTGATACTTTAATGCTTTCATCTAGGGCTGATTAGATTTTATCACTCAGAATTTTACACATGCATATTCTCCACAACTACCAACATACTCGCCTGTTTTTCTTCTTTCTGGAAGGGGAGAGAGCAACGGTTTAAGGAAGAGGCCACCGAAATTCTGTTTGAGCAATAGTCCCCCAGAGGATTATTCTGCTCCAACACAAAAACACAACTATAAACAACGAGTTTCTAGATGTCCTTTGGACATCAGCAGAGACTTATTGCTGAGAATGCTCCAAAGCAACCATTCAACCCCACGGTGCACATCATGGATGACAATAAAAGCAGCTTTTAGTGCGTTGATAGGATGAATGAACAGATTCATATACTGACTGGCTGATTTATTAACTGCTTGTCATGTTTTATGTAGTGTGACAAACCCACAGCATCAAATGCTTCTGTGCAAGATTGATGACTTGAAGGAGGAACTGTGGCACCTGACACTGAGGCTAAGAAGAGGCTTAAAGCTCAGGGTTTCCCATTCAACCCAAATCTTAATAGCTCAGGCTCCACCGCACCGAAAACATTTCAAACAAATCTGACTCAGCTAACAAGGTAGAGCTGGTCCAGTTGATGCACCAGCTGAGAAGAGTCCACCCGTCAGGCTGAGCAGATCCATAACCGCTGAAAACAACATGACCTTGTGTTTCTGCTTTCATTTGAATGAGGAAAGCTTGTTTAAAACCGGTTCTGGTTCAGCACAGCCAAATCAATGAGCCAAAACATTATGACCAGTTGCAGATGAGGTCAGTCCCATTAATAATTTCATTCAGTTATGACCATGGATACATACCCTGTTAAGTGGATCGTTGGTATTTAAATGAGGTGTGTAGGTATAGAAACACAAGATTGAATAATAGGTTCAATTTGGTTTGTAAATCTTCAAAAACAGCTAAACTAAGACAGAATGTTTGAGTTACTTTAGTTCTTAGCTCTGCTTACCTAAAATGTGCTCACACAATGCCAATCTTATCAATAGCAATTGAGACTGCTTGTTTTAACCCGTTTAGGAATCTGCTGCATTGCTTTGTCGAGCTCTTCTTCTTGGTACATTGGACAAAATTTGCAGCACATCCCACTGGTGGCAGAGAAAGATGCAGCAAGCTGTGCTCAGAAAAGTGATTGTGTCATGTTCTCAGAAAGAAGAAGCAACACACGCATGTACAGAAGCCCAGAAATCTGGATTATCTGGATCTTTATCATTCCTAATCCTGTGGGTTATATGACAACCTGAGAGAACCCACTGAGCTGCATCAGCCTGCTTTTTCTCAGTTGCATGTGGGACATACATTGTAATTCAAAAGCAGGGTGAAGTTAAGGTTAGGGTTGTTGAACTTTGGTTCTTTTCAAATAAACACAATCACACCTTAGCTTGTCTACAGTGCACGATCAAAAGATGGCTGAAACATTTGCTCTCGGCTCTGCTGGCAGATCCAAAGGCAGGTGGTCCCCTGAAGTGCCCCCGTCTAATCACTGCTGGCTTGACTCTTTCCAGGTAAAGAAAAGTTACAGACTTTAAACACTTCTGTGTTTATATCTTGTGGGAAATAAGACATTAAAGTAGAAAAAGTCAACCTGGGATGTTGATAAAAGGGTACAGTATATAAAAGTAAGAAACTCTTTTTTCTGACTAAATACACTCAAGTAAACTGGTCAAATAAAGTCAAGATGATGGTGTGTTCCATTTAAAATCATCATTTTACAAGTTGTAGATGTATATAAAGGGCTTCATTGAAGTATTTGCAGATAATGTTGAAGTAGATCTTTGCTCAGATTTCAAACTGTAGCCAACAGCAAACAGTGAAATGTATATAAACCTTACTAAGTGAAGAATGGTTCATAGACATTGGACCTTTTTTTTTTTTTTTTTTTTTTTTAAATATGGCCCTAACTCAGGCACTGCTTATCAGCATCTGTTGGTGTGATACATGTCATATATTTCATATCATTGAGATGCAGTGGTTTTGGACGGGTCAGCCATTCACCGGCGTGATCTTCTGCTTTTTGTGGTAATGTAATGTTTTCTAAATTGATAATCATTTTACCCTAAACTTCAAATGTTCCTGCCAAAAATATTAAAGAGCCATATCAGTATGACAAATCAACAACAAATCATAAATGCAGTCTAATATATCCAGCGCCTTACCATTGTTGGAAATTGATCTGACTTTTAAAGACTAAAATCACAGTTACACACACAGTTTTGTGATTATTTTGATGTTTATGACTAAGTTGATGTAAACGGTGCTGCCGGATAAGTCTATGCTCCTCCTGCAGTTGTCAAAGTTGTTGCCAGAACATTGCATGTTCACTCATTTATGGAAGAGTTTGCTGTGAATGTTGCCCTCAACTGTAGACACAGAGGTGTCTTTTGTAAAAATCCTGACTACACCCTCACAGCTGAGGGACTTCATGTGGCAGGGAAAGACACAAGCTGTGCTCAGAATAATTATTCTGTTATGTTCACACAGGTGGGGACAGTGTGGTGTGATCAGAATATTAACTGCGCCCACACAACTGGTAACTTGACAGCATTTGATGCTGGAGAGTTTCCACAAAAGTATTAATGGGAACATGGTGGAGAGAAGGTGAGAAAAGCAGGTACACAAACGAGGGAAACGGAGAAGGAAGGGGTCACATTCCTGATCTGTAGTGGTAATATGATACCAAGGAGAATCAAACTGCAATTAAAACCAGATTAAGTCAAAGTCAGAGAGAGAAAGCAATAGGTGAGACAGAATAGGGCAAGATTTAAAAAAAGAACACCATAAAATACAGAGAAAGTCCAACAATACAAAAAAATAAAGCCGAACAACCTGGGAAACACAAACATGTACTGAAACAGAGCAGGATTGTATTTTCCACCTTAATACTAATTGAAGTGAATTGCACCTGCTGTTTAATGTTAATATGTTTTGGCGGGAGCTAACGTTTGCTAATTACAACATGGTGGGGGAAATCATCGCTGCAAACAAAGAAGAAAACACTGAAAATGGCAGCAGAATATGAGCTGGTTGAAGCTCATTGTTCTTCCAAGATCTCAGAGTATCAAAAGACTTTCACGTTTGATACGAACAGAACTCTGGATTCAGTGTTTTTACAATTCATTTGTGTTCCATCTGAAATCTCCAGTTCTGTAACAGTTCCGCTCATTTTTAAATCTGAAGTAGAAGACTGCAGAAAAATCACCAACTAATGATTTAGTTGTGCACAATGAGGGAAATTAAAAGACATCAGAGCTGGATGGATGAACTTTTCAATAACATGGCATATGAAAAGGAAACTTTTCAATAGCTATAAAAGCGTGCTAAATAGAACTCTATTGTGCAGATGAAGTCACGCACATACCTCAACTTTGTATTGTGTGCAATGATTCACAATGAAAATAAAGTGTTTGAGTGGTTGTTAGTTTCTTCTGTTGCTCTATTCTATGAGGAAAAGTAAAAAGGTTTATGTGGGTCGTGCAGGGCTTTATGTTGCACTCCGGAAGGATTAAACCACAGTTACCATTACCTCTCACAAGCTACGTCGAGTCACTTCTGAAGTATGTTCTTTGTATGATGAGCATCTGCCCCGTCTTTGAAAATAGGACACATTCAAAATTGGCATTATTTTTATGAAGAATGCGAGCGTGAACTTGAGCTCATTCAACAGCACTTCACGCAGTCATTTGCACATCTGTAAATTATACCAGTTCCTTTTTGAATGTGTAAAAGCTGTCATGGAGATAATCACCAATACGACTTTATTTCAGACTTTATGAAAAAAACGTCCAAAAAACATGGGATATTAGCCATATTAGCCAACCCTGTCAGTGCATCCTGCTGCCATCCTATATTCCCACTGCAGTTTTCCACTCCCTCATCTCATTTTTAGTGGATTTCACCTCTCACTCTGGGATTCAGTCTAATAAATAAAGTATTTGCTCTCCTGTCAGGTGGCAGACTTTGTGGCCTCATTGGGCTCACAGCAGGAAGCCCGCTTTTTTTGGGGGGAAAAAAGCCTTTAGTCCAGTATTTCTTTCGAAAGTGAAATGAAGTTGTATGCAACAGCAAAGCCTAGCTTACTAACAGGTTGGAATTTTGAAATGTCACGTGACGTGATGTCTCGCGTGAGATAGCCTCCTGTTGACGGAAGAGCTCTGATTGAGAGCAGGTACTGGCTTGATTAAATTCATTCTGGACTCTCCATCCGACCACATGAAGACCTCGGGAGACTTCGGTTTGGCTTTAGGGACCCTCTACTAACTACCACGTAAGTGTTATGTTGTTTGGAGTTGTAGAAGAGGTATAAAAATAGCGTTTTGTAGCGGCAAAATGATTTGCCCCATTCACTTCCAGGCTAACGACTTTTGGCTAAAAACGGTCAAATCGAAATTCTCAAAACACATCCGCATGAGATGATTTTGATGTCAACTCAACGTATGTACTCCCAACATCCCGTAAATTGATCTAAAGTGCATTTTACTCCGGATTATCCCTTTAATACTGCTCTAAAAAGTACTGCATGAATAACTTGATTGTTCTTTCTCTGTGTCGGTAATGCTTGTTGCAGTTCAAAATAAGTCTGTGAAATGTACATTTCTAGTTATTTACACACCTGTGCTTTAAAGTTAAGGATGATGTGTGATAAAGATGATCACTTGGGATGGAAAATATATACACAACGCCACCGTATTCAGAGTGAAAACAACATTTGTGCGGAGCCACTTGTTATGATCCTGTGTGCTTGATAAATACACTGAGATAGACTGAGTGCACAAATCCTTTCAGTCTTCTCAGTCAATCCAAAATGTTGCACAGCATTAAAGCCATCAAAGTCTTTGTATTCATATATATATATGTATAATATGACCACACAGTGTGCTGGAAGGCTTTATTCCTCTCATTTTCAAGGGCTTGTGCCACCATATAGTTTGTCTGTTTGTCTGCTGCTGAGATGTTTGTAGAGATCAAATCTGTTTTTTATCCTTCCCTATGCTGGTGCACAGATTTGGTTGGCAAAGACAGCGGAAGCAAATGTTATGCCTGCTGGAGAGTAAACAAACACATCCCTGCATTTTGCACCGTAGCCAGAGGGAATGCACACGAGTTAAGAGCCATACAAAAACAATAACTGTTACGATAAGTTGAGTAGATGTAGAAGCCCACACCACAACTTTTATAACAACAACAAATGTGTTAAACACAGCCTGTGGTAGTTAATGTTGGACTGTGTTAGGCACATTTTGTTGTGTAGGATTTATCACAGCATTTCATGAAAGTTAAAAGATTTAAAGCCAATCAAAATACACCTTCTGTGGTGCATAAAGATGGATAAGACCCTCAAAGGTTGCACAACTAGCTGTTTTCTTATTCATGAACAGATTAAAGCTTAACCGCATCTCTTATTCATTTTGTTTCCGTCTCTTTTATGTGAGAAAATGAATGGCGTAGGAAACTTTTTTCCTCTGGAATCACATAGTTTGGCAATCGGCTACGAAATATGAAACATTAGATTGCTAGTTATTAAACATTCACTTAACGTGACATTAGACTGAAAATTGCACATTAAAAGCATCAAATTAGTAGTGACACGGGTGGTCTCTGAGGTTTATTCTTATACAGACACAGTACTCATCTTATCATATGTATATATGTACTTGGACAGTATATACTTAGTGCCTGCTTGATGTCACAGAATGTATCCCTTAGCGGTGTGGTGCTGCTCACACATCATTATCGTTAAAGTTGGTTGTTGTTCTTAGTGTATTCAATGTTTTTCTAATGTTCTGTGACCGTTCTGTGTCTGTGCATTTCTGCTTCTTACGGTCTGTAAATGCTGCCTTTAAGTGATTCTTCTGCTCTAAAACGCACTGCAGAGGGATTTTTCATTGTTTTCATTTCATAAGCCACCAAATGGAGGCACATGAAACCAGGGACTTCTATTTGATCAGATGTTGTCGCGCATAAGACTAACAGAACAATTTTGTCTCAGGTTTGGCTTTCAGACACATAATTGCCTCCTCTGAGATATCAGCACTGAGTCAAACCGTTGATTAAAATAACTACCCTCTTCTATAAGTGGGATCATTTCCAGTAAATTTCATTACAGTGAAATTAAACCATTCTTCACCTTGCTGTGATTAACCCTCAGGTACACAAACAATGAAAGACATATTAGTCTTACCACTTAACTCTCCCCGTCTTTCTCTACTTGAGGAAATCTGCCCACATATCCAAGGTGAACAGTCCCACTATGTGAGCTTAGTTGCATTACCAAGATGCCAAATTTTACCTGGAAGAATTACAGTACCGTCTTGTATTTCTGGTGTTTTGCAAACAAGAACATTTAAAACATGGTATGTCTTTGTAAAATAAAGCGATTTCAGAGATAAATGTTGTTTTCCTGCTTCAAACAGCTCATGTACTGATGTGCACACGGCTGGCTCAGACTCTCAGTTGTGTGATTGCAGCCGGGTCTCCTCATATCCAGTTCGGTTTCACATAAACAAACCTGAGAGCAGAGAACGGGCTCTAACCTGGACAAACGGATCATATTAAAAAAGGACTCGAGCCTGTTTGGGCCCCTGGAGGGCCTCTAATTATTTTGTGCCTGTACCATTGTAGTTTATGTGATTTCAATAATCAATAATGGGATTTTGTGCATAAACTGTTGGTCAGATGTTCCGTTTGGGCTTGTATGAGCAGACACGAGAAAATAACGCTTATTTCTGTACGGAATGAAAAAAATACTTCCTTTCCTCCCAAGCCTTTCTGCCTTTATCCCTTGTGTGTTCTTAACATTCTGTTTACTCCCCTTGTCCTACGGGTCAAAAATGACCCGCCCTACCAAAGCCCCAAAATAAAGCTTTATAACAATAAATAAATAAAACTTAATTGAATTTTAAATCAAAAATCTATTTTGTATGATGAAACCACCTGTTATTTATCTATTCAACTCAATTCAATACATTTTTTATCATATATTTTTTGTTACACAATACAAAAAGACAATCACCACTTTTCAGGATTACACTTTTTTCTTTTTACCACAAACCAACTGTCAGTTGGACCAACAGTTTTCTTGTTTTCTCAGTTTCCTTTTACATAAAGGTTTATTATTGCTATTATATAAATGTAAAGTAATTACTTCTGAATTAATCATATTGATCTCCCACTCTCGTTACGGTCGCTTGATTCAGTGGATGCTTTCAAGAGCGGACTAAAAACCCATCTGTTTCGACAAGCCTTCTAACCACAGCAGTGTATTGGCTGTTTTTATGACCACTTTGTTTATTTGACTTTGTAATATTATTATTGTTGTTAATAACTGTATGTTTTTATTGTTGACTTTTATTGTATTTTCTGTGCACTTCTTGTGAAGCACTTTGTGACCTTCATTTTCTGTGAAAGGTGCTATATAAATAAATATTACTTATTTACTTAAAAAAACAATAAAAAAAAAACAGTGAACTTTTTTCTGGTGTTTAAATGTTTTTATAATTCACGGGTCAAAAATGACCCATAAGACAATCTTTGTCCCCTAGTGGTGTACAGCCCACATGGAAACATAAACAAAAATAAAGTATGACTTTTTCTAATGATGAGGTCCCTTTAGGAAAAGTCATAAAATTTCAAGTTGGAAAAAGATAGTTTAAGGTATTTTTTCAACAACTAAACATGGTAGTGGGTCACTTTTGACCCGCAAGACAAAAGGAGGGTTAATGCCAATAATAACAAACTCAGAACACATTTATAACTCAACCATCTGTTGTTGGGTTTAATGTGAAGGCCTTGATATAATACTTTTATTGAAGGTAAAACAGCTAATGAGTTGAAAACAAAAGGACAAACCAGATAAAAGCCTTTTTAGAAGAATATGAGCGAACATAATAAGTTAAACATTAGAGTATGAGAAGCGCTCGATATAATAAAGTGTAAATGAACCTACTGCAATATATTCATGTCATTCCGTGTGCTTTTGCAGCCTCAAATCAGGTTGAATTGAGGCATAAATAGAAAGTGAGGCAGTCAGACAGTGAGCTGGCTGTCAGACACTCAGCTCAGGGTTAAATGGAGTCGCAGCAGTTCACATTATCCTCTGTTCCTCTGCATTAGACTGTATGACCATGAGCACACAGACAGAAATAATCTGCTTCCAGGACTATCTGCCAGCATTAACTTAGTGAAAATGACAGCAGCATCAGTCGGATGAAAGGTCAAACTTTTACTCTGACCTTTAGACCCTCATCATCCTCTGCGTCTGTATTCATAACTCTCTTCTTCGCCTTTCATGAAAATAGACATATGCGTGTTCTCATTTGATCAAGAACACATGAAGAGATCTACAGTTTGAAAACGAGAGGAAATGTTCAGTGTGCTATTTGCAAGAAAATCCACTTAGCAGCACTTCTGAGGCTCGTTGAATAAAAACTAATGTTTCAAGTGTTAAAACTGTCAACACAGCCATTTGTGTTTTTTTCTGAGTGGGATTTTGTGCAGGTACATTTGTAAATGAAGGCTCTTTTGATTTCCTGGAAATCTCAAGTAATAACTGGAATCTAAATATAACCTTCAAAGAGCCAAACTCGCCATTTTCCTCCTGTTTCCAATATTTGTGCTGAATTAAGCCCGCCAGCCAATGAGTGATGGACATAGTTAAAAAACAGACATGAGAGAAGTATTGACTTTGGTGCTGGCCCTCACCAATAAAGCAAATAAATGTCTGCTCCATCATGTCAGCAGCTTCCTTTAGCGTTGATCCTGCTTGTCTCCGTTTGCAAATTGCCATCTCGCCTTGTAAAATGACCCTGATGCCGTGATTTTGACTCGCTCCTTTTCATTGATTCTGATGGTGTTTTGTGTGACAGCTCCACGTGGACAGATGGATGTCTGATGTGAATGAGGAGTGGAGATTCATCCCGGATAATACCCGTGGTCCAGTGTTTCCTGGAACAACATAGCTCCAAAGAGCGGGCAGGATCCCGGCAGTCCCACTTTACACAAACTCTTCATTGATCAGACCAACCACCAGTTTCGACTTTCACTTTCCCCTCCTTCATTATTTTCATCATACTTGTTCTTCACACTGATTCTTTTGCTCTGCTGTTTGGAGCATAATACTGCGCATCTCTGATATCCAATTCTGATCAGCTGAGGAATGATTTTGCCACAAATGTTTCATTTGCATTGGGAATCAATTGATACGGCTTTGACGATGAAAGCTGAAGCTGTTGCAGTTTAATACAATATAAAATGAGATTATATTGCATCCCCTGAATCCATCAGGGAATTGAACATTCACAAAGAATTTTAGACCTTCTACTGTTCACAAAGAAGTGTTGCAGATGGGTTGAAAAGAAGACTATTAGATCACTTACATAATATTAAAAAATATGAGTAAAGTAAAATGCAGCAATAAATTATTGTAAATTCTTCCAAACATTAATTTTCAATGCATATTTAATTCACTTTCATGTGAAACCGGTGGAGTTGGCATCAGATGACCGATCGTCCAACACGGCCGCTGCAGCCAAAGCAGGAAAGAGAGACGACTCACAGCCTGATGTTTTCTCCACAGTGCAAACGTGGAGATAAATAAGATGATCAATATCACTGCCTCGTCATTTAAGCATGGATACATTGATTCAGCTGGATTCTTAAAATAGATTAGGTTTCATGATAAGAGAATTTTTTTATCTAGTCAATGAGCTTGAGAATAAATATAAATGTTTAAATAAAAATCTTAAAGATCATTGTCAAGCTTATTGTTCAAGTAAAATTGTAAATAAACAAGATTGTTAGTTTTCTAGTTATTTTAATTAGTTTTTAAAAGACTTTAAAAAGGTGTTTGCAGATATTAATATGAATCTGCACACGTGATATTGGGTCTGCGAGAAGGTGGTGAGAGGACCCGAACCCAGATGCAGATTGGAGGTAAAAACTTGATTTATTCCAAAACTGTAACAACAAAACTGATGAAACAAAAAACTAAAAAGACCGAGCAAACATGAGGTGTGAGTATGAGGATCTGACCAAAGCTGAAGACCAACCCAGAGACTATATACTGTGGAGATTGATTGATTGGTGACTGAGTGCAGCTGGATAAGTAAAGGTGAAAAGAGTGGAGCTGACGACCAGCCAGGAGGGAACTGAAGAAGGTGAAGAAATGGCAAGACTGAGACTACACTGAACGCAAAATACAGATCGTGATGCAATGTGGTGAGTTTAATACGCTGCGCACTTTCATAGGCTAATCTGTAAGATATAAGGCAGGGGAATGTTTTATTGTTCCTTATAATTTTGAGAAATGCTGAAAGTTCTGAATCTTTGAAAGGCAACAGGAAGAGGTTTTAGAGTCATCAGTCTCTGTTTCAGTTCATCTTCCAACTATAAAGATGCTTTCAATTGAAAGTTAAATGACGCAGTCAGTTAATTTCCTCCAGTCAGAGTCAGCGGGAGACTCTCTCACTGTTCATGCACCAATGTATTTTACTTTTACAACATTCTAAATATCTAAATTAAATATGGGAACCTATCTTGAAAGCCTGATTTGCTCCGGAGCAGGTTGGGTTTCCAGCACAAGTCGCCGTGATGCTGCTCGATAAGAAGTGAACTCGCTTCGGAATACTAAAAAAATGCAGAGTTGCACCTGAAATTAACTTTCTAAGCCACTAATTGACAGTACAGACCCCTGCGGCGGCTTGGCTGAAATCAGAATCATGTACAGGCGACTTATAAAGAGCAAAAACATAGAAATGTGGTAGACAGCACCAAAGTGGTTGCACTCTGATCCTGCTGTGCCACAACTTGACAAATAGGAGTTCGTGGCATTGATGAAATCCAACTATTCGTGTGATTTGTTAGAAATTCCGGGTTTCATCTCAGTCACTTTTTCACCTTCTTGTTCAGTCAAGTGCTGTTCGTCCATAACTCGGCTCGCACATCAGCGACACCACGCTGAGTATGAAAATAGAGCCTCCTATAAATTATAGGTTCTACTTCACATCTTGTCAAGCTTTTAAGTGTGCAACTGAGATCATCACCATGGAGACAACTGGCCTCCGTGTTGCATTTCACAGAGAAATGTAATATTCTGATGCAGCTAACGCTTATTAGACAGCTCGCTTCACAAGGACACGCTGAACTGTTGGCACAGCTCGGCTCTTTGTGCCGGTGAACACGGGGTTCTCCGTCACTTATTTCAGCTTGTGTTGTAGTTTGGTGATTCACAGTGTAGGTGAGTGCATCTTGATGAAGTGAACTGCCGTGAGGGGCCAAGTCACACATGAGTCAATGATATCTGCGTCAAAGCTTGTTCGTGCACAGCCGGAAAAGCACAAATGCAACCAAAATTAAAGAAAAGGCAAATGACATGAGGACAGGCACATGAATTCTGAAATAAACCATCGTATCGGCCTGAAGACGCCATGTTTTTGAAAACTAAGAGAGCAAAAGTAGCAAAAGTAGATAGTTATTTATTCATTAATCAGACTGGGAATGCACGGAGGAATTAAGCCTTCAGTCTTTTATTTCCTTTTGTATATATAGATTATAGAAATCCCCCCCCCCCTCCTTTCCCTCTTCAAACTATTCTTATTATTATTTACTTAATTTCATTTATTTACTTATTCTTTTTTTTTGTTATTTTATCTTTTGATTAATCTTACTTTATTCTATTTTAACCTTATTATCATTATTATTACTACTATTGTTATTATTGTTATTACACATTTATTTATTTTATTTTATTTATCCTTTTTAAATATATACTGTATATGTATATTTCATAAGATATCTGAATGTACTTATTTATTACTTATTTTATTTCATTATTGTTATTGCTGTCTGTGTGTTTGTTCGATAATTCATTGTGAAAAATCAATAAAAATTGTTGAAACTAGAAATCAACAAAAGCAGAATAGACTCAAAGTAAAAATACATTTTGATAAGAAATTAAGTTAAAAGAGGTGTGTACGGTTTTATTAAACTAACTACTTTAATCTAATACCGTAAAGGGTGTTCTGAACTGATGAAACAGTGTCACACTCAAGCTCAGACCTCCGATCACTGTATTTTTCGTGGTTTATTTTTGTATAAGCATTTATGCTTTACATGCTATGCTGACTAGCACCTATACAGTAACCGTGCCGTTCGCCAGGTAATCAACTGAAAATGACACAAATATAAAACAAAACCACAACATTATTTACACAGACATTTTATCCACTGTATAATCCGCATACATAAACATATTTATGGTATTTAAAGCAAGTTTTAATCACTTTTTATACATATCTCTTAACTCACCAGCTCAGCTTCACCAGTCAAAACAATGACAATCCATAAAAAGGAAGATCCGGCAAGTTACTACATCCGCCCCCAAATAAAAACGGGGGTAAATTCTAACACAAGAGGTCACTATGAAATCACCACAAATGTAACAAATGGTAGAAAATAAAACAACATGTTTTAAAATGGGAGAACTTCACACACAAGGTGCATTTATATATATATATATATATATATATATATATATATATATATATATATATATATATATATAACAGACTTGCATAATAAGTACATATTTACAGTTTTCATTAGACATTTGCTGATTTGTATATACTTTTACTACTTTTTACAAATATAGTACACACTCACATTCACACATTTATGATTCCTGTGCATGTCGACCAGCCCTACATTTACGTATTCTTCCACATATATAAACCTGAGCTCTCACATTCAGATTAAGAAACAGGTTCACAATTATTCACATACATTTTCAGATATCATTGCTTTTTTTAACACCCTTATCTACACATCTATTAGATTAAACATCAGACAGTGGCTCATCTTCTTCTTCTTCTTCTTCTTCTTCTTCTTCTTCTTCTTCTTCTGTCTTCTGGGGAGAATTGTGTTAAGTTATGCTTATATGAAAGCACCTACTTGATCTGTATGGTGCTGGAAAAAGATGTTGAAAGCCATATAAAGTTAATGTTCTGACTTTCTCAGGTGCGAACTACAATAGCATGTCAGGCAGCTCGTGTTAGACACTGACGGTGAAGCTTAAACTGCTGGCAAAATACGTCACGTTTTCATTGGTTTATTTATTCACTGAGCTTTGTGCAACAAGAAAGGTTGAGACAGATGCCGATTGCCCAAGAAAATGAGATTTTTCAATCAAGCGACACAACAAACAATTCATGACATTGGTTCAAAGTCAGCAATTAAATATATTTTCATTGTGCTCTCCTGAGACTAACACACACACACAAAGTCACATGCTAACAATATTTTGCCCTCCAAACTCAGTCATTTGTTGACAAAGAACATTTTTCTGAATCTGGTCATTTCACCAACACCAACATGAGTTCTGACACGGATCAAGTGCAGTTACATTTAGCTGTTAAGGTCATTTCAAGCTGATTCTTGTCAGGTATTTTTGTTGCTTGCCATGACATTTATGAAATCTTAGTGAGTCATTCTATCACGTTTGTGGTGCATTGAAGGTCGGCTCCACCAACACAGTGCATGTGCTGGTGGAGCCAAAGTTGGAACCATTGTCGTCAACAAATTTTAAACGATTTCTTTATAAAACACGAAGAAAGCATTAGCAGTAAGAGTCTTTGTTCCACACATCGGGTCTGCAGTGTTACCAACAAAGTATTCTCGAGCAAAACATGTCTCGCACACACATAGGTAAACAGAGCCAGACAAATACCAACAAGCCTGTGGAATGGCTCTATGGTAGAGTATGTTGCTACCATAGACCATCTACGCCTGCACTTTAATATCATTAAAAGCAAAGTTCACAGAAATCTGAATTAATTGGCTCTTTTAATTTCTCATGGAATAAAAAATAGCTTTTAATTTCAGTTATTTCAGTGTTTTAGTAAATATGCATTGCAGCATGAAAATATCTGCTGCATTCTGAAGCTTCGGAGCGAACGCTAGAGTCACGGTGTAGTTATACTAGCATAGCGTTAAGAACATAAGAACAGAAAACAATTAGCTCTCTAAGGTTAAAGAAAACAGCAGCCAGCATCTCTAAAGACCCCCAATTTACTAATTTTATCATGTTTGTTTGGCTTGTTATGGCTTTTGTAGGTGCATCTGATGTTTGCACAACAACCAGGATCAATGACTTTCAGAAGTATTTGCTTGGTTAATACCATATTTACCAGTTAGTGGTGGTAAACTGGGTTCTTTCTATGGAGCCGGGTTACTCTGAGTCACTCACTAAAGTAATCCAGTTCACTTGACCACTACTACTGATGATTATAACCAGAGCATGTGCATAAAATATATCAGCCACATAACGAACTTGTTTATTTCACTGATAACTTCCCTGTTTCCAGGGAATCTGCCTCATATATTTAGCAGCAGCCGGCCAGAGAACTCAGGATCCGGGTTAATGGAGACCTCAGACTGCTGATTCGAACCATTAGCCCGGGTGATCCAGGACCCGACCTGCTCCATTACCGATGTAACGACCTATGTGTCACACTAACAACATTCAGGGATTTAAAAAGTTAGACCTAACTGACAATCCAGACAGTGGTGTCAACATCCACCTTATATGTAGACTAAATCATCATTTTCTGAAAAACTCAGTCTATGATTTGACCAAAATACACTGGGTTGGGATGTCCAAAGCTTTACCATCACAGAATAACCCAACCCACACTCATTTGGTCCTGCCAGGGTCTTAAACGGCATCCATCAGACCATTTAACCTGAAGAAATAAAGTGCCCTTGTGTCTTTTCATTGAGTCTTTTCAAGCATTCAAAATGACTTAGTCACAGCTGTCAGTGTAAACAGAGGTACTGTAACTCTGCCCCTTCTCTCCAATCTAATCTCATGAATACACAGCTAGAAAGAGAGAAGGACACCCTGATAATGCCCTCCATCCATTATGTATGCGTTTGTGAGTCCCAATCCAAACTGTGTGGTTTAATGTGTGTTTCATAAACATATTCAAACACATGCAGGTGAGTGGTTTTTCATCCTAATGGCTCTGTAACCTCTCTGTAAGGCATTTGACGTATTCCCAGACAGATTCTCCTTTCACTTTGAGCTTTTTGTTTGCTCTTACAATCCAGCAAAAAGCTCCACCCTCTCCATGCCTGTGTGGTTTAATTAAGCTCTTTAACTGAAACCTCCTAGTTTCAAAGCAGTTTCTCAACTTTAGCTGCCATTGGAAACCATATTTACACCCTGAGAATGTAGCCAGTGTTCTGTTTAGCATCCAATCCATCGTATTATTGATAACATAAGAAAACTGCAGCTGTGGACAATAGAAAAAGTAACTGCTTATTGAGCTAATTGCCAGATTTTTGTGGCAAATAGACTGGCTGGCAGTTTCGAACCCACGAACGTTACATATTGTGATAACTTTAGTTATGCTTTAAAATGCAAAATTATATAAACAACTACGACTAAAATGATTAAAAATCTGCACGCATCAAGGTCATTTTAGGCATTCATTGGTGTTACTGACAACTGACCTATACTACGTATGGACTTCGATCACAATTATGTGTGGCCACAAAATAAAAGATCTTTTAGTAAATGTGTCCATGGTAAAGTGAGTCGCCCTTTAAAAGACAAAGAGACGACAGAAAGGCTGTAGCTCTCTTAAATGATGCAGTTGTGCTAAAATGCCATCTGCGCGTGCTCCTGTTTCCAACGCCAAGATGTTTAACAGGTGTAGTCGTAATTATGTTTAGAACCATAGTATAGCCAGACAGCATGCTTAAAAAAGTGATTTATCACTAAACACACGGCGTATCTCAGGGTTGCCACACAGTGCAGTGGAATTGAATATCAAAAAGCTGGTTAAAATGCAGCACGAGCACCGACTAAAAGAAACAGAAGAATTTCAATTGGCTTCAGCTTTGTGAAAATGATCTCTCTTCTGTTATGTTGTGAAGGGCTCATAAAGCGGAGTGGAACACATCAGTACTGGCTTTAATGTTTGCAACACTCCTTTATTTGCCCTCATTCCGCAGCCGCTGGAAATGATTGACTTTAACAAGCTCAAAACCATAAATTTACGCTGCACTCGTTAAGCTAATTTGTACCAACTTCCTCTGAAATACCATATACAATAGTAATCGATGTGATAGTTAGTCTTTGCAGTTAAAGTGAATCAATAAAACATTCAAATGATGCAAAGAAAGCAGTCCATTCATGCATCCATTCATAGAAATGGCTATTTTATTTATTTTACACTCTTATCTCCCTTATTAGTCCCTGACTACAAGAAAATATATATATTTAGATATGGATGTTTTGTGTGTTTAAGGTGAGGAGGGGAAACTTGGCAGCCATCGATACAGGAAAAATGACATTTTGATGCGATACATTATTATTTTTCCATTGACTGTAAGCCATGATAATTCTTAATGCCTAAATTTAATTTTTGTAATGTGTAAATAAACAAAAATTATTACAATCCATTTCCAGGTAAAGTCAGTTTAAAACATCAGAGATTAAACCGAGACTTGATCTCAGTGGTTTGGTTTGACAGATACAAATCAGTAGATTAAGTCTATTGTAGATTATTGGATTTATTGTAATGCAACACTTTTTTTTAGCCTTGACTTGAGAGGTGAGTCACTAAAAAGATGATAGATGACAGCTGTTCCTGAAATCTTGCTGATGGTTTGCTTAAAATACAGGTGCTTCTAACGGCGGCTCTATTCCAAAACCCAAAAGTCATGTCAGAGCCCTGAAACTGAAGCAGCCAAATGGAATTCAGCCAGTATTACTTTCAGCATTTACACCTGTGTTTATATCGCAGCAAAGTGCCAAAATGTCCTTCTTGAGAAATGCTAATGAAGTGTAGCTGCATGCTAAGACGGGATACTTTCTTTTTTTTTTTTTTTGCCTCGCACTGAATGCCAAAACACTGACAAATCAGGGAAAATAACTGGTTTCATAATCAGGCCTTGTGTGTATTTCTTTATTGCTTTGCTCACTTTCTGCAGGAAAGTCGAGGAAGTATTGATGCCATGCAAAACTTCGGTGTTCCATATTTATGAAAAACATTTAGATTGCATCGGGAGTGCTTGTAAAATAGTATTTCACCTCAGCATTTTTTCGATTTGCATTCCACCTCTCCATCCCGTTCTGGCCATTTCCCTCCTCCTCCTCCCCATTGTCAGCCTCTGTTGCCTTTCTTTTCTTATTATATTCCTTAACTGGCTTTACCCTTGATTTATGACTAGTAGCCATGCTCATGTGCTCATGTTATCTTGAAGCAGAAAGAAAGGATAGCATTTCATCTGAGGTTCTGCAGGTTACACACACAAACATACACCTTCCCAACTGAATAGCGCACAGAAAGAGAAACATCCTGCTGCTTCAAACCGAATACATGATGCTGCTGACCTGTACAGCAATTAGACATTCACATGGAGGGATGTACCCACACAGATGCATGGTAATAGACACTAATTATCCATGCATGGTCACAGATACGCTCATAGCTTACTGACTTAGTGAATCTCAACGAATCAGCTTCAAGTGAAAAAACTTTCCACGACACCAATAACCTCAGAGATATCAGATGTCACTGTTCTGACGTATGCTGCCATTAACTGCTGTACATGTGTGTGTGACTTTATTAAAAGAAGCAGGAGAAACACAAGTTGCTCCTACACCTGAACAATAACTGTCTCCCACACAAATCCTGCTGCGAAGGACTGATGAAACATTATAACGTATCATGGTAACAAAGCCAATCATTTAATTGGTTATCTTTGTCCTAACACGATACCATACGCTCATATTTTTGCTGCACTATTTCTTTGAATTTGCTCTTTCTGTCTTCCTTTATTTACATTTGCTATTTTTGTCCCATTTTACCCCCATTTGTAAATCGCTTTTATGCCATTTTTACATTTTTTTTCCTATTTCCATGCTTGTGTTCTTTTAAGAATAGTTTTTACTCTGTACAGAACTCTGGTTCGTATTTCTGCCAGAAAACAGAATAAAGTTGAGTTGATGGTGTTTGTTCTCGCTGTTTTAAATCGATGTTTTTTTATTCAAATTGTGCAAAGATAGCAACAACCAGACTGCAATGATTAAAATAAAAAGGGTTATTTTTGCAGTTCTTTTCAGTGAGAACCAAACGAGTATACTTTTTTCAACCTTGTGTTCGAATGAGGCGAGACATTTTTCAAAAATGTATTGATAGAAAACATACTTGTTTAACAACCAGACTCTCACTTCAGTCATGCTGTTTTGATATGTACAGATTTTGCATTATGTGGCTGAAATATAACAGGTCCTCCCTGCACCACGGGGTCTGAAGGACAGAATATGTTGCCACAAATTTACTTTATTATACCATATCATTCAGCATTAGTGGAGATTTGCAAGCTAGCCATGATGTGCACACAGGTTCGAACTGTGTGGTGATAATAATAGGTTAACTCCTCTTCAGCCTGTAGGATTCAGGGTACAATATCTGCTTAAACAATTGGATTTCATATCAGTTAAATGGACTCAGGTCCAGATGAGGCTGAGCTGTCTAAATGTTTTATTTTGGTTTTAATGTTTTTTTAATGGTAGATTTATCTAGTTTCCCATTACATTTGTCCACATGTTCAGTATAAAGTAGTATCACCATCCAGGCTAAGAAGGCAGGAAATTCTACTTGCAAAATTTTGACATGGTTTACCTGTAAACCGTTGACAACCTTAAGAAGCGGGCGGTAAATGCATTGTGCAAAGCAGAGGTTTGTTTTTATTGTAGAGTCATTACCACTCTGAGTCCAGCTTTCCCCACCCTCTCCACCAGAATCGGGCTCACCTGTGTCTCCCTGCTTCCGGTGAAATTTTCCTTGGCTAAAGAGTGGAATACTAACCAGACTGAGCTGATCCGCTTCTCCTGGAAACCTTTCTGGGACACTTACCTTCCCTACGCACCTGCCTGCTCACCCTTTGATGGAAAAAGATGACTAATGGTCTTCTCATGGAGAGTTTCCTCCAGGGTTAGGGACAAAATATTCCATACTCCCTCCCTCCAATGGGAAGTTCACTGTGGAACCTTTTCATCGGAATCACTTGAACTCTCGGCTGCTTCAGATTCCCATCTCAGTTATTTCCTTGTGCAAAATAAAAGCTATGACTCCAGTCACTGTTTGCCCAAACAGCCTGTGACAGAGACAAAGAATTACTACACTTATTTTGATATCCTCTGTAGCATTTATCCTGTCGATGATAAAACTCATGCACTTGATGCTATTTTAGAGCACAAATGACCTCACAATTCCCATTTTGATCATTTCAGAGCATATTTCTGAGTGAACTAAGATGGGTCAAATATGATCTCCCACAAAACAGAGAAACGGGATGTGGGGAACCAATTATTCAAGTTAAATGAGAGATCATCTGAGACTTAATTGATTTCTTGACAAGGTGGTGTTCACTTTGGGTTTGACGGGCAGCTACTTAATTGCGGTGCACAGCTGACAGCTTTCTGAGCACAGAATCATGTTCCCTGGGAGCAACTGTTAAAGAGCCTCGATGCTGCGCAGCAAAAACAAAGTCAAAGTATTCAGTATCAATCCATCATGGTGCCTTTGGCGATAATGTTTTAAGGTGAGGGACATGTTTCAATAAACAAAGAGCTTCAACAAAACATCCCCTAATTGCACACAGAAACAAACAACCATGAATGCTAGAGAAATTATATCATATATGTATTTTACATCAACGTTTAACTACTTCTTGACATGTTTTTCATGACAGTCGTGCATATTTCCCCAGATTAATCCCCCTGATATCCCCCCAACCTATTTTAGAACCACAGATTGTGTGATCTGTTCATCAGAACTGTTGGTTTTGGTGGTTTCATCGGTTTGAGCAGTTTCCCGCAGTTAAACACATCATTAAGCTATCCTTTGCACTTGTGTGCGTACTGAAGGAATCAATAAACAGACTGTAGATAGAGTTTGTCTGCCTTAAGTCAGGTGATATCATTGTTTCTTGGTGGTTTGTCCCTGTTTTTAAGATTGGGTTAAAACAACTAAGCTACAAAACCAACTGCTACAAGCAACAAGCTTATTTTCTTTAGGAAGACCAAAAAAATTGCTTAAACTCTACAGTTTATGCAGTGATGGGGAGCTTGACAGATGTGCGTTAAAAAAGGAGCAATCTCAAGCTTCTTGCTGATTCAATAACTAACGCTGTGTTATCTAAGTGAAAAATGCATAAAAAAACGTCATTAAGCCGTGTAGTAAACAAATCTTGGTTATATTTATGAGTCTGCTACCAAAGCCAATGAGCTGTTGAATGGGAAAATTGCATTTGGCACAAAATATCAGCATCATCAAAAGACTTAATAAGATAAATGTATGACAGATTTATACACAGAGACGTGCAGAAAAGGAGCTCATTGGCAGCGTTGTGACAGAACTTCTGCTGTGTGTATGTTAGGCAGTACATTAAGTGTTTCAGCAGCTATCCTCTTCTTTATTGATCTCATTTTTTTCAGTATTACATGAGCTGGAGGAGACCAGCATAGCGGAAACATACACATGCACACTCAGACACACAAAGAAACGCAACACGGGGTGCAAAACAAACTTAAGAGAACAGCCATAAATCAATAAGAGTTGTGGAGTCAGTGAGCAGAGAAGATTGGATTGTATTAAAGCGCTGCTTTTCGTTTGATAGTAGAAAAATGTGTATGTGCACACATCCACCATCGCTGATTTTTCTAATTACACCACCTCATTATTTGTAGATGCTAACTGCATCTGCTAAGTTCAATTGTCCACTGGATTCAAAAGATATTGTTATATTGATTGCTCACCATCAACTGAATACATAACAGCTGTGTGCATGTACTGCATGCGTATACAGAATGTATTATGATGAGCTTCAAATGATCAATTCCTCTTTGGCTATTCGTGGTTATTCAGCAGTGGCGGATTGCAGTCGCTAAAGAAATGGAACAAATCACCATAATTCATCCCAACCTTTGTCAAAACACAAGTAAAATATTCAAAATAATGGTGGAAAGCAGTTTTATCAACCGAGTTTAACCCAAAGTTCATGACTCATAACACACTAGATATCTTTCCTGTGACCCAAAAATGTCAACCTATCCAAATTTGGAATTTAGTCTAAAATATTCTGGTATTTACAGGTCTGTAAAGAACAGATTTCAAGCTTATGTTAGACCAAAGTCCAAAGTGTTACCAAAGTCAGCCTGGTCCCAAATGACTGCAGTAGTAGCGAGTATTTATCAGCTCAGGGTCCGATCGGCTTTGATAGCACAGCTATTTTTTTCTTTGCATTCATACAGGTTTCATGACCGTAACATCTCACATTGAGGCTCTAAGACTGACAGCAGCAACACAGCCTGCTGGATACATTGTGAAACCATCACTGCTCGGTGTAATAGCTTAACTGTCCTGTAGTGCTACGACGTTTTCATTGTAGCCATATGGCTTGTCCGTAAACCATTAGCATACTAAAAGTAGACATGCTACACTTGACCTGAGTTATTATGCCATGAAGCTACTGAATCTGCTTCTTTCCATGTTGTGTCAAGCCCCAGCATATTTTATGCTCTTTGTGTTTGCATATGTGTATGAGGAAGGTGAGATTGTTCTTTATTTATCTAGCTGAATGCTCCAGCTTCAGCTTCAGCTTGAGGTGTTGTTTTGTTGTAGCTTTCTGAGGGAAGCAAACATGTGGGGCTTCTGCTCTGTCTGCTCTTTTATATCCGAGATTATTGAGAAAGTTGTATTTAACCAGCTCAACGACTTTCTGAATGAAAGTGGAAGTCTTGATAACTTTCAATCAGGCTTCAGACGTCATCACAGCACTGAAACAGCTCTGGTCAAAGTGTTAAACGACATTAGGTTGAATACTGATTCTGGTAATGTTTCAGTCCTGGTTCTGTTGGACCTCAGCGCTGCGTTTGATAGATCACAGAATCCTGTTGCACAGGCTGGAAAACTGGGTTGGACTTTCTGGAGCGGTCCTTAACTGGTTCAGGTCCTACTTAGAAGGCCGGAGTTATTTTGTTACAATTGGCAGCTATGAATCTGAGCGAGTGGCCATGACTTGTGGAGTCCCCCAGGGGTCAATTCTTGGACCTCTTCTGTTTAACTTGTATATGCTCCCTTTAGTTCAGATATTGCAGAACTTTAACATCAATTATCACAGTTATGCAGACGATACACAACTTTATGTGTCTCTGTCACCAGACGACTGCAGCCCAGCAGACGTACTGTGTCAGTGTCTGGAGGAAGTAAACACCTGGATGAGAGAGAATTTTCTACAATTAAATGAAGACAAAACTGAGATCATTGTGTTTGGGAGCAAAGAGAAGAGGGTCAGCGTTGATAAATATCTTGAGACTCGGGCCCTTACAATCACTGACCAAGTTGGTAACCTCGGAGTGTTGATAGACTCAGATCTGACTTTCAGCCGCCACATCAAAGCTGTCACCAAGGCAGCTTTTTACCATCTCAGAAACATCAACAGAATTAAAGGTTTCCTCTCCCAGAAACACCAGGAGAAACTCATCCATGCATTCATCTCCAGTAGACTCGATTACTGTAATGCTCTTTTAACTGGACTTCCCAAAAAGAGCATTAAACATCTGCAGCTCATCCAGAACGCTGCTGCTGGAGTTTTAACCCGCACTAAGAGATCTGAACACATCACAGCAGTTTTAAAATCTTTACACTGGCTTCCAGTCAGTCACAGAATAGATTTTAAAAGCCTGCTGATGGTTTACAAATCCCAGAACGATTTAGGCCCAAAATACATCTGTGATATGTTCAGAGAATATAAACCCAGCAGAGCTCTTAGATCCAAGGACTCGGGTCAGCTGGTCCAGTCCAGAGTCCAGACTAAACATGGAGAAGCAGCATTTAGCTGTTATGCTGCAAACAAGTGGAACAAACTGCCAGTGGAGATTAAACTTTCACCAAATGGAGACATTTTTAAATCCAGGTTAAAGACATTTCTTTTCTCATGTGTCTATGCATGAAATATCTTTTAACTTATCTAGACTGTTGCCTGTTTTCATTGGTTTCTCTTTATATTCTTTTATGTATTTTTAATGCTTCTCACACTCCCTGCTGCAATGCTTTTATTTTATGTAAAGCACTTTGAACTGTTTGTACATGAAATGTGCTATATAAATAAATTTGATTTGATTTGAAGTGTTTGCAGAAAGCCTGCTGATGCATGTCGATCTGGACTTTAAAAACGGGTACAACAGCAGTGTTCATCCATAGTTTTCGGTTTAATGCTCTTGTGGGCAGTTTATGATCTTTAACACTGAAGTTGACTGAAGATCACTTTTTCTAAAACTGCAAGTGGAGGCATAGCAACCGTCTCTATTCTGAAATCTCACATTTTGGTGAGAGCGACCTGCATAAAAGTTTCGTCTCTGATGTCCTCGAATGCTGCGCCTGGCATCTGTTTTTGCATAATTTTCAGAATTTTCTCCGAGGGGTCCATTTCATCATTTACAGCACCTGTCAGATGACAGTGTTGAGACCTATGGGTCATTGTAACACCTTCTGGAAAATTCTGAACAGGTTTCTGAAGGGATCCTTATCAAGGTCTTCTTTTCTTTGCAGGAATATGACTGAGCCTCATAGATGCGGGGGCTTCTACTCTGATGAAATAAGATTGGTTTTTTTCCACCCCCTGTAGTTGCTGTCGAGGTGCTCGTTTTGGAATATGAGGGATTAGCTTTGGATTCAGCAGTTTAATTTCTGACATTAAATTAATTTCATGTGCCTGACGTTATTTAATTTAATTTAAGATTACTTTATTGTCATGTTGTCACACGAAATTGCTCCTCAACCTTTGACCCATCCAGGTTGGCTCCTGTCCAAGGGCTCAGGGCACCTCCAACTGTCAGTCCACCAATCTTTTTGAGCGGCGAGAGTGGGAATTAAACCGCCAACCTTCCAGTTAATGTACAACCCACTCCAGCCACTGAGCCACAGCTGGCCTGTAGTAATTATACAGTATAGTACAGAAAATTCCCCCAGACCTGCATCTTTTATAATGAATATGGGACTTTGGAACCAAAGTAAGACAAATCACGTGTGTAGATTAATAAATGTATGATTATCAATGGGTGGTTGCTTTTTTAAAAGGATTTCAAACCGCATTAAAGCAAATGTATAAAAACAGGAGGTTTTTTTTTGTTTTTTTTTAAAGTAGGAACTAAATGTGCGTTTGATGCACCGCAGGGAAGCAGCAGCTGTTCTGGGATCAGCGGGGAGTTCATTCCACCACTGCAGAGTACATTTCTGACAGTCATGCAGTCCTTTGAGTGACAACACGGCCAAAGGCAGATGAGTGCAGCAGTCCGGCAGGGCCAAAGCTTTAGACCATGACTGGGAGGCACAATGCCTGGAGAGGTAAAGCACCTGGATCATCTGATGGAGGGAGTGACTCACCAGGACACCTTCCAACTGGGAATCTAGCTGCAGCAGTACCATTTTAGTCCAGGGTCACATGTAAATGGTACCAAACGAGTCCCTCACACGGAGGTGGAGCAGTTTGAATGAGAGACACAGTCACTTCAGTCACTTTGTGTGTGATTGTTTTCAGTTTTCTTTCTGTGACGTCTCATTTCTTTTTTTTTTTTTAACATTCTGTTTATTGGATTTTTCCATATTCAAGACAAGTATTTGAATAACTCATTCTGAACATATTTTCAACCCGAGCCCCCCTCCCACTCCCTCCCCCCATTTCCCATTACTAGTATGTATGTCTACAGAAATGTACTTAAATACAAATTATAATACAATCGGAACATAACGTAAAATAGGCACAAAAAAAGTGAATAAATAAATAATATAATAAAACACTTGAAGAGAAGTACATAGTGAAAATACATAGATAAATATATAAAAGAAAAGCTAAATAAAATATAAATAGTTTCTCTAGTCAGCAGCTATATCTGGTTTTGGTGTGGCCTTTCAATCAACTATGCCCGCTGTGTGCAGATGCTCAATCAGATTACCCCATATTCCCTCAATTTGATCTGGTCTTTGTACATTATTTTACGTCTCATTTTTCCTTATTTCTTCTCATCTTTACATCTACATCTACATCTTTGGCTGCTGTGTACTGATTTGCTGCTTCATCCTGCTGCGGTCATTTCTCATGTCTCCTTGTAGTTGTTTTGAGCTATTGATTATTTTTGTATTTATTTTCAACCTTTGCTGTCATTGTGCCTGGCTGTGTGCTAATTTACTTTAATTTCTATTAAAGTGAGTTTTAACTTGAGTGTGCACTAGAGGAAAAGGAGAGAAAGAGTGAAATGAAAGAAGATAAACTGCATCACGATTAAGAATAAACCCTGCTGAGGTCATTTACATGACTGATTATCAAGTCAGTAAAAACCTTAGAAGTGAATGAGAAGCATGTCTTATAGCTGATAAAGATCAAATTAAACTTTAAATTATCCACCTAATTTCATAGTAACAACGGATGCTGAAAAACATTCAAATAGTGCTGTTAACCACACAGTTATTATCAGAACTAAAGAAATAAACAGCAGACGATAGATCAAAATAGAAATAAAAATCAGTTTAAGACTAATGGCTCCATGGATAAGAGAGCTTTGAGTCCATTTGTGGCTATCTTGTATTTCCACAGACGCTGAAGTTGTGCCGACTGGTAGATCCTGATATCGTGCGTTCTGGCTCACGACACCTGATGGAATTGAGTCCACACGGTTTTGTCCAGATTACGGATGCATTCATGTGTGGCTTTGGTTGACTGTGGCTGGTTGCGTAAACAAAAGAAAAAATGCAGTTGGGTTGCACGTATTTTACTAACATGAGAGCGCTCACAGCACAGCGTATGTAACACATCCTGTAACACTTTCAGGGAGGTTGCATTTCTCTTCCTTTCTGTTTTATTTAAAGCCATGTTCATGAAAAAAAAAACACTTTTATGTTTGATGTTGGCAGAAGGGTGGAATGAAGAGATCTAGAGAATAAAAAACATGACCCTGAAGGGTTGTATTTCTTTTGCAGTTGCAGTACAGTAGCTCTTTTTATAGCTTTTCCTACTGGAAATGAAAAGCAGCGTATTCCTGTTTGAGCTGCCAGAAGGAGATGGTAGACTTTGCATCTTCTCTGGTGAAACAAATCTGGAGATAAAGATTCAAGTCTGAAGTTGAAGCTCAAAGAGACATATCATAGATGTTAGTGAAGCCTTTGACCAAACAGAACAAAAAGGAGGCCCTTGGTCCGGTTGTGAAGAAGCACAGATTTCAACCATATCCCATCTAGGTTTTGGCATCATTCACACACTACAGGTTAGTTTAAAATGTCTCAGAACACCAGATTTCAGAGCATCTGGAGGATAAAATCTGGACATTCTGGATTTCTCAGTGAAGGATAATGATGTAGTCTCAACAGTTTCTAACACGATATACTTTTGTGACAACTATTTACTTTGAAAATAGATATTATCAGAAGAAAATAGATGTATCTACTATGACATATTCATGAAATAAATTCATTATCTTACAGAAGTCATAATAAAGAGTCATTCTGTCAGCTAATTGCAGTAGGCAGAAAGGACTTGCTGTACCTTATTGCTGTTTAGTTGAGGAAGCTTCTGATTGAAGACACAATCTGAGTCATGTTGTGGATGAGCAGTGTTTTTCATAATGCTGAGAAGTTTGCGTAACATTCCTATTTCCAAAATCAGCTCGAGGGGGTCCAGAGTGTCCCCCAGCACATGACCAGCTTGTTATTTTGGCCACTTGCGACCGGAAACAGTGGCCAGAAAAGCTCTCCACCACGGATTTAGAGACGATTTGTAACATCTTGCTGCAAGCACTGAAGCACCTAAACTTCCTCAACAAGTGGAGTCTCCTCTGTGGTCCGCCAGCTCTTCTCCCAGTTTGGAAATGGTGTTCCCATTTCCCTGCGGTCCATCACTGGCACACACAACAGTTCAAAGTCATCCTTCAAAACTCACATTGAAAAAAACATGATGTACCATCCGTTACTGCGGACACGTTTTTTTGATCCCATACCAACAACATTGCACATATTCTGCATTTCGGTAGGTGAACCTTCTTTATTACAATTTAAATTCAAGGTTAGGGGTCTGATTTGTTCTTGGAGTTTCATATTTTCTCATATTCTGTTAAATGATTGTTCTATGAAGACTGAACGCTCTTCCTCCTTTGAAACGCAGCGGTGATAAAATAAACACAGCTTGACAGCTGGATCCCAGCTGGCTGCAGAACACACGAGCAAACTTCACAGACAAAAGTACATGTCTGGTTCCGTCTTAATGAAGCCAACCTTGTCAAGGATTCTAAGTAGACGCTAACTAGTCTGCTCCCACTTCTTTACGCAGACTGCTGTGACACCGTCTTTGGGGAGCGAGGCGCAGACTGATGCATTGCGCACTAAATTGGTGCCAATTACGTCTGCACACAGAGAGACTGATAGAAGATAAAAAAAGAGAGATGAAAGAGAAGCCTATTAAAATAAATAACTCAAACATTACGTAAGTGATGACCTCTTGTCACACAAATGCACCAGGAAGCCTGGAATGGAAAAGCACTTGATTATGGTCTGATAGATGTTCAGCAGCAGCACCTCCTCTTGTTTTCATTTGCATTATACAGAACTGCTTTTAAAGTGCATTCTCTGCTTGTCCTCTTTAAAACCAATTACCTGCTTATTTGGCATGTGGTGTATTTGCTCTGTTGTATATAATCTACTGTATTTCTGCACATTATTCTATCATTTCTGCAAGCAAAGCGCATGGGCGCAATTGGGTACGGCAAGGTATGGCAGCTGCCACACCTTGGCTTCAGGGGAAAATGTAAATATTCGTTTTTCTTTTAAATTAATTTATGGAATTACTCTATCAATTTATATTGATTATTCTATTATTTAATATATAAATGAACTACAAATTAAATTCTGAACAACACTATCAATTTATCTAAGTATCATCTTCCCCAACACTTGTATCCTCTTTTAAAATGTGGTATCTCCCAGCCCCCCCCTCCCTCCCACGAGATGACGGAGCCTGGAGGTCAAAGCTGATGTTATTAGCGGGATTTGTTGTTTGCTAATTAATGTAAAATATGAAAAGGAAGCAGAAAACTTTAGATCACCAAAAAAAGGGCAAGTGATGATGGGTCCAATGTTGCCCCAGCGGTGGTGGAAGGAGGACCAAGTAGTGAAGGCGGGATTCAGGCTGTCAGGCTGTCCACTTCTAGCCTGGGTGCCAGCCGAACTTAGCCCCGTCCATAAAATGTTTGGTAGGGAAGTTCGGTCTGGCTCTGCTCAGTTGGGAAATCTCTATGCTCGACATCAAAACAGTCGATCCAATCAGATTTCCAGGCCAGGCTTTATACGATGATGGACAAATGATCAACAGGGACATTATCGACTACGTCACTAAAGAGCACTTGGTTTGACTTCGTTTGAAACAAACATGGCTGCCGCTGGAGAGCTAGGGTGTGTAGATTCTGCCATAGAGTCTGTTCTACAGGATCTCCACATTGCATTCATTTTGAAAGACGAACAGAGGAACGCGATAAAGGGTTTTATCGATAGAAAAGATGTTTTTGCCATCCTTCCTACAGGATTTGGGAAGGACGCTTAATCTACGTCACATACTACGTTGCTCTGATTGGTTGTTGGTCTATCCAATTGAGTGAAGAGGCATTTTTTCTCCTGGTTCGGTTGAAACACACCCCATACTCAAAACTCTATTGAGCGGTATCAGACTCACATTCTGACTAGAATTGTGAGTATGACGTAGTCAAGCTAGTCCACTTCAGCACCTCCGCCGCTAAGTGCTAATGCTAATGCTAATGCTAACAGGGAGACGGAGACGAGTCCATTATTATATTAGCGGCTATGTGAGTGAAACTGCATTTGCACACAGATAAGCTACATAGCAGACTTTTGTGGTGATTATTTGCTGGGCATGTATATTTATTGATTGATACTGTAGCCATGTGACTATAGTGACCTTGTCATACCTTAGCTTTGGCTGAATTGACGCCACTGGCAAAGCGGATGGCAACACATGGCCCAAGCTCAATGCGCCTTGGAAGCGCCCCCTGCAGGCTGGGCCTACAGCACCATAACCGACTACAAACTTTGTGAAAAATGCAGATTTTTAGCCTAATTTTAGTGCGACTGGCTCCTGAACCCAAAGCAGAGATTCTGCAGAAGAAGAGTCTGATGGGTGTGCGCTCTTCCTCTCATTCTATTGTGATCAAATTTTACCTTAGAACCTGACATATCATGTTTTTACTGCATGTTCTGCATGTTCTGGATTAATGTAACTATATTCTTGAGGATTTCTGCACACTCTGCACAAATGTACCCCTTTCGAACAATAAAGCCCAGCTATTACCAAATGTGATCGTTGGTGTCAGTCCTCTTTTATCACATGTTCATTTTCATAAAGTCATTTTAAAAATGTTGCTTTGGAACATCTCCCATAAGAAGGTAAGTTATCCATTGGAATAGAAACTAATGTGTAGTTTGGGAGGCAAATGGACCCTAAAAGACTCAGGCTGCAGTCAGTTTAATTGAATTTTCAAAGTGCAAGTTAGAAATTGATAAAAAGAGAGCGTCTGAGAAGTTCCTGTATAAACTACATGCAGTGTATTAAATGATCTGACTCTGCAGATAGAGTACGGGGTCAAGACTCCTAACTGTAGCTGTCAGAATCTCTGTTACTGTACATTTCACATAAAGTAAAGGTTTGTTCAAAGGATTAAAGTTAATCTGAACCTAAATAACTCAAGAGAGACAAGTAAAGATAAGTATGAATATATTCTTTACTTAAATAATTGGAAGAATTTAGTCCACTTATTGGTTTTAACACTGATCTGGAGGTAGCTGAACTGGTTTAGCACATAGTTTGAAAAAAAAATAAGGAAATTCTCATTTATTTATTCTAAATAGCTAATTAAGTCAAAACTTGAACCTTTTAAGATTCAAGATTTTTATAGAATCACCAGTTTGTTTGTGAGTAAGTCTCTGTGTCTGACATAGTAAAGTATGACACAATTTAAAGGGATAGTTCGGGATATTTGACATGAATCTGTATGGCATCACCATAACCAGTGTCGTGCATTCAAACTGACTTACCCCCGACAGTGTCCTGTGAGCCGAGTTCTTGTCCAGTGTTGGTCAAGGCGAAAGTAGTCCGGCTTGTTTGCTGGGGTCAAGAAATTAGCGCGTTTTTCTTCCCAAAACAGTACGTGTGCTAAAGAGTGATTTATTTCATCACAAAAACCGAAGCCGGCAAAAGTCACTCCTCGTTATCACTTGGGCCCTATACTGTCTCTCATTGTGTATCAGTGCGCACGTCATTCTGACCTCGAGCTGTGCGCACGAGTCTTTCTGTTCTTAGGCAGTGCTCAACACTTACTCTGCAGACAACTGGCCATCGGGTCCAGCTGGTCTGGGACGCCTCTTCCAGTTGATCTTGGGAACATGGAAAAAAGTTCTCAAGACGCCTGCATTCAGGAGTGCAGGGAAGTCACCGTTATTTGTGATGCAGGCAGCAGCTGTCCCGCCGACATCCTCATCTATGGAAAGGTTTTGTATCTGGGGCATAACTAAATCCCACTCGTGTCAGCAGTAACATTCCACCTCTGTCTGCATTACTTCGCACTTCAAACAAGTGCACCAGGATTTGTCGGCCACCCTGGGTATCGCAGCTCCAGCAGTGGCTCCAGCTTCTGTTTCCATCACTTCTCTGTCCACCCTCTCTCTTTCTGCCCGATCTAAGTCCATTTGGCGAACTTCCTCCTCAGTATAAACGGGTTCATAAAGATACCCCCTTGGCTCTGAACGGAAGTCAATATGTTCCTCGTCGCTCTCGTAGTCAGACATCTTCCCGAGCAGTAAACAAAGTGAACTCGTGCGCACAGCTCGCGGTCAGAATGACGTGCGCACTGATACACAATGAGAGACAGTATAGGGCCCAAGTGATAACGAGGAGTGACTTTTGCCGGCTTCGGTTTTTGTGATGAAATAAATCACTCTTTAGCACACGTACTGTTTTGGGAAGAAAAACGCGCTAATTTCTTGACCCCAGCAAACAAGCCGGACTACTTTCGCCTTGACCAACACTGGACAAGAACTCGGCTCACAGGACACTGTCGGGGGTAAGTCAGTTTGAATGCACGACACTGGTTATGGTGATGCCATACAGATTCATGTCAAATATCCCGAACTATCCCTTTAAGTAAGATTCCTGCTACAGGAAGATTTGGGGAATTAAATATTTCCAGCAAAAGTCACGTGAAAATTCATTATAGGCCAGAAGAGTCATTCTCCATCCATTTGGATGTTATGGATGTAAGGAAAGACTTGCTGTGCAACTGGCCTATAAGTCATTCTGTTCCCCTTCATCTACATTTTGACTTTTAAATGTCACTGAATGTCTTAAAGACATCTTTCTGCAGAGTGGGGTCACTTCGTTCCTCAATAATTGAACTTGTCATGTCAGGTGGCATTTAACCACAGTGAAATAACAGGCTACAGACACAAACAACCTGCAGAACAAACCACAAGAACTGCCAACACTGACTGCAAGGTGCACAGGAAAAGAGGTGAGGCCAAGGAAAAATTACTCTCCTCTCTGGGGTAATAACTTGGGATTTTTATAACTTATGGAAATAAAGCTTAAAGGATAAGACCGGTTTTTTGACATTGGGCCCTTGATTTCACATTATAACATGATGTTCTACTCACCCCTGCTTGTTGTTGGTCATTTGGAGCTGTTCCGAAGATATTCGCGAGGCGTCTGGCTGCTCTCTTGAGATAAAAAAAAATGAAAAAAATCCGGGTTACTAATTTTGAATTTTAGCCGAATGAATAAATAGGCAGGAGGTCTGTGGGCTGTCTGTGGCAGTAGCACCACGAGGACGTCAGTAACACCCACTTTACGACAAAAAAATCAAAATTACAGTAACCCGGATTTTTTTAAGTAAGCGACGCACCTCCACGTTATCAGTGCTAGTGTACAGTAATTAATAAATTATAAACAGCATAGTTTGTGCCTGTATAAGCTTGCCCATAGGAAACCGTTTCATGGCCGAATATCTCAAGAGAGCAGCCAGACGCCTCTCGAATATCTTCGGAACAGCTCCAAATGTTCAACAACAAGCAGGGGTGAGTAGAACATCATGTTATAATGTGAAATCAAGGGCCCAATGTCAAAAAACCGGTCTTATCCTTTAAAGGATGTCAGTGAGTCTGACTTCCATAGATCTGTAAGAACGCATCATACATGTGTTATAATTGGCTTTGTTCTTAGACATTAGGTATTCATATTTTGTTCCTATTTTGTATGTTTCCACTCTGCTCATACTGTGCAATGTCCTTGAATGGTCCAAGACTCTAAGAGAGTATAACTGGACTAAATAACTGAGTTTAATGAAGCTTCTCCATTGTATCAGATAGGTCATTTACATCAGATACACGCCTAAAATAACACACTCACACACACGTTGTTAATCACATCCAAAGAACATCACGAGGACGGTGGTTGGCCTGCTCATGTCACCAATAACTGGCCAATCATACTCGGTCGCGTGTAAGTACAGCCTCTGTGAGATAAAGGTGAAGAAGATAAATATGAACCATGTCCTGCGAGAACTCTGTCACTCAGAATCCAGCGCTGCCATACTGTACCTGAGACCACTAATAAATACTTTGTTTGATTTAAAGCAATACAATGTAACTTCTCAAAAAGCCCATTATGGAGCTCCCCCTACAGGCTTGGAGGTAATGTACGGTTACGACACTGTCGTAAATACAACACCCTTTCGCTTTCACGTTTCACATTTCACGTTTGTTGAGGAACCGGCAAGGAGTCAGAAGGTGCAAGCTATGTCGACCGAGAAGGTAAGAGTAATCAAATGTTTTACAGAAATACGACTGCTAACATCGCTAACGAGAGGTCTTGCTAGCGGCTAAACCTAGCGAAATCGGTTAAATAGTTTTCCTCAGTTATAACAAACTAGCGAGTCACTTTCCGAACACAGTGAAACATCAAGCAAGTACAACACAGCACAAAGCATGGCAGCAAATAAGCTACTTACTAATCCAGCAGAAAGGTGGCTAGCTCTGAATCGACCTTGTATCCAAATGTTTCTTTCAGCTCTCGCCAATGAGTAAAAGCTGTTCAGAGAGCAACTCTAGTCCGGTCTCTTGCTTTGTCGGCCTCTCTCTTTCTCTTCCTTTCTTCATCAGTCAACGTCTTATCTGTTTCTTGGGTGCCTCTGCCATGATGATCGTACTGACAATGTTGCGCTTGCTTAGCCTTATACCTGGGAGCGTGAGAGGGGTCTATTTGTTTTTGCGGTAGGTGTGCCAGAAAGCAAGTCGAAGTACTTCCGCTCAGCTCCCGGGCCGGTCCAGCAAATATACATAGCGCAGTTTTTTCAACTCAGACCCCCGAAGGGCATAGGAGACAGGCCAATCCTAATATTAAAACTCATTTTTTTCAAGCTGTTATTTTAAGGTAGAAATGTTACATAGTATTGCTTTAAGATTTATCCGGTTTGTTCTTGGGCTTCCAATGAAAGAATACAGTTTATTTATTGTCCTAACAATTCATGTGAAATGACGGCGCAGCCCCATTAAACTACTACACATGAGATAGATGCACAAAAGCCGAGCTATAATTTATACACCTGCAGGAATAGGAAGGTTCTTTGTTGTCTATCATACAGTTAAACCTCAGCAAACTGACCCAATCTGGCTCAAATCAACAGTTGTGGGTATTAACTGGATCTGCCTCCAGTCACCATTTATGAGAACACAACAACCTGGTGCCCAACCGAATGGTCACTGAGAGTGCTGCGCTCAGGGCTGAAAGGGTGGTAACAACTCTCTTTTTAAGTACTTTGTTTGCTTTAAGATCTCTCCAGTTTGTTCTCGGGCTTCCAATGACAGGATCGAGCCAACATGATACAGACTAACAGCTGGAGATCACACTTTTCTTAAGATTCCTTCAAAGTAAGTGCATTAAAGGAGTCATGTGTACAATGGGTCAATTTGCATCTGTTTTAATCTGTATTTTCATTATGTTGATTCCCTCGTTTCCGCTTCAGAAAGATGTTTTAGACTTCATTTCCTCTCACACAAAAGTGGAAATTTTAAATGAGTTGGATAAGCTGGTCTTCACATTGCAGGAACTCTAAAGAAACAACGTGAATATGAGTCCACAGACATGCTAGTTGCTGCCTTTGAAGAGTTCTCTGCATTAACTCTGTTTACAAAGCAAGTAAACTTATTTTTACCCCAGTTTTTCAGAATCATAATAAATATCCAGTATGATACTTATAATTCCGCTAATTTCAAGGAAAAAAAAAATGTGAGCAAGGGTAAAGGTTACGTTGCAGTATTTTAGAAGAGCTTTAGAAAATGGATGAATGCTAAAGGTTACTAAGAGCTGGAAAATGAGTTTATAATGAGGTCAGAACTCCAGCGATTATTAGACTTTTTCCTTCTCCGTGCACCTTGGAAGTCAGCGAAGTGGTGCCAGAAACTCTTAAAATGAGTTTAGAATGTCAGAGACACACGAGGCGTGGATGGAAGACATTAAGGACGGAGTGACATTTTCAGCTTGGTGCGTGTGTTTGTGTGGGACATCGATTTACTTAAGTGCAATACGTCAAGCAGCTGAAATCAATCACTGACACCGTGGGTGACCCGACGCACAGCACATTCAGCCCCACACACATGTTGGCTAAGTGTGAGACGCTGATTCAGACCGGGTCCCGTGGAGCTAAGTGGTTTTGACAAAGTGTTTTCTTTTTGACACTGCGGGGTGTGTTGTGCTTCTGAAGCTGAAAAGGCACAACAGTTTTATTACTAAATGGAGGCAGTTACAGAGAAAAGTCGCGCACCCTCCCATGTACCTATGCCTTTGGTAAATGCACACATGTACGTAGACACCTGGCAAAGACTCGCTGCACGTCTGCAGTTCTCCAAGTATATGAAGATCCAATGAACAACAGCAATTATTGTGTTTGCAATGCATTTATTTGTTTTTGTGGTCAATAAGTCAACGGTAATCTAACGTTTTTTGTAGTTTTTTGTGTCTCTTTCAAAGTTTTTTGCGTGTGTTTGAAGTAAATGTGAAGTCATTTAAGTCTGTTTGGGGTCCTTTTGTGTCTCCTTGTTATGTCTGAAATAATCCTGCATCTTTGTTGAAGTTATTTAGTCTTCTTGAGAATGTTTTGTGTCTCTTTGCAGTTTTTTTGTGTCTTGGAAGTCACTACACGTGTCTTTGTTTTTTTTTTTAAATAGTTTTGCTCGTCTCTGCAGCTTTTTGGTGCGTTTTATTTTGCGTCTCTGTGGTCTTTTCGTTCATCTTTGAGGTGGTCCCTTGTGAATCAAAAACACAAAGATGTTTAAACGTTTTTTAAATGTTAGTGTGAAACATGATTGAGTGAAATTGGTCCACATGACACAAGTGTACTGTATCATGTCAAGAAGGCAAGGCACGTTTATTTATAGAGCACAATTCATACACAGGACAATTCAAAGTGCTTCACAGCTACATAAAATTACAAGAAAGCAATAAAATCATTAAAAAGAAATAAAAAAATAAAATAAAGAAATTAAAAAAATAATAATAATAATTAAAAACCCATGTAAATAATCATTAATTAATTAAAATGTGAAGAGTGCAGATAAAATACTTTCAGGTGTCATATGCACAGCTAAACAGAACTGTTTTCAGCCTGGATTTAAACATTGTCAGAGTTGAGGCCTGTCTCACATCTTCTGGAAGTGTTCTCCTGCTGTCAGTGACACATAGATCTGAGTGTCATCTGCATAGTTGTGGTAGGACACATTATAGCTGCGTATTAGCTGGCCTAGTGGAAGCATGTACAGACTGAACAATACGGGTCCCAGGATTGACCCCTGGGGAACCCCACAGGTCATAGCCATTTGGTCTGAGAAAACAGTTACCAATTTCAACAAAATATTCCCTGTCCTCCAGATAGGACTTGAAGGCAGTTTTCTTTACATCTAAAGGCTGAATTATTGTCTTAAACTTAGTTTTTGTCCAATCCTGGCACACGAAACATATGTGAATTACTCTGTATTAATTAGCAAATTTATTTTCTTCTGAAACACCTAAAGGATGATTACAAATAGAATGAGGGGCCTCAATTATTTAACTGGGTCCATGGTTGTGTGGCGCTCTGGACGGCACTTCAAATGCTTGACAACTGCTGTGTAGACATCTAACAGAGAGGTGGGAGTAGCTAACAGATGGATAAATGGATGTTCAGATAAACTCATGAAATGTTTTTACCACCTCAGAAAAGATGGAAAAATTAAAGCTGCAGTAAAACTTCAGGTCAAAAATTTGTCATTGCCAAGAAACGGCTCATGAAGAAGCAAGAAATACAAAAAAAGAGAAAGAACATTATGAGTAAAAGATCCTGAATGAATGTGCCAAGGTTTAGTCAGTGTTAAAGTCTGCTGCTGTGAGAAAAACTTTTTTATAAAATCTGACTATTTGTTAATCTCACCTTGTGTGGAAACATGGTGTTTATTTCATATTGTTTGTGACATTGTGCATCATTATCTAATGCGTTTTTCTGCTGGTGAAGACAATAAATCAGCGGTCCTGCAGGATATTTTCAGAAAGCACTTTAGCGCAGCAGGGGTCCATTTGATGCAAAGTTTCTGTTAGTTTTCACTTTACTATTGATGCACAGTGAGTCAGTTAAGCAGCAGAAGCCAGGGTGAATCTTTTATTGGTTCCTGTCACAAAAACTAGCTTGTTTTCTAGCTTGTTTTCTAATTTGTCCTGAGGTATTTCTGATGTTATGGCGTTCAGAATTGTGTCATTTTTAGACACCGATTCAGCTAAATTACTTGTAGATTATTCATTTCAGAAAGGTATTTTAATACCAGGATCAGTCAGTTTCATTCAGTCTGTGCAGTATGTCGTTATCACGGTTTGTTGGTCTCTGAATATGCAAGATCAATGATAACTGAAGGGACATCTAACAGAGAGAGCAGGCTGTTTAAATCATAAAACAGGAATAAAGCTGGGGAGCTGGATGGTAAAAACAGCATCAGCTCTGTTGTGGACCGATCCGTATTCATCTTTGAAATGAATATTTATGCTTTGAACCTCACAAGCCACAGCTAAGTCCAGTGTGGCTGTGTATTCACAGTGAGACAGTACTTTATTTCATTCTTGTACTTTGGCATTTCGAGTGAGTGAGGTCCACAGAACAGTTGGTTGCTATGGTAGCCAGAAAGATGGATGCTGAATGGAAAATGGATCCAGATTATTTTCAGAAAATACAGTAAATGCATTTTTTCCTCGGTTTGCTAATACAAGCCCATTCTTACTTGTTGTTTTGTCAAGTTTTGTAAGCACAATATAAAGGGCTCTGAATGATCTTAACTGCTATAAATTTGTAGAATTTCTACATCAACATTGACACGCTGGATTGCTTTTCTGAGGTAGTCTATTCTAAACCCATCACAACATTTTCCTAATTCCTAAGTAGTTTTTGTGCATTAATGTAACCAGAAACAGAATGAAAAGGACTATTAAAACAAGAAAACGATCATCATTATATTATCTTTTCTAATGAGGTCTCACACTCAGTGTAGGAGCTATTTGTTTTTTTGTAATATTTGCCTCACTTAGTTTAGTTTGGGGAATACACCTTTTTTGGTTGTTTATGATATTTAGTATTGTTTGAATTAATTTGGGTATTTAACTATGCTTTTATTTTGAAGGCACTGGTTAGCTGGGGCACACTGGGAGAGTTTACTTAGGTGAGCAGGCACCTGGGAGGGCTAATAGTTTTTTTACCAGGGCAAGAGAGGCAGCAAAGGCCCATTGTTTTTTGTTTGTTTGCTTGGTTGAGCAATAAACCTAAAGAAACTTATTTTTTTGCCTAGACAACGGACTCATTTTTCCTGCGTAAATTCACTCCCTCGGTGTCTCAGTGGCCGTTTGATTTGATTTAGTTTATTATGGTTTTGACGTTTTTTAGTTTTGATTATTGACAGTGAGGACAAATAGCCATTACACTCAGGTTTCGAGAAGTACTGAAACTTTTTGTAACACAGATAAACACAGACTTATATGCACATCAGCACATGATATATTACACAGTCATTATATCTTAAATGGATAAAACACTAAACCACAACGCAAAAGCAGTGTGTGAAAGACTAAATACACACCAAGATTCAACAGTGTGTAAAAAAGACATTTGGATTCTTAATCGTATGACTTCATCAGTCTGTCACATGCTTGCGGAGGTTTGCAGCATTGGTTTCTGCAGCTCTCTGAAGGTCCCACCACAGCGTTTCAATCAGGATTGTGTCAACACACGCCTGAATGCTCCAGAGCAGCAAACTGACAAAACTTCTGCTTTTATGGAGGAGCTCACACTTACTGATGATCAATTAATCAACCGCAGATAGCAGCACCTGCCTGCTACTGACCGACGTATTTATTGTGGAATAAATAAGGCTGGGCTTAGTTTTTCAAACACTGCTCCTGCGTTTTGGATTAGTTTTTGTTGAATATATGGTGTAATGTGCCAAGTTTCTTTGTGTTTATAAAACCTTAAAACTGAAAGAGGGTCTGACTTTTCCACAATGTTGTGTTCAGAAAAGCCAAATAGATGCGTTTAAAAAAGGAATCCAGGATTAATCTGTAGGCATGAGAGAGAACAGCATGGCTGGTCTGTCTTTCACTCCAATCCAATCCATCTTGTTACAGTCACCGAACACACAATCCGAGATGTCATATAAGGCAAAAGAGGGTAGATACTTCTCTGATGGGCTAGTGATGGGCTAGTGTTTTTGTCAGGATGGGATGAAGAATTCAAGACACTCGGGTGCCATCAATAATATATTTAGATTGATATTCTGAACTCTGAACCGTTCACTGTGATGTGAAAGAGAGATTTAAGGGTTCTGAATCATTGTGTGCTGGTACAGCTAGTTTAATACACCTTTTTTATTTTGTTAGATATGCAATGCAGTGCCCACACATACAGAAATCATCTGTGTATAATGTATAAAACCGGCTTTTCCTTAATTCTTCCAGAATCCCCGTCCAAAGCTAACAATTACATTTGTTTTTAGACTTCTCTGCATTACCTCAGACATTAGGTGCTTTACATTTATGAGCTTCATCAACCAGCAAGGTAGCTTTATGGCCTTTTGGGCTTCCTCTGTTAGTAAAAAAAAAACATCTTAAATCCGTATGCCGACTGCGAGCATTAAGAGCGGAGAAAAGATTTCCACTTTGTGAGAAAGAAGGCAGCCATGTGTTCTGTAACTGCAGTAACCTTCAGTTTAATCACCAAATCTATTTCACAGGGAACACTGCTGATTATCTGGCCTCACAAAGACGTAACCCTGCAATCAAAGTAATGCCACCCTCTGATCTTTCCAATCAGCTTTCATTCCTTTCTGCATTATGCAAATTCACATTCTTGTTAAGTGGAAAAAGTAAACAAATCACTATCTATTAAACATTAGCCCGCTGTAGGTGGAAGAGTATCATTTGAAGTGATACACCACATGAAACACTTGTGTAGGATCAAAAAGTGGCTTTAAAAAGTTTCATTTGCTTCTTCAAGGACTGATTTTCAATGGTTACAACGGTTCGAGAAAAATCCCAAGTGTCAAAAGACTGATACAACTCTTCTCTAAACTTAATATTATCCATCTATTATTTGTGTTTTCAAGCAATTTTATTTTATAACTACATGGTTAAAAATGACTGAGTGTCTACCGCCATCCTTCACACATCACGAGAATACAGTAAAGAGTATTAAGTTAAAAAAAAAAATTCTGCTGTTTCAGAGGTGTGTTAAAAGAGAAGTTCTTTTTTTTTTTACACCTGGACCTTATTTGTGGCATAAAAGGTTTAAAAAAAAAACTTCTCCTCTAATGACCTTATTTGATTCAAGATAAAGTGAAGAAACAAGGATTACTTAGCCACCATAAAGACTTGATCCGTTTTTACTGATTCCTGGCTGAAAAGACACAACTTTGCACACATATACAGTACCATACAGAACATTTAAAGCAGGGGTGTCCACATCTGGTCCTCGAGGGCCGCTGTCCTGCAGGTTTGAGATGTTTTCCTGCTTCAGCACACCTCATTCAGATCAATGCATCATGAGCAGACTTGTGCAGAACTTAACAATCTTTTAAAGAAATCCATTCTGAATCAGGTAAAGTAACAGTAAATCAAGTTTTGCAGCCTACTATCATTAATCATAGGATGATAGCTTATGGATAAACCTCATTAAGAATGACTTTAATTCCCTCTCTGTTACATTCAAACCCAAAAAAAATGTCGAGGCTATTTGAGTGGAGGTGGGTTTATTCACACAAACTTAAGGCAGAACCTGGAATTTGTTATACTAGTCCCCAAAGCTACACTTTGTTTATCTTCCTGAAACAGAATATCTATCATTTCTGGTTATATAACTCTAATCTCCTCAATTATTAGTCATTTAGAACACATTACACATCACACAAAATGCAACCTATTCCAGCCTCCTCCTTACAAATCTTTGCCAAAAAGCCTCCAGCCTGCCTCAGTCTGCTATAAAGGCATTGCATGGAAACACTGCTGTGTTTGTTGATCTGAAAACACCCATTTTAATTGAAGTTTTATCTGCCATCGAGGATCGCCATCGCTGATCGTTGGCCGGCCATGAGCACTACGAGAAAACTTGGCTCATCAAGATAGCGAACTGTAATCGCTTTAGCTTTTATGAGAAAAGGAAATGTGGTTTATGTTATAAAAAATGCACAGGGACACATTCGTGCCAGGTTCTGAAATGTGTATCCATGTGAATGTCATACTGAACAAAACCAAGCTGCATAAGTGACGTAGTGTTCTCTAGAATGTTTTAATACTGGTTAACAAACCAATTTTAAGGGTTTATTGCCGACTTCATCTTTAGAAAAACATACATTTACCAACCGTAACCTCTCATCGAGGCTCTGAGGCAGCAACAACTCGCAGACAGAAATAGATGTGACTGAACTCCTCTAAAAGTCACAAGATTGCTGGAAGAGCACTCTCCATTCTGATGTGTGGGCTGACTTCCATGGCTCAATGAAAATCATAAACTAGCCTCATAATCTCAGAAAGTCATCATCAGACAGCTTGCAGCAGGAAGGAAGTGGCGTTTACTCGTCATAACTCACAACTTGCTGAATTTGGTGCCTATTCCTGTCTATGTTGCTTATGATGGTAATGTTTTTCATTAGAACTCAGGTAAATGAGCATTCTTGTGAACACAATGTTCCTTTCGTAGGTATTATTAGCTGGAAAGCAGCAGACACATAAGGAGGGGAGGGAAAGTATTGTTTGAACAAACTGTGTGCCTTTTGTCCAGTGGCCAAAACAGCATTCAGATTAACAGTTAACCTTTCACACAAGCAAAGTGAAACAGAGGAGTCTGGTGCGAGTCTGTGAGCTCGGCTTGCTGCCAGACAGCTCTGAAAGCATCAAGGTTCTCTTGAAACTCTTATCCAGATTGAGGCAGAAAGGTTACAGCACTCACACTGTTACACTGCATTTTATTTCCAAGACGGTTACACAACTGGCCCCTGGAAACAGGCTGTTGTAAAAAAAAGTTTTATTAGTGTTGCTAAGCCAACAACAAAGAATATAACAGGTATAACAGCTACTGCTACACCTGTTTTCAAGCCATGGAAGTGCACGTCCAACTGACTCAGACCTCAGGGTTAAATGAGTCAGTTGGACTCCTCCCTCTGCATCAACTTATGAGCTGACTGTTTTTAGGTGTTGGAAGAGCAACCTTACATTTTATGGCGATCCTATATTTCGTGCACTTCTGTGTAATGGACAGTGATGATGACACAGCAAAAAGGCTGAACATGGGGAGGCTACAGCTCAGGAGATAAAGGTGGTATGACCCCTGGCTTCCCCAGTTCACGAGTCCTTGGACAATACACTGAACCCTGCGTTACCTCTGTTGCACTCATCTGTGCGTGAGTGAGTCCAAGAATTGCTGTATGACTGTGTGTAAATTCGGCCTGTAGTGTACTCGTACTTTCAGCGGTGGATGTGATAGTCAATCATCTCCATATTAGACACAGTGTCATGCATCTTGTGAAACTGACAGGAAACATGAAACGTTGATTTTTGGCCTTTTTTTTTCTCTTAAGTGCATGGACACCAAAAAATGGCAAAAATGCATTGGGATGGATGGAGTGGGTTTATCTGAAATCCAGTGCCATCATCTCGGAGACCAGACTTGTTCCCAGATTACCTCACCGGCCACTTTATTAGGGGCACCATGCTGGTTAAAGGTTGGACCACCTTTGGCCTAGAACTGCCTTAATTCCCTCGTATTCATGCTTATGGAACTGTAAACCTGCACATCTGGAAAGGCTCCATCAATGCTGAAAGTTACAAACAGGTTTTAGAGCAACATCTGCTCCCATCCAGATTACGTCTTCTTCATGGAAGGCCTTGCATATTTCAGCCGTACAAAGTTAAACCTCACCCTGCATCTATTCCAACAGCACGGCTTCGTAGCAGAAGAGGCCGGCTGCTGGACTGACCTGCAGTCCAGATGTTTCACCACCTGAAAACATTTCAAATACAATAAAGAAGACCCAGGACTGCTGAGAAGCTGGAATCCTCTATCAGAGAGGAATAGGGCTCCATTCCTCTCCCAAAGGTCCAGCAGCTGGTCTCCTCAGTTCCAGATGTTTACAGATGTTGTTCAAAGAAGAGGGAATGCCACACAGTGGGAAACATGTTCCTGTCCCAACTTTTATGAGACATTGCTGCCATCAGATTCAAGATTATCTAATATTTTAAATGAAATAGCAGAGCATCTCACTTACAACATTCAACATTTTTTCTGTCTTTTATTATGAATAAAACATGTTACTGTTCATTAACGCTCATTTCCACTATTTACAGTGTCCCAATTTTTATGGGACAGGGCTGGTAAACAATTATTTTATTTACCCAACCTTTCTTTAATTAATGGGGACAGGTGTTGTTTTGGATAGCTGCTCTATATGTGAGATGCTGGAACTTTAAACTGCAAATTAGTCATTCGGTAACTGTGAAGATGGAGGTGAAATCTGACCAATCTTAGAGACCTTATCTCTCCAAGGAGACATCAGGGCTGTCTCTGCAGTTTGTCTCTGCTGGCATGGTGTTAATTGAAGTCAGTTACATGCGCCTCACATCACAGGTGGTAGTCATTCCCTCATTAAACTGCTACACTAACAGCTCAATGGTCTTGAAGGGCCTCGCCTACAAAGGTTCTTAGATTGCTTTTGTTTTGTGTGAATTTGGAGCTGTTAATGTGTAGAAGTTCCATTAACTTTGGTCAGCTAATATCTCACCAGTCAGAAACACAAAACTTTCTTTGTATACAGGGTTTAAAGCAATGCAATGTTCTGTTTTCAAATGTAAACGATTCCTTTGTGTCTTCATGGAGAGTGCAACAAGCCATTTACTCTGTATTTCATGCTTAATATGCATCTCATCACTTCTTGATTTTTCCCTCAAGTAAATGTTCTTGGCTCTATAATATTGCTTTAACTGTACCTTGTCCACTGTGTGCTTTATTGTAGACCAGTTGGGGCTCATTTTTAAAACAAAGTATAGCTTTCTGATGAGTTTTAATAGATCCCTGTGCAACATGAGGCAATTCCAAAGATGTCCCTGGTCTTCCACAGTTTGCTGTCGGAATTTCATCATGGTTCCTTTCCTCACTATGTCTCTCCGGCTTCCTTTACCGAGCTCGCCTCCTCTTTGTTTGACAAGTGAACACTGAGATGTGACGCAGACGTTTCAGTTCATTTCTTTCAAGCTTTGCTGGCCAGTGGCCATTTCAGCCCAGTGACTCAGGGTCGGTTTGAGTGAAAGGTCTGACCGCATAAAAATCCCTAATGGGGCCAATACGAGTGACTGAGGCGCAGAAAGAGAGCTGGAGGATGTATGTGTGAAGAAAAAAAACAAAAAACAACACTAGTGATGGCCATGTTCCAGTTGCACAAAGCTCATAAATATGCAATAAGTCCCCCAGACCAAAATTACCAAATAGGTTACTTGTTCATACCCTTTAGGAAAGACTAAAGAAGCGAGTGAACCTTACAACTATGTGCTTCTGACTCATTTTGAACTGCTCTGACCGTTATTATGCTCATTCCCAGGCCTGAAACTGCATGAGAGCGCCCGGGGGGGGGGGCTGAGAGACCACAGTTCACAGTTTTGTTTCCTATCCTGGGGCCACAAAGTTTCACTTTATGGTAACACATCACGCACCAACAATTTAGCACAACAAATAAAGTTGGGGAGGAAAAAAACAGGCAGATACAAGACAACATTACAAGAGAAAGAAAAGAAAAAGAGAAAGTGGGCAAGTGGGCAAGTAATACACAGGACAAGGATAGACATTAGATTGGATTTTGCTGCTGGAGAGATCTCAGCAGACAGATACAGAGTTAGCTTTGTTGTTGCTGTCTGCAAATAATAACTAATTAGCTCTTTCTATCTGTGTTGTCTTGTTTGCTTGCATCTGTTTGTAAAGTTCCTGACGTGCAGAAGATATGACCACGATCATTTCTCCCTCTGCTCGGTGTGGGTTGGTCTCTGATGTTCATCAGACTGAAACATGAGTGATAATCATTATCCTCTCTGCCTGACGGATGAAGCCTTGCTTAGCAGCCAAGTCCTGCTGCAGACAGGCAAAAAATTGATTCTATTATTATATATTTCATGTGTATTCCACATTCAAATCCTTCAAGATGAATGTTCGTCCCTCTTTGTTCATTCAAACCAATTAAATTTCATATTTAAGCTGTTGTCACAACTTTTCTGTAAGTGGGGTTTGTATGCGGCAGCTATTAATTTCCACTGACTGGAAACAGAGAGAAAGCACAACAGATTACTGTCTGTCAACAGAATGCTGTTTTACTTTAACGTGTATCCGGATGAGAAGCATGAGTGATGACGCTGAATAAGTAAACCCCCAAAAAAAGGAATTTGAACCATTCAAATCTGCTCTAAATGGGGAAGAAAAAAAAAATAAAGACCTTGGAGTCATCTCACCCAGTTCATTCAGCTGGCAAATAATGGAAAGACGTTTGCAATGACTGATGAGGGACTAGTTTGAGATGAAGCAATTAAAGGTTTTCCAGTAAGTTCTGGCTTTGAGGTGTATGCGTGTGTAGCAGCTCAGCAAAAATCCAGTTTATCAACCACCATGCCAAATTAGACAGGACATTCAATCACTGAACACGCACAACATAATGCGGTGTTAGAGGACCAGCTGTTCTCTTTTCACACCAATAGACTTGTCAGTGTTAGGTGACGAACACACACACACATAAACTTAGAATGTGTTCAGAGAGCATCTGTTACCTTTATTCAAAACTGACAGATATGAAGGTGTTGTATGATACAAACATGATGCAATTACTTATTTACACGAGAACTAACATGTTGCTAATTTCCAATTTGAAAACATCCAACGTTTACGGTTGGTATATGGTTTCTAAAACTGACTTCTTTGTACAAGTCAAGTCATGTGACTGTTTTATCGTTTGATAAACTTTTGATAATCATCATCTTGTTAAAATATTGAGTGTATTTTTGCATCCAATTACGAATTGCTGGGTTTTGTTTTCAAGGGGAAGAGAGTGGCCGTTTTTGAGTCAGTGTTCACAGATTTAACATTACATCGTCTTATGATGTTAGACATTAGATCGCATATATCTAAACCCGCGGTGCTTTTATGCTGCGGCTCTGCGTGGCTTGGGAAAAATTAATAAGGGTATTTTATTTGTGTTAGTTCAGTTTTTTATTGTAGTTCTAAATTGGAAGATTATTGACATCTTGAAATATTAAAATGGAACTATTTTATCATTTGTCGTCGCTCAAAATATGCGTCATACTCACCAAAAGCCGGTATATGTCTTTCAACCTCAGGTAGGCCAAGCATGGAGAAATGTAAGAAAAGAAAAATATCTGAAGAAAATAGAACATTTAATGATGCCTGGGCGGATTCATTTGCATTTACCTCTGATGACAGTGGCTTACCAGTAGGCCTAAGAGACCTTCAACTCGGCGTAGTTTTTTTTTTTAAGAGTTCAAAATGTTTTCATTACATAAATAAAATTCTGTAGCACTTCCTGGATTTCATAAGCAACACACTATAGTTATTTATACAAAGCGTAAAGGTAAAACAACAGTATTTTCATTTTAGATGTCAAAAAGTTTTATCTTTTTTCCATGGAAACCGGGTCCAAATGGCTCTTTGGGTGTTAAATCAAATCAAATCTAATTTATTTATATAGCACATTTCATGTACAAACAGTTCAAAGTGCTTTACATAAAATAAAAGCATTGCAGCAGGGAGTGCAAGAAGCATTAAAAATACATAAAAGAATATAAAGAGAAACAAATAAAATCATTTAAATTAATTTAAAAACAAGCAACAGTCTAGATAAGTTAAAAGATATTTCATGCATAGACACATGAGAAAAGAAATGTCTTTAACCTGGATTTAAAAATGTCTACATTTGGTGAAAGTTTATAGCCTGGGTGCCAGCCGAACTTAGCCCCGCCCATAAAAGTTTTGGTCGGGAAGTTCGGTCTGGCTCTGCTCAGTTGGGAAATCATTATGCCCGACCAAGAATTGGTCGGACCAATCAGATTGCCAGGGCGGGCTTTATACGATGATGGACAGATGATCAACAGGGACATTATCGAGTACGTCACTAAAGAGCTGAACATGGCTGCCGCTGGAGAGCTAGGGTGTGTAGATTCTGCCATCGAGTCTGTTCTACAGGATCTCCACATTGCATTCATTTTGAAAGACGAACAGAGGAACGTGATAAAGGCTTTTATCGATAGAAAATATGTTTTTGCCGTCCTTCCTACAACAAGTGTGTGTTGCTTAATCTACGTCACATACTACGTTGCTCTGATTGGTTGTAGGTCTATCCAATTGAGCGAAGAGGCATTTTTTCTCCTGGTTCGGTTGAAACACGCCACATACTCAAATCTCTATTGAGCAGTATCAGACTCACATTCTGACTAGAATCGTGAGTATGACGTAGTCAGGCTAGAAAGTTTAATCTCCACTGGCAGTTTGTTCCACTTGTTGGCAGCATAACAGCTAAATGCTGCTTCTCCATGTTCAGTCTGGACTCTGGACTGGACCAGCTGACCTGAGTCCTTGGATCTAAGAGCTCTGCTGGCTTTATATTCTCTGAACACATCACAGATGTATTTTGGGGCCTAAACCGTTCTGGGATTTGTAAACCATCAGCAGGCTTTTAAAATCTATTCTGTGACTGACTGGAAGCCAGTGTAAAGATTTTAAAACTGGTGTGATGTGTTCAGATCTCTTAGTCCGGGTTAAAACTCTAGTAGCAGCGTTCTTAAAGGCTGCCGACCCCTGATCTGAACATTGCTGCCCTGGGATCCAGCCAGCAGGCTTGAACAGTGTGAGGCACATGTAATGGAGAACTGTTGTTTGACAAAGGATTTGTTGTTGTTTTCAAGCTGAAGATTGAGGTTAAAAACGAGGGCCTGAAAGTCTCTTAATTCAAAGCAAGTGAAGATGGCTAAAAGTGACCTTGAGTAGCAAGTTCAAAAGAGATGCTGTAACTTTTGTCCTCACACAACTCATCTGCAGCCACACTACACTAACTTTATACTTTCCATTTTCACACTCTGTCAAAGCCTTTTATACAATCTCAGTATAACTACTCTCCAGCCCAGACGCAATGAAAAATATCATTCTACACGTCATTAATCTAGAGCTGAGATGTAAAGACTTATTTTCTTTGACACAAATGGAAAAATGGAGTACTGTGGTGGGATCATCTCATTTATTTTGACTTTTTTGTGTTATTTTTCTTCACACAAGCGCACTGAAGTCTTCTCAGAAGGGTGGCAGCTTGTTTTTTTTCCACCAACGCTGTGTATTACTTTGCTGTCTACGTCAAGAAAATGAATTATTACCCCTCTCTGTTCACACCCCTGGCCTCTTTTCTTATTCAACCATATTTTGCAGAAGTGGAATTAATATGTATGCAAAGACGAAGCCCCTCAGAGCTTAAATTAAAAAGTCTGCCTTTTTATATTCATCATTTCAGAGGGCGGTGTCATCCATGTGTGCACGTGGGTAGCTGCAGTGGGAGCTTGGAGAGCATTCCCACTTGTGCCGTTTCACAGCTGGGCTGGTTCTTACATACCCAGTTTGAATTTTCTGTCATACTTTTGGGACACATGCAGTAAAAACTCTGGAGACACGTAAACTTTATCCAATAGGGTCTTATCAGGAGGTACGTAGGCTCGCTGTGTTCAACTCCAGCAGTAAACTTGTTCTACCTTCAGTCTCATCCTTCCAACTTAACAATATTTAACACTATTAAACCATTCTAAACCATATCTAAAGTCTTCTCCATAGCTGTCAAACAGACTGTCTGACACAGTGTTTGCTTTTGTAACTTCTCATTACCCTCTTATTATGCTGCCCAGTGTGCAGAGTGGTAACACGTGCGTTTTAATGGAGCATAATGCTCTACATGTAATATTTTGGAGTAAAATTGGACCGTGTAATGGTTGACATTTTATAATTGGTTGTTCAGAACATTATCTCTTCATTATTAAGTCTGACAGCTTTCTCTTTAGGCTTTTCTCTGTCTCCCTTTCTGGGAGAGGGATTTGATTTTTAAGCAGTTACGAGTGTCTGGCGCCTGCAGCCGTTCTGTTTGCCAATGTTTTCAGATTTTAACCAACAAATTGCTTTCGTATTTGGTCAGTAATGAACCATGATGTACCCTGACATAGGAGAAATTTGATGATATATTCCAATACCAACAATATATTCCCCATATGTTGCAATTTTACTTGGACAAAGAGCACATTATATTTTCTTACTTTGTCCTTTGATGAAAATGGATTTTCTTTGGAATGAAATGTTCCTGTAAAATGCTAATTTGACCTGAAGCCCCTAAAGGCCTCAGAAGAAAATTGAACTGTCAACACGTGTTTCGTGCTAAAGAATCTTAGAGAGTAAAACCACATGCTCACTGAGGTTGGAGTGGAACTAGTTTTTAGAACAGTTTCATATCCCAGACCTTACAACTTTACCTGTAGTTTTTATTGGTAGTCCTTATTTAAGTTGATTTCAGTTAAAATAAACTTGTGAAGAATGAAAAATGATGAAAATTTGTAATTATTGAGCACATACTGTCCTGTCACTTCTCATTTTTTATGCGTTTTATAGTTTTGTTTTGTTATTTCACGCTTCGTACTGTGATAGAATGACATGAGATGCATATGAAACACTTATGAACATGTATTTAAATGATGAAACATCAGGCATGCTGGGATGGAAATTTCAGCCTATATTGTAATAGTGCAATCACTGGTCTGAAATAAGCCAATTTCCTTAAATCTAGCAACACACTGCCACTTGTGTACTTTTTGCACATGTTCTTTTTGGAGGCACTGTAAAAAAAATATAAGATATTAATAATGGCTTAAAAAATGTAACTTAATGTATTTCATCATACTTTTAACCTGAATATTTCTCCATCAAATGCAATGATACTGATCAAAAACTCCAAAGAGAAGAAGTGAAACAGTTCAGTATGTTAGAGCAGAAATCTGTCTGGCCTTGTCTTCCATGTTATGTTTTGTGCTTTTGAAATGTGATCATTTCTGTCCAGGAACTCAGAGATGCGGTGATCTGAAATGACTCAAAGTCCAGAGTTTATTGGGCATCAGTCGGGTTGTCACTCAGCTAAGCAATAACAGCAGACACTGTGGCATAACAAAAATATATCTACATAAACAGCAAAAAGAAAAAGAACAGTCCATTACACAAACAGGACGAGAAAAACTTCAGTTTCATGTCTAAAATATCAGAGTGAGCCGTACTGTCATTACACTGATGCATGCTGGCCGGGTGCTGAATGAATGCGTCTCAGAGGCACATCCGGCAGGATTCCCCCGCCGGATGTGCCTCTGAAATCTTTGCACATGTTCATTTATCAGGTAATGTTGTCAGAACACAGAAGAATAAACTTTAAAAAATGGAATAAAGTGAGGCCTATAGCATGCACAAGATGGCTGATATATGGAAGCACTTCAGCTTCCATTATGTTGAACTTTAACATGTTGGAAACACAACAATTACACATTCTACCTGGTGGAGGATGTAAAACATATACAGCAGGGCATATTGATATTCCTTAGCTAGGAAATTGTTTATGAATTGGCTCTATATGAATGAATTGGATTATTTTATAAACAATTAGGATTACAATGACTTGAATTCCAATTGGCTTGAATTGGACTTTATTATTTAAGTGCCTTGAGATGACATTTGTTGTATTTGGCGCTATATAAATAAAAATGAATCGAATTGAATTGAAATATTGCTAAAGAATCTTATGTGAGTGTAACTGCTTTAAATAAGAGCAGT